>NC_142010.1:69407525-69767525 GCF_049901735.1 Notechis scutatus
GTATCCTTCATTAATCCTGGCAAGTCATTGATGTATAAGTTAAATAATAATGGGGCCAGGATACACCCTTGCCTTATCCCTTTACTTGTGCAAATCCTGTTAGTCAGGGCCCCGTTAACCCCATGCCGCACCCTCAAACAGGTATTTGTGTAAAGGGCTTTAATCAAAGCAAGGAGTATGGGTTCTATTTTAAGAGATGTCAGTTTACTCCATAGTACGTCTCTATTTACCATATCAAATGCTGCTGTAAGGTCTATGAAAGCAGCAAACAGGGGTCTTCTCTTATAGGCATATTTGGCAATTAGATGATTCAAGACAAAGCAGTTATCAATAGTAGATCTGCCTTGTCTAAAACCTGCTTGTTCTTCTGTGAGGATGTTGTTTTCCTCTAACCAGATTTCAATTCTGTTCAAAAGGTACCTAGCATATACACTGCTCAAAAAAAATAAAGGGAACACTTAAACAACACAATGTAACTCCAAGTCAACCACACTTCTGTTAAATCAAACTGTCCACTTAGGTAGCAACACTGATTGACAATCAATTTCACATGCTGTTGTGCAAATGGAATAGACAACAGGTGGAAAGCATACGCAGTTAGGAAGACATCCCCAATAAAGGAGTGGTTCTGCAGGTGGTGACCACAGACCACTTCTCAGTTCCTATGCTTTCTGGCTGATGGTTTGGTCACTTTTGAATGCTGATGGTGCTTTCACTGTAGTGGTAGCATGAGACAGAGTCTACAACCCACACAAGTGGCTCAGGTAGTGCAGCTCATCCAGGATGGCACATCAATGCGAGCTGTGGCAAGAAGGTTTGCTGTGTCTGTCAGCGTAGTGTCCAGAGCATGGAGGCGCTACCAGGAGACAGGCCAGTACATCAGGAGACGTGGAGGAGGCTGTAGGAGGGCAACAACCCAGTATCAGGACCGCTACCTCCGCCTTTGTGCAAGGAGGGACAGGAGGAGCACTGCCAGAGCCCTGCAAAATGACCTCCAGCAGGCCACAAATGTGCATGTGGCTGCTCAAACGGTCAGAAACAGACTCCATAGGGGTGGTATGAGGGCCCGATGTCCACAGGTAGGGGTTGTGCTTACAGCCCAACACCATGCAGGACGTTTGGCATTTGCCAGAGAACACCAAGATTGGCAAATTCGCCACTGGGGCCTGTGCTCTTCACAGATGAAAGCAGGTTCACACTGAGCACATGTGACAGACGTGACAGGGTCTGGAGATGCCGTGGAGAATGTTCTATTGCCTGCAACATCCTCCAGCATGACCGGTTTGGCAGTGGGTCAGTAATGGTATGGGGTGGCATTTCTTTAGGGGGCTGCACAGCTCTCCATGTGCTCGCCAGAGATAGCCTGACGGCCATTAGGTACCGAGATGAGATCCTCAGACCCCTTGTGAGACCATATGCTGGTGCGGTTGGCCCTGGGTTCCTCCTAATCCAAGACAATGCTAGACCTCATGTGGCTGGAGTGTGTCAGCAGTTCCTGCAAGATGAAGGCATTGATGCTATGGACTGGCCCGCCCGTTCCCCAGACCTGAATCCAACTGAGCACATCTGGGACATCATGTCTCACTCCATCCACCAATGCCACGTTGCACTACAGACTGTCCAGGAGTTGGGGGATGCTTTAGTCCAGGTGTGGAAGGAGATCCCTCAGGAGACCATCCGCCACCTTATCAGGAGCATGCCCAGGCCTTGTAGGGAAGTCATACAGGTACGTGGAGGCCACACACACTACTGAGCCTCATTTTGATTTGTTTTAAGGACTTTACATCAAAGTTGGATCAGCCTGTAGTATTTTTTTCCACTTTAATTTTGAGTGTAACTCCAAATCCAGACCTCCATGGGTTGCTAAATTTGATTTCCATTGATAATTTTTGTGTGATTTTGTTGTCAGCACATTCAACTATGTAATGAACAAAGTATTTAATAAGAATATTTAATTCATTCAGATCTAGGATGTCTTATTTTTGTGTTCCCTTTATTTTTTGAGCAGTGTATTTTTGCTACAATGTCAATCAGGCTGATGGGCCTATAATTACTAGGATCCTTTTTATTCCCTTTTTTTATATATGGGGACAACTATTGCCATCTTCCACCCATCTGGTATATGGCAGGTGTTATTTATCTGTGTAAAAAGGCCTGCTAATACAGGGCCCCTACTTGCTACAGATAAAATTCCTGTTCAATGTTGGTAAGTTTTGTGGTTCTAGAAATGAACTGGGGAGTTGTTTTCATCCTCTGACCTTTGGCAGACTTTTGGGGAAGCTGCCATCTGCATTCCTATCTTCCACAGGCACATAGAAATCCAATAGATAACAATCAGATACTACAAGGGGAGTGGCATTGCTAACTGATTTTCCTATGTCCAGGCTTGATCTTTTGCAACAATATTGTATATAGAATGAAAAATAAAAAAATTATTCAAGACAGAACTGGAGAGAAGATGTTATAAAATGGAGATAATATGTCAAAGAGTACAATTGAAACAAATGCACAAATGTTGCGGTAAACATGTTATGGTAAATTAGTTTCTCGGTTTCTTATGCTAGAAGCCTTATAAATTTTGAGTTGAATTTGAAGTTATGAAACTCGAAGTTCACTTAATGACATTTCAAGACTTTATGGACAAGAGAGGGGTTTTATAGATGACTCATAAGCTGCCCTTTGACGCCCAAAATCCAAATAAATATACCAAACAATCTAAGGATTGTTTCCTCCTCTTCCACTCAACTATAGTATGAATATTACTTGGAAGCTTCTTTTATCTGCTGAATTCTCATGACATTGCCTTGCCCACAAAATTAAAGGAGTGCTTTTCCCCATTCAGAAGCCAACAAGCTGCTTTCAGTTTTACCATGAGGACAATCAATGCTTTTGTGTCTTCAAGCCATTGTTGATTCCTGGCAACAGTCTGGACGAGCCTCTGCAGTTTTCTTGACAAGATTTCAGAAGTAGTTTGCCATTGCCTTCTTCCTAGGTCTAGGACTTGGGTAGAGTGACTAGCCTAAAGACTCCCAAGTGGCTTCATAGCAATACCAATGGTACTTAGACTTATATACCACTTTACAGCCCTCTCTAAGTGATTTACAGAGTCAGCGTAATATAGCCCCCAACAATTTGGGTCCTCATTTTACCGACCTCGGAATGATGGAAGGCTGAGTCAACCTTCAGCCTGGTGAGATTCAATCTGCCAAATTGCAGGCAGCTGGCAGTCAGCAGAAGTAGCTTGCAGTAGGCACTCTAACTACTGCGCCACCGAGGCTCAATGCCTAAGACAGCCAGGACTAGAACTCATGCTTTCCCAGATTCTAGCTTGGTCCCTTCATCACTACGCCAATCTGGGTCTTTGGTATGCTTTTTGAGTCTTATGTCAGTGGCCCTTTCAGGGGACACCAGAGAGTAGAATATGTCTGGCACTTAGCCAGTTTAGGCTGGTGTGCATGTGCTGCTGCCTCTCTGGCCCCCAGAGCCAGTCTGCTTCAGACAGCAAGAAGTCTAGCCTTTTAAACAGGGCTCTCACCTTGACCATGCTCAGGGTTTCTGAACAATTCCGTTACAACAGCTTCTGACAGAGAATATACTGTACATTTAAAAGAAAAAATGATAATAACATTTGGAATTAAACTGAAGTGAAGAGAAACTGGATATTTTAGAGATGCATTTGAGGTTAATAATAATATGTCAAAGAGTAGAATTGTATACATGTTAGAGTGCAAGGAAAAACTATGAAAAGGCAGAACTGCAAAACAAACATATGAAGAAAGTGTAGTGAGTTGTGGGGAAAGGGGAAGACCGAGAAAGTGATGCTTAAAAATGAGTGGTGCATGAATTTCAAGAACAAAAAGCAATACAGGAATTTCCTTTTTCTTATTTTATGCCTTTAATATCTTTTTTTGGCTTGCTATTTTATTCTCCTTTTCCTCATACAGCGTTATGTTGCTTATCCTGAAAGGGAATAGCATTAAAATATATAAATATGTATTTCTCCTTCAAAGCCATATTCGGATTTCTTGAATCCTGGAGAATATCCTGTATTTTTTTATGACTGATGCTGCTAGCCTTGTCCCTCAATCGCCCAGAACAGAGTTCCAGGCAAGTGACCCCACTAGTTCCCTCCCCTATCAGGCTTCCCTACAGCCAGCCAATGGGAGGGCTTAAAAATGACAGCCAATTAGTACCTTGCCCTCATTCAGTCCTCACTAACATTTCATAACATTTCCAGTGGAATAAAAAATGTCTTAGTTTATAGTTAATTGGTTCACTTTCAAAATCCCAAGCCCTCTGGGTACATATTACAGGGACACAGGGACAGGAAACTGAACTTGGTTTAGCACTGAGTTCACACATGGGAAGGACCTTAATGTTAACAGTCCAGGGGAATAAAATGTTGAAGCTGATTAAAGTGCATCAACATCCAGCTGTTGTTTACATGCAACACACAGCAAATAAGCTTCTCTTAGTCAGGCTGTCAGGAAACAAAATGCTGGCAATTCTTCAAATGCTAAAAACTAAATAATTATAAAGATTTAATAGCAACTAAGAGAAAAAAACTAATCCAAAGTTTGAAATATAAAATTGGGTATATTTTTTATTTTAAAGTAGTTTTGAGTTATTGGAATAACATGTCTCTGAAAGAGAATGAAAACTGTTTAAATTTCCTAAGAAGAGAGATTGGGTGATTTTGTTTAGAAAATAAGGAGAAATTGTGAAAGATCAATGATGACCCTAGAACTACGGAATGCCACATGAGACTAAAGAATTAAGAACAAAGAAAGATCTTCTCTTTTATTATTCTCTTTTCTGAATTGTAAATTTAAAAAAATAAATGGCTGCTACCAGGAAAACAACAAAAATCACAGAAGGGAGGAGAGAATTATTAACAAATATCAGATCAAATAACAGAACATTAGGGATTTTACAAATGTTGTTTGAAAAAGTGAAGAAAAATGTTACAATATGAGTGACAGCATGGGTGGCAGAATCTGTTAAGATAGATCTGCTAATCAGGGAGAATGGATGAAAAATTTGCAAATACAATAGAAAGTATTAATTAAACATTTGAAGATTGAAGATGTTAAGCAAATTAATGGAAAAAAATGAAAAAATGAAAAATAATAATAAACAGAGAGAAGGAAAAACTTTTAAACAATGTGGCACTACTGGAATTGAAAAAGAATTCTGCCTAAGATTGAAAGCAGAGGAACCTGGTGGACTGTTTAATCCTTAACAATTTTTTTGAAATGAGATGAAGAAGACATGCATGCTGGAGTGGACAAGGTATACACAATTAATAGAAGATATGCAAAGCTAAGAAACATACCTCTTGTGCACTTTGTCAGGAAGAAGACGAGACCAGGTTCTGCAACAACATTTTAATACGAAACTAAGTATTAATAATTCAGGTGTAATTCTGTTTAAAGAAATACTTATTAGAATAAGGCATAAAATAAAACAGAAATTGATATTGAATTATGTACAAATGATAAATTTGTGATTGCAAAAAAAATGTAAACATTTGAAATTGAAAAACAATAAACGAAAGAGCGCATGGTAAAAGGGATTAAAGTTTTTCATTATAATACTAGACAACCTGTGACCTATTGGGTCATGATTTACAGATACTTCCTTATCTAAACAGAGAAGCAGAATGACCGTGGCAAAAAAGCAGTGGGAGTGGGATCAAGTTCTGACTTCCTGCTAGCCTCCCTATTGATTTTCCTTGAAGAATCTGGCAGAGAGTGTTGGAAATAACAGAACAATAGAGTTGGAAGGGACTGTGAAGTTCTTAGTCCAACCCCCTGATCACACAGGAGACCCTATATCAGGGCATTCAAACTCCCAGCCCATGCGTCACATGCTGGCCACACCCAAGCCCGGTTTAGCAAAGGGGGGAAAAAGTCCCGATATGTCACGTGATACCGCCGTGACGACATGAGTTTGATATCCCTGCTCTGTACCATTCCAGACCTGTGGCTGTCCAGGCTCTTCTTAAAAGCTTCCAAGGATGGAGCAACCACAACTTCTGAAGGCAAGCCGTTCCACTGGTTAATTGTTCTCATTGTTAGGAAAGTTTTCCTTAGTTCTAGGTTGTTTTGCTCCTTTATTAGTTTCCATCCATTGTTTCTTGTCTTGCTTTCTAGAGCTTTGGAGAATAGGTTGACCCTCTCTTCTTTATGGCAGCCCCTCAAGTATTGGAACACTGCTATCATGTTGCCCCTAGTCCTTCTTTTCATTCGACTAGAAATGCCCAATTCCTGCAACTGTTCTTCATATGTTTTAGCCTCTAGCCTCCTAATTGTCTTTGTTGCTCTTTTTCTGCATTCTTTCCAGAGTCTCAACATCTTTTTTTATAATATGGTGACCAAGATTGGACACAGTATTCTAAATGTGGTCTTACTAAGGCTTTATTACAGACTTATTATTGTTATTACAGACTTCAGAGGATAATTAGGACTGCAGAAAAAACAATTACTACCCACCTGCCTTCAATCGAGGACCTGTATACTGCACGAGTCAAAAAGAGGGCTGTGAAAATATTTACAGACCCCTCACATCCCGGACATAAATTGTTTCAACTCCTACCCTCAAAAGGACGCTACAGAGCACTGCACACCAGAACAAAGAGACACAAGAACAGTTTTTTCCCCGAAAGCCATCACTCTGCTAAACAAATAATTCCCTCAACACTGTTCAACTATTTACAAAGTGTACACTACTATTACTGTTAAACTTCTCACCACTCCTTGCTTATCCTGAAAGGGAATAGCATTAAAATATATAAGTATGTATTTCTCCTTCAAAGCCATATTCGGATTTCTTGAATCCTGGAGAATATCCTGTATTTTTTTTTATGACTGATGCTGCTAGCCTTGTCCCTCAATCGCCCAGAACAGAGTTCCAGGCAAGTGACCCCACTAGTTCCCTCCCCTATCAGGCTTCCCTACAGCCAGCCAATGGGAGGGCTTAAAAATGACAGCCAATTAGTACCTTGCCCTCATTCATTCCTCACTAACATTTCATAACATTTCCTGTGGAATAAAAAAAATGTCTTAGTTTATAGTTAATTGGTTCACTTTCAAAATCCCAAGCCCTCTGGGTACATATTACAGGGACACAGGGACAGGAAACTGAACTTGGCTTAGCACTGAGTTCACACATGGGAAGGACCTTAATGTTAACAGTCCAGGGGAATAAAATGTTGAAGCTGATTAAAGTGCATCAACATCCAGCTATTGTATACATGCAACACACAGCAAATAAGCTTCTCTTATTCGGTTATCAGCAAACAAAACTGTTGGCAATTCTTCAAATGCTATATGATGAAAGCTGTGGTGTGGTTCCATATTCTTTAATGTTCTCTCAATGGGCAGCCTCTAAATTTGATATATTTTATTTTTCAATGTCATTCTGGGTAAACAGTGATGTGTTGACCAATGTTATAAACAATATCCTTTAAATGGGCAATAAATATCTTACAGCTGTCCCATTATTGCGTATCTTCCACTAACTATTATGAACTTGATCATTGGAATGTCAGAGGTTGCTGTATCCCAAAAGGGTTATATTGTTTTTTCTTCTAAATATAAAATAGAGATTAGAGCCCTTGAGTTGAACTTGTCTCTTGGTGATTACATGGGTTTGTTCACATTATTTTCTTTGCAACAGTTAGAAAGTGAGTCACTTCCCTTAATTTCAGTGTAACAGACACCTATGATCCAAAGCTGTTTTTGGGAAATGAACCCAAGACACTGCACATACAAATTCTGCATAGTGAAAATAACCAATATATTTTATAAAATTATTTTCAAGGATTGGATCCTCTGATCTAAGACGATGATATCTGAACAAAACTACTTTTCCCGTGATACAGCTTATCCTAAATTATTTTCAGAGGTGGCCTATGCATGATATAAACAATGAAAATGGGTTTTAGAAACCAGGTGGCATAGGGAAGACTTATAGTTACAACTTTTCCTGGGCTAAGCTTCATGGAATATTATTTGGTGATTTAAAAAAAAATCCAAACCTTTTAATGGCTTTTATCCAATGAAACCATAAGATCTATTTTCAAAAATGATTATATGATTATTCAAATTATATAACCAAAGCTTTAATTTCTCTGATTTATGTGAAGCAGTGACCTGTTAGTTAATGATTTATATGGAGAAGTCCTGAGTTCAAAGGTTGAGTGAGAAACACATGTTACTCTAAGGTTCTGATTCTTAGTACATTTATTTCTGGAATTATTATTATGATTTGCTGCATAGTCACCCAGATATTTTAGACTGAATTTGGCATTTTTATCACCTATCAAGTTGTTCCCAAAAACCTGGGATAGGCACGTGCTGTTGTTCGATGGTGATAAAGGTATTGTTGCAGGATGTAAGCTGTTCTAAGTAAAGCTGCCTTTTCCAATTGACTAACAGTGATCTTGTCAATGCCAATGGTGTTCAAATGGTATTCCAGTGATTTGGGGATTTTACCCAAGGCGACTATTATTATAGATACTACCTTTGCTTTCTTTTGCCACAATTGTTCTTTTTTTATTTGCAGATCTTTGTATTTGTTTTATTTTGTCCAGCTCTTTCTCTTCTCTTCTGCTATCTCCACATATTGCAGTGTCCACTACCCAGATATTTTTGTTTTTCTTATCAATAATTGTTAAGTCAGGGTTGTTATGTGACAGGTATTTGTCTGTTTGAATTCTAAAGTCCCAGAGCACTTAATTTGCTTATTTGGCAGTCCCACTAGTCCTTTGGCGGTCCCACTAGGGCTAATAGTGATTTGTGCAGATATTCCAATGCACCTTTGTCACTATTTTACCATGACCTTGTTTGTAGTCAGTCTGTGCAGTCTTCTCATAGCAGCTGACTAGGTGGTCCATGGTTTCTTCAGCTTATTTGCAGAGGCAGCAATTGCAGCCTGTTCTTCTCACTTCTGGCTTTATATGCATTTCTCCTTAAGACTTGGTTATGTGCAACTAGAATTAGCCCCTCTGTCATCTTCTTCAACTTGAAGAAGAGCTCTGCTCTGAGCCATTGCCAGGTCTTGTTATTATCTGCTTGGCCTGTTATTTTTTTTTCTAATACTCTGGCCATTTAATACTTTGCCTTGACATGTCTCTTTTCATTTGGTGTTTCTCGTGGGACAGTTTGATCTCTCCAGTACTCAGTAAGCCTTCCTGGTATACTACCTTCAGTGCATCTTCTTCACTGTCCTTTAGCTATTCATCCAGTGCACTATTGATACCCTGAAAGAAGATTATAGCTACCTGGAAATGTGCATCTGGACTGTGGTTATCTGAATGGTTAGATTCAATACTAAATGTAGCATTGCTGTTTCAAAAACACAGACATACAATATTGGAAAATTCAAGGGAACTGAATATATTTACTGAAACTTGATTCACCTTTGCAATTAATGCTTTGAATTGGATTCATTAATTTGGCCCTTCCTCTGTTGGAAAAATGTATCAAAATTAGTGGTGTGTGGTCCAAGCACAACAAATAGGAAAAACAAATAAAGTGGGAGATGACATGGAACTTAAAGTTTAATAAATGGAAATATAAAATAATTCCTCTTAAAACAAATAAATTGTTTTGCCTGTAAAATTATCCCAATGCAGCCCAAATTCTAGCACACAAATTCTAGTTTGTAATTGTGAAAAGTGTACATTGATACAAGTATGATACAGTCAAGATTAACATAAGGATCTATGTTGTTGATCTATGTGGTCTTTTCTTGTAACCTAAATTCATTAGTTTGGCAAGCACTGGAGTACTTAAAGTATTTTTCACACAGTGCAGTTTGAAGCATATTTCAAACTTTGAAGCATATTTCTGGTGAGTGCCACCAGAGCCAGTCCTAAGCCCAGGCAAACCTAGGCAAACCTGGGGTGCCAAATTTTAGGGGGCACCAAAATTGAAAAGATTTCTGAAATACACTATATAAGTTTTAAAATATCTGGTAATCTTTCCATTTTCCTTTAGAATTTTTTCCTTTATATGCTTTTCAGAAACATTTATCCCAAAGTCATTTGAGTGGTAGTGAATAGTACATTGACGAGACATTACAGCCTTCTTTGCTGCAGCTCCCGCCCTTTGGAACATCTTATCCTCTAGGTCGGATAAGATCTGCCCACATCCTCCTATCCTTTCGCAAGAGCCTGAAGACCTGGCTCTGCCAATTGATCTGGGGACTAAACGGGGGGGGAGTTCTACAGTGGAGGTAGCTGCTAGATTGATATCAAACTCCTCCTCCCCACTCCCCTGCTCTCTGCTCTTCACCCCGCCATCTTTTTGGTTATCATAATAAAAAAAAGTAAGTTTCTCCTGTTCAGTCATGTCCAAGTCTAAAGGGCGGTGCTCATTTCATTTTCTAGCCAGGATGCCAGCATTGTCTGAAGACCTAGTCATGTGGTCTTCGGTATGACTATACACCGAAGAATGCTATCATACTGATGTATTTATTCTTGTTGTGTTCCTTTGTTGTTGCTTATTTTATTGTTCTGTTATTTTATTTCTGTTTACATGCCTTTCATTTTTCTTCCTTTTTATTACTGTAAGTCATCTAGCCCTATGGTGAGATAGGCAGCAAATAAATTTAATAAATAAATAATAAAATAAATAAGTCACAAGTCACGAAAAAGAAATTATTATTACAGCAAAGGAACTCAGGAAGCTAATAATTCAGTTAAGCAAGACAAAGGTCTGTTATGAAGGTACTGAACGAGTCATATGACTATTAGCTTATCAAACCAGACTCCATGTGCCACTACACCTGTTTAAGGGTTAAATATAATTTTACAGAATTGTTGCCATATGACAACAGTGGCTGCTCATGTAATTAAAATTGTTTATAATGATTCACAGTAAATAGAGTGAAAATATCTGAGACAAGAAAAGGTTTTTCAAAAACTGTGAAAAAGAAAGAAAGAAGGCAACTCTTTGAAATTCTTAAAAATCAGAAAAGGAGCCATATCATAGAGGGCGCCAGAATGCAGCTTTGCCCAGAGCACCAAAATGTCTACTGTTGGCCTTGGTTCCATTCAGTTCATTGTGACTTACCCTTAGGTATGCAGAATAACATGTGTGCACCTCTGAATCAGTGTTGACTCCTGGAGGCTGCCTGAACTAGTCCCTGCAGTTTATTTGGCAAGATTTTGGAAGTGGTTTGCTATTGCTTCCTTCCTAGGGCTGAGAGAGAGGTTACCTTTGTTAAGCCTGAATTCCCCAACGAGTGTTAAGGAAAACAAACTAAACAGAATGTGTAGCGTAGTCAGATAGGCAGACAGGTAAATGTGTGAGATAAGTTTGTATTTTAGTTAACACGCAGTAAAAAACAGATACGCTTGTGCTATCAAAATTATAGTTTATTCCATTAGGAATTATAGCATAGTCAAAATAAACGGTCCATTAGTCATGTATCATTTCAGTCAGTCCAGTCGGGGATACTCAATTTGCAAAATCCGTGTTGAATAGCCAATGTCAGTTCACTTACAATAAATCAGTCTGTATTATCTCTTCTCTCCGTTGAGAAATCAACACTCCTTTTTCTCCTCCGTTCCAGTAAGGAAAAACGCAGTCATCAATCCATCCAGTAATTAGGGATCATTAAGCCAGAGAGAGAGAGCTGCAATTGACTTGCTTCTTTTATGGTGCTTTTACAACCACACCCTTAATTACATTCTTGTAGTTAAAGTTACACACACTTTAACCAACAAACCATGATAACTTATTTATTATTTTTTACCCAAACCAGTTAGGGTAAACAATGTTATCCCTAACAACCTTTAGCTTAGTACCTAAGGTGGGACTAGAATTCTTGGTCTCCTGGTTTCTGGACCAATGCTTTAATCACTATACCAAAATGGCTTCTCTTCCCATCTGAGGTATTACATTACCAAGAACGGACTAAGAGAGGTATTTTTGGTAGATGGCAGAATAGAATAGAATAGAATAGAATAGAATAGAATAGAATGGAATAGAATAGAATAGAATAGAATTCTTTATTGATCAAGTGTGATGGAAACACAAGGAATTTGTCTTGGTGCAAATGTTTTCAGTGTACATAAAAGAAAAGATACATTCGTCAAGAGTCATCAGGTACCACACTTAATAATAGTCATAGGGTACAATAAGCAATCAAATCATATTAGGAAACAGTAAATATAAATTGTAAAAATACAAGCGACAAAGTTACAGTCATACAGTCACAAGTGGGAGGGGATGGGTGATAAGGAGTGATGAGAAGGTTAATAGTAATAGTAATGCAGACTTTGTAAATAGTTGGACAGTGTTGAGGGATAGTTATATAATACCATATTTTTAAAATGAATCTTCTATATATATAAAAATGAAATGCCATTCATGCATCATCACAAAATCTGTAGAACCGTAAAGCCTACAAACTTAAAATTTGGCACATATGTTCCTCTTCGCTTCTAGGTGCTCACTAAGAAAAGATTTTTCGAAACGACCATCAGAGCATTAGTATTTCATATATTAACACGCTCTGATGCTCAGGAGTTCTACTCCCCCTCCCCACCTGAAAAGAAATCTGTTCCAAATGCAAAACACAAAGAGAGGGATTTCAGTTTCAGTTTTACTTTCACAGCACCAAGCAGCTTTAGTACAGAACAGTTGGGCTAAACCACACCCAGGCTCCTTGCTGTCTCCTTCTTGCTCACACAGCAAATACTGTTTCAGTTTCCATGTTTCAGTTTCCAAACAGCCGTCAACTCTCTCACACACTGACAGGATGCAGCCAGATGAATACAGATAAATGCTGGTAGGCAGAAGAACAATTTTTCCCCTTATTTTCCTCTCCAAAAACTAAGCCAATCACATAGTTTCATAGCGAAGCACGGGTATAGAGCTAGTAAGGAAATAAATTCAGATAAAATAGTGATATAAATGTATGTATATATATACATACTTGAATAATATTTGCATTAGACAAGTATATATAGAATTGCAATCATTTATTGTTATAATGATATATCATATAACCTGTAAGCCACCCAGAGTGACCTTGTAGGAGAGAAGGGTGGCATAAACATTTAATAGATAAATAAAACGTTTTGGGAGTCAGATTTTTTCACTTTTGGGTTAAATCACCTTCTAGGTGTTCTTTTTATTCTTCTCTTTTACTGTGTATCACCATCACAATTATCTTTGTCCCCCCTCCTCTTTTTTGTTATTAATTTACAATCAATAAAAATAACATATTCACCAGTTGCATTCATATATGCCTAATCAACTTCTTGAATCTACCTGCATTCACAGAATACATGATTAGAGTATGTTGACCATAATTTTATTTTATTTTGCTATAGAAATTCAGCCCTTATGGATTTTCAAGTTAAAATTGATAATGGAATTTGGAAAAGAAGCATTTTTAAAATTAAGAGCAGCTGTTTTCAGTTTACTTGAGATGTTCCCTTTTGTTCTGCATTTCTTTCATTGCTATTATAAAGAGAAAAACCCAGATACTCTATGGTTCTCTGTTCTTCATTCTGAAATATATTTTATTCCTCATCAGAGAAACCTTTGGAAAGACTGCTAAGATATTCAAAATGTAAAGTGAAGTTCATCAGATATCTTAAATTTGTAATGACAAGAATACTTGAAGAACAGAAAACTCCGTTATTTGCAAATGGTTCCTTGACATTGCTGGTAAACTTCTTTAGGTTTCTTTCTTTTTTATCAATGCAAAGCCTGCAGCACCTGACATGATCGTAAAAGAATTTAATGTGGGGCTTTCCTCCTTCCAACTCCACAAGCCGATCGCGTATTCTCAGCCTGGGTTCCCAAGATAGCGTTAGACTACAAATTCCCAGGCTGGGCAATGAGCAAAAACATGAGAACTGTATCCCAATGTTTGGCGATCTCGGGCTCTGAAAGACGGAGATAAACAGAGCTAGATTTCTCTACTCCGTTCACCTGCTCTGTCGAATTTACGTGCCAGACGGCGAAGAACCACCGGCTGCGACGAATGTTTGATTTGCTATTTGCAAAGTTCCAACAATGTTGGTTTTAATCCCATGTACTACGAGTTGCAGCGTTTGGAGCGCAGAAAAGGTGCGGCGGCGGGCGGAGGTGGGATGCCTCGAGCGCGGCGGGAGGCGTCCTCGTCCCGCCCGTTTTCTCGGGCCAGGCGATGTCCTGGCACAGCCCAGCCGGTTCCTTCGAGGTTTTGAGAGTACCGCTTAAACGCGATAGGCGCGGTCCTATTGGGGCTTCGACTGGACGTACCAAGGCTCCACGCCCCCCCACCCCGAGTCCACCCGTGACTGGAAGGGAACTTGCAATTGCCCTCACAGAAGCTGCGCGTGAGGTTCCTCCCCCCGCCTCGCCCCCCTCACACACAGATACACACGCGCACACACCAGTCCTCTCTGCCGCCACGGTTTGCTCGCGCGCTCCCTCAGGGTGGTGGTTGCTCCCTCGAGCCTCCCTCGCGCGCGCTGGCGGCGAGTTCCAGTTCGGACTCTGCGCCCAGAGGAGGACGTTCCCCGCGAAGGTCGGACGAAAAGAAGCGGTTGGGCTGCCCGGGCTTCGCCGAACCGGGAGGGCACGTCAAGCTCTCCTTCGCAGACCGTTTGGGAACGGAACAACCACCCGCGCGAACGTCTCCTTCGCTTCCCTTCCACCATGGGGCTCCCCCTGCTGCTGGGTCTGCTGCTTTACCGAGCCGGTAAATTTGGGTCTGTGGGAGCGTCGTCCCTCGTCCCCTTCACCGCAGGGTTTAATCCCTATTGGAGGGAAGGGGTATTTTACTAACTCCTGGGGGCTGAAGGCTGCGCTGCCCGGGCTGTCGACGTCGCGTAAGACCGGGGAATCCTGCCTGTTTACTCCCCACAGCTCTCTTCAACCCTCCGCTCTTTTTAGGGCAACGGTTTAATTGTGTGTGTCCCGCCGCGCCTTTTTCTTCTTATCAGAAGACCGCCGTTTCTTGGCTTTCTCGCTTCCCTTGCCCTAAAGGGCGCTTTGGTTGCAATTCTGGGGACAGCTTGTTGGTTGTTAAGATAAAACTGCCTCTCGGAGGCTTCTTTCGGCCGAGCACTCTTAGGATCGGACCGCGAGGCGTCTCTTCTTCGAGGCTCGTCCAGATTTCTGGTCCGAGTGCGGGCTCTGTGATCCAGATTTGCGGCCGAGGGGGGACGTTTGATCTTCTCCTGTGATTTGCCGGTCACTTTGGGTGTGTTCGGGTCAGGTGGGTCCCTGGGTTGACGTTGTGGATGGGTGCTGTGCGGGAAAAGGAGAAGGTGTCGGAGTAGGGAGAGGTGGTGGAGGTGGAAATGGGAAATGGGCTAGTGACAGTTTTTCGTTCTCAGTGGCAGGCTGAGCAGTTCCAGTGCATAAACTTTCGTCAGGTGCCTGCCAAGATTTCGCGAGCTATAAAAGAGCAACGGTTTGTTTTTCCCAACCAAAGAGCTGTTTACCAGCATGTTGTAAAAGCACTTTACAACAGGCAACTCATTCACTTTAAGTAATACGAAGAGAATTGTCCTAAGTTAAATTAGATCTCGGTGTTTTCAGAAGAGGGAATTTGAATCAAAGGGTTTTTCATTCACGAGGCTTATAATTTTGGTTTTTGTTGTTTACATTTTGCCTGTAATCTTCAGCCACCACCAAAGATTTCCTGTGATTTCATGCTGGTCAGGGCAGTTTTACTGAACTGCGCTGAAAAAAAAAAATCTCCCTAGCACACCAATTGAGAACCTTTGACTACTAGATGTTGAACTGAATATACCTTATGCGGATGCTGACTTTGGGCAGTTGCAATTCAGCAATGCCTGGAACCCAGGGATTTTTCATCCTAGGTTACCATTTGAGAAGATCCTTTCATCTAATCTAATATAGACAGTTCTTAGACAACTTAATCCATGCTAGGAAGGAGACCAGTCAATTTAAAAATAACCCATATATTTAATTTGCTAATAACCCAGGGAAATAAATCACACAATGAATTCAGATATCCTGAACAAGATCTGTAGGGTTCCTATATTTGACAAGATGCAAAAGACAAGTTGATTATATCCAGATTTGGGCATTTGCAACTGGTTTCCAAGAAGCAAACTTTTTCTATTCTTCTCCTCCAGCCTTTTCCTCTCAAATACTAAATTTAGAATTGGAGATAAAGCTTTATAGGAAAGGTTGTTAACTGCGTTTGTATTCCATCATTCCTGCTCAAGCAAAAGATGCTATACAAACATTTCTCAATTCCCTTTTACCTTCACAACAACATTGTGTGGCAGCCTAATGTAGTCACTTATTTATTTAAATATAATTCATGAATAAGCTGCAAGAAGGTTGTTACATTAAGCCCATAATGATTGAATTAACGTATTGTATTATGTCTGAAACAGACCAATTAGATAATCACTGAGAAAAAGGTGTGAACTAATGCATGACCAGACCCAAGTCAGCTTCTTGACTGAATAGGAATCTGAATTACATTCTCCCAACATTTCTAGGATGCTCTGACTAGATGTCTTAATTACTCGAACTGAAGAATATGTACTTCTTCAGCTTTTGATAAAGAACTACATATTTGGAATAGTTTGCTGCTTCTATGGTGGTTCATCGGCTGGGAACAAATAGGATCAGAGGCAATCTTGTTCCAGCAACTGTTGTTTAGAAGGGTTGTCCCTGTTCATGCAGATACTACCTATATACTGTATGGCCATCAAGATGAATACACCACATTGTAACAGTAATTTAAAAAAAAGAATTAATGGCAAAATACATTGTAGCCTCTTCCCTAAGTTCTGCCATTGACTTTGGCTAGGTTCTCACATCATACTAAGTAAAAAACCCAAAACAATACAAGGGTATACCATGCAATTTGAACCTAATATTTATGTACAAAAGAGCTTGTTTTAACATTAAGTCTGTTAACATTTTTCTGTATTGAACTCATGGAGGAAATCACAGTTATGACTTTTCTAGCTGCTTCTGGCAGAGAATTAAAATGATATATAATTATATTATATTAAACACTATATTAAAATGATATATAATATATATATATCTTGTATACATTGCACATATAGTGAGAAACAATTAAAAAGGTAAATGTTTCCCCTGCCTAGTTGTGTCAAACTCTAGGGGGCAGTGCTCATCTCTGTTTCTTAGCTGAGGGAACCTGCGTTATAGGAAGACCTTTCCATGGTCATGTGGTTGGAATGACTATATGCCGAGGCACAGGGAATGCTGTTATCTTCCCACTAAAGTGGTATCTATTTATCTACTTGCATTTGCAAAAATAATTATTCTCTCCTTATAAACTTTGACATTTCTCTGAAATGTTTATGTTACTTTTTATTTTTATTTATCATCCCAAAACTCATAACATGCAGTGAATTAGAGGTATAAAGGTTGGTGAAATAGGTTGTAGGTATCATTGCTCAATGAAGAAAATATATGCTAAAAAATATACTGTCCGATGTTATCAGATATATTCCATTGACTGACAAATCCAATATTATTTCCAAAATATCTTAATGTATCTTTAAACAATTGCAGAAATATCTTTTAATACACTAATTCAGTTTCTACAGATGTTCCAATCTCTTATCATTATTTTTCCTTTACATGTATATTATGTACAGCATATAGAATCAAAATATTCAAGTGACCTTTTGGGGGAATTCCAAAATTCCAAAATACTGTATTCTAATTATTAAATCTGGTTTCAGTTAGGTAGATTAGCTATCAAAATTTAAAGTACAAAACAAAGTATAGCATGTAGCCTAAATGAAATAAAAATAGGAAGTAATAACACAAAATACAAACAGAAGAGGCTTTTTTATTGTATCAGTCTTATAGAAAAGTTTGAATGGTGTTTAAAATCTCTATTACTGCCTGGGAATTTGTGGGAATTGTTTGAGAAACAATGCTATAGACATATTTGAGGAACAGAAATAGATCATGAATTACTCATATGCAAGTTCCAAGTTAAGCTAGAACAGAAGAATAAAGCCAATTTCTATGTGGTGGTCATTTCCATACGATTTTGCAAAAAAAAACAAAAAACCCACTATTTTCAAGGGCAACATCAGGAATTAATTCAAAACCAGAAAGTCATATATAGAGTACTGGAAGAACTGTGGAGTAAAATCAAAGAAGTTGTTAAGGTTGAACATGAAAAGAGACAACCAAAGACCAAGAAACAGAAGAAGCAAATTGGATGTTAGATCAAATAGTGGAAATTGCCAATAAGAGAAAAGAAGCTAATCCAAGAAAGACAGGAGTCCCAGGAAGGAACTTGTTTAAGGAATTTGAGAGCTATTTGAAGAGACAAAGAGCAGTATTGCTAAATATTGATATAGAGAGGAAGAAACAAGGAAAGTCTTTCAAAAGATTTATAATCTTAGAAGGAAATTCCAACTTTCAAAAGGATGAAATGTTAAAGGATGCCAGTAAGCAGGTAGAAACTGATTCCGAGAAGATCAAACAAAAATAGAGAGAATATAATAAGCTTCAATACAGTAGAATGCTTGTACCCAAGGTATCTTAGAAGACATTCCACATTTACAAGAAATTGAGTAAAGGTTCTGACAAACAATGTGAGTAAATCTGAAGAATACTATAGTAACCAACTGTGGAAGAGGTCAATCTGTGAACCAATGTCAGAGAGAGGGGGGGGGAGAGAGAGAGAATTAACAGACTGTGAAAACTATTATACAAATCCTTAATTAAAATTAGGGGACTGGAGTCTAAAACATATAAAGAACAGTTACAGGAACTGGACTTGTCTAGTAAAGAGAAGGACCAGGGGAGACACGATAGCAGTGTTCCAATATTTGAGAGGCTGCCACAGAGAGGAAGGGGTCAAGCAGGGGTGGGTTTCTACTGGTTCTGTCCACCTCTGTAGAACCGGTAGCTCTGAAGAGCAGCAGACATAGAACCGGTTCTATGTCTGCTGATGTTTTTGCCCACCTCTTACCTGATCTTTATTTCCTGATTTTTCAACTTCAGCTGCCGAATGAGGCACAGCTGCAGTTTAAAAAGCAGGAAAAGAGGGCTGTTTCAAAGGCTGCTTCTCTGCACGCAGCTGCTGATGACGATTTACAGGTGCGCGGCTCGCAGCCGGCAGGGAAACTAGTAAATCCCAAACTGATAGTTAACCCTGTCATATCCCACCCCTGGAGTCAAGCTATTTTCTAAAGTGCCTGTAGGCCAGACAAGGAATAATGGATGGAAACTGAACAAGGAGAGATTTAACCTGGAAATAAGGAGAAACTTTCTGACAGTGAGAACAATCAACCAATGGAACAGCTTGCCCTCAGAAGTTGTGGGAGGATCATCACTTGAGACTTTCAAGAAGAGATTGGACTGCCATTTGTCAGAAATGGCAAATAGATAGGGGGATGGACTAGATGACCTACAAGGTCCCTTCCAAATCTGATTATCTGTATCTGTATTAATTTTTCACATGCTAGGAAGCTAATTCTTAGGATTATCCAATGCAAATTACAACTCTCCGTGCAAATAGAGGTGCCAGATGTTCAAACTGATTTTATAAAAGATGAAGTAATAAGAGAAATCATAGCTGAATAATTGAGAAAACAAAGGAAAACCAAAAATAAATTGGTATATTCTCTATGAAAACAAAATTTAGAATTTGAAGAAACAAAGAATGGAAAGAATATTGATATTTTTGTACTTTATTACTGGAGACAATTCTTGAAACAACCACAGCTGGCCCAAGACAAACAAACAAATCCAATAAAAGATAATATTTTTATTTATTTATTTGATTTGTCAATCACTTACAAGATAATAGGTATAAGTATAAACATGAGTAAGAATACAGGAAATAGGTACAAATAAATGGGGACAATAGGACAGGGATGGTAGACATGATTGTGCACATGCACGCCCCTTACAGACCTCTTAGGAATGGGGTGAGGTCAATAGTGGATAGTTTGAGGTTAAAGGAGTGGAGGTTAGAGGATATTTGTAGTTCAGTGTTGAAATTAGGGGTTCTTGGTACTCTATGATCTTGGTTATTTTTTTGCAGATATTTCATTACCCAAACTAAATGAATAATACAACAAATCAATTTAGAGTTCTTGTAACACAAATGACCACACAACGAGTATCATATTTTGGAAACATTACACAAACACCTACACCCTGAAGAAATTTGTAAAGCTGGGAAAAGTGGAAAGAAAGGACAACAACAAATGGCAAGATGGATTGACTTAATTACAGTAACAACCAGACAACATGTATCTGCCTTGAAAGTAACCCACACTGAAGTGTCAAACATCAGGAGCTGATCACAGGAAATGGTTTATGATACTTTTTATTCAGACATAAAGTGATTTATGATAATTTTTGTATCATAAAATGTTTTCTAAAATTTCAAGTCCCTGGGAGTCATGGGTCCCGAATTGTGGATGCATTCTATAATTAAGGTCATTTGAAGTATCTTGCTTGAAAAGGTTTTTGTTCTATGATGCACCAGTTGAGAATTGAGAATTTTAGTGGTATATAGATTGGTATGTTGTTGGAAAACTTGGAAAAAAGTGGGAAAAAAGGCCAAGATGAGGACTGATCATTCTAGAGAAGCAATTTTCATGTGATCCTTAAAAGTTGATAACAACTTAATGGCAGCTAATGAAATTTTTTTGGAAATTGAAATAGGTTTGGGGGAAAGGGGCTTAAGAGTTGTTGGAATAGAAGGGAATTTTAGAGATTATAGGTTCCCTTCCAAAACTCAAATATAGCTCTGTAGCCAGAAAAAAAGTAAACCAGCATAGATTTTGCTATCTTTTTTAAGCCCAATAAATGCTGGCCTCCCGATATTTCAATGTCATCAGATGTTATGAAAGCTCTCTGCCAATCAAAACATTCCTATAATACCGATGTTTTTAATATATGGATTGACTTGAAGATCTGTTAGAACTGTTCCCACTTCTCAAAAAAAATCTCAAAGAACTTGAGTGAGACAAGCAATAAAAGAAATTAGATTAGTACTAGGTTGACCTCCAGCCATGGTAGCCCACTGGGTGACTTTGGGCCAGTCAATTTCTCTCAGCCCAAATTGCCAAACAGGGTTGTTGTTAAAAAAAAAAAAAAAAAGGAAGAGTGACCCCTGTTTAAAGGAGAGTACAATGTATTTACATAATTATATGTGTACAATTATGCTTTAAAGTATACGGGGTTGATGAAGCTTTACTTTAGAGATAGATGCATCCCAAAAGAGTGTTGCTATTTTTATATATAAAAGAATGACCGCAATGCCATTGTTTTATTTTGTACACTTCTTTTTCACTCTGTGTGTTTGTGCTTTTGATCCCTTGAAAAATTCAGTGTGTCTGACTAGCCCATGTCTTTCTCTTTTGGGTTGAGAGATTTTCAGATTTCACTCATTGAAGCAAGAGGCAGCTATCAAGAAGCACCTATAATTTTGATATCACCAGGAAAAGAGTAGGTTCTGCCCTTTCTGACTCTGTAGGAATCATGTTCATAGCTGGCCTCCTCCACATAGTCATTTGTATTTTCTCTACTTTCTCTTTGGGAAGATAGAGGGGAAAAAGGAAGGTTTCTGGCTCAGGAGTTCTTCTTGGCTAAAAACATGGATTACCTAAACACAACAGGTAAATTATGGTGTTTGAAATCCAGTTATAAGACTCTCAGCAAAGAATACAAAACCTGGAGTATTTTTTATTAGTTTTGGTTGAAAATAAAGCAATTTCTTTCCATTTAAATGAAGATGTTGTCACTTTGGTGTAAAGTTAAAAGGAAATTCATCACTGAAATACCATGTGACTTTCTCTTGCTTGACTTATTAAGAAATCTGCTTTTGATTGAAGTAGTAGAGGATCAAAGTATATTGATAAGGTCAATCAGCCAAGAGATGCCAAAGTCCAAGGATCTAGCCAAATATGCAGTTTTTGTTACCTTTTCCTTTAGAATATTTTAATATTTCTTTTGAATCAGGTTAGTAGAGAAGGATCCTTTTAAACACTACAATAAAACATCTTCACACTCCTAAGTCCTGATCTTAATCATAAGTTTAATCTTTACAAAATCAAAGAGAAAAGGGGATCAAAATTGATAGTTTTGCAAAAAAAAAAAATTAAAAAGTGGTGCTCTCTTTATGTAAACGATCTTATTTTGGACAAGATCTTATTGATAGCTTATGTTCTGGGTGATAACCTATATTCAGGATTACTTCTAAAGTTTCTACCTTGAAACCTTGCGTAATATGAGTAATAACTGAGCAATCTACCTGTATTGAATTATACCAAGGAATCCAATGCTACTGTGCTAGATCGAAGTCTTGCTACAACTATACTAACTCATGGCCTATGCAGAAGCAGAAGAGAGGGACAGAGCAAAGTTAACATATTTCTTTTCCAGTGATTATGGCAGCAACATTGGAGTTGACTTGCCAGAAGTTAAGTTAAAATAAGTTAATCTATTCATGGTAATTGTAATGGTTCAAATATAATACAATACCATGGAACATCTCTTTGTTGTATAAAAGAAAAGCATAAGAATTGGACTATAGAGCAGAATACCAAAAGGACAGGTTGATAGATGCCAACTAAGGCATCTATCAACATTGCTAAGGGCAAGGTTCAATATTCAGTACTAAAGAATAATCCTGTCTTTTACCATTTAAGAACTTGAGCAGCTGCTATTCTAAAATATCATTATTCAAAAGATAGAGTACAGTGGTTAAAATAGGAACATTGAACTCTCCAATAAAAATGCACATATTAATAAAAGAAAATTCATGCCTATAGCCCTAATTATATGAACAAGGGGAAAGAATCCCTAATTCTCCTCCATGCTGCATCGAGAGCCCAGGATGGGTTGACTCCTTCCTATGACGTCATAGCTGAGTCTGTACTAATATATAAAAGCCAGCCCCCGGGAGAGACCCCAGCTTTTGACCCAGCTCCTTTCAGTCAGTAGCTGTGTCTCTGAAAGCGTTCTGTTAGATAGCAATCACCAGCGATCTTCAGTACTTTTTTCCTCTCTTCAAGCAGCTCCCAGGGATCTGGGCAGCTGCTCTTCCAGGAGAGCCCTGCAACGTTGGGAGCAGCGTCACAGAGCTCTGTGCAGGCAAGCTGGGCAGCGTCTGCAGACCTCCCCTACGCCTGCAGTTTGGAGCGATCGTAAACACGATTGGCAAACTGATAAGAGCTCCAGCCAGCTGATCGTGTAGCTGGTTGCTGTGTTTTTCCCTTGCTGACTTCGCTTGGGGCTCTGTATAGCCTAAGGAGCGATTCTTCAATCTTGGAGCCTGTTTTCCTGTAGTCAGTGGCCATCTTGGATTCAAGCCTTCCACCACAAGGTGAGTGGCCATTTTGTAAGCCCGGGGGCCATTTATACCCTAAGGGGCTTAATAGAAAAATTTCTAAACAGCTTCTTTCCAACGCAAGAGCCTTTATTTTACAAATGGAGCAAGATAAGGCTCAGGCAGAGCTTTCCCCCAAGTGGAACAGTCTCTTAAGCCCAATAGGAGAAAAAGACGTAGGCAACGCACCCAATCAGTCCAGAGGGAGGTGGCTGCTAAAATCAAAGCTAAGGCTCTAGCCCCTAAGAAGGCAACTCAGGCTGAATTGAGGGCAGAGAAGCACAGACATGCAGCTCTAGAGAGGCAGTTCAACAGAACTATTCAACAGAAGGGAGGGCAACTACAGCATGTTTCAGGTGATACTCGTGGGCCCCAACCAAGCCTTCCCAGGGGAGGAGAAGTTATCTATGAGCCTTTCCATCATCCTGGTCTCCTGAGGCTCTTGCTGTACAGTCAGTTCCTCAGGATTTAAGCAGATCTGGGCCTTATTTCCAACAGGCTTCTGTGCCCTATGCTCCTCCCCCTCCCTCCAGGCCTTGAACCTCTCCTCAATCCTGACCTGAAGCCACCTTCACTTCTACAGCAGCGGGCCTTTGGCCTTCTGCCTCTACCTTTGATCATAGACCAGGAGATATCCAAGATGTCTCATTAGCCATTAGGCAGGGATTGGCTGAAGGCTTCAAGCAAATTCTTCAACCTCTGGAAAGGGTTCAGGCCCTTCTCCCTTCTCAATCTATAAGTTCCTTGCCTCATCATCCTGATTTACACAGGCCCCAGGACCTCAGGGTCCACTCTTCTCTATCAGAATGGGAGGAGGTTGATGAGAAAGGAAGGCCTTCACCATCTGAACACAGTTACTCTTCTCATTCAGAGTGTGAGATTTTTGACCAAAATCTTTCAGAGGATTCTCGCCCAGAGCAGACATCCTCTGCATTGGTCTTCAAACCTACTCTCTTCAGGCCATTACTCAGCAAGGCCTTGGTCACTGCCAAGCTGTCGTCAGAGGAAGTGGCTCCCGAGCCACAAGGAAGTCTCTCTAGCCAAGGGGATTTGCTCTTCTCCAAGCCTGTAGTGCATGCAGAGGTTTTGCCTTCTCCCATTTTGTTCCTGGACATGGTCAAGGAACAGTGCGCTTCCTCGCCCATCTTCTCTAGATAAGCGTTTCTACAATGTCAGCGCAGCTCTGGACAATGCCCTGGCAGTGCCTTCTGTTGACATTCCGGTTCTGGCCTTGTTCTCATCTTCTGGCACTCCCACGGAGCCAGAAGATATCCTGAAGCCGGATGATAAATGCTCTGAACAGACCCTCAAGTGCAGTCACCAGGCTGCTGTTCGGGCTTCAACAGCAGCATCCTTCTTCACCAGGGCATCCATATGGTGGCTGCGCCAACTCCAGAATAGATTGCCTGCTTCTGACCTTCGGTCTCACCAAGACCGTAATAAGATTATTGCAGCGGCGGAATTCACTGCGGATGCCACTCTCAATTCCGCCAAATTTGCATCCAAGGCCATGGCATCTTCTGTAGCAGCAAGAAGGCTTTTATGGCTCCAAAATTGGCAGGCGGAGTCACGCCGAAAATGGAAGCTGGCTTCAGTTCCTTTTGCAGGCGATCAGCTTTTTGACGATGCTCTGGAACCTTATCTCATCGAAACCAGAGATAAATGTAAAATTCTCTCTTCCTCTGGGAAGAAAGCCCACTATCGCCCTGCTCCTTATTGTCCTCCTGCCTTCTGAGCGGAGACATCATCTCGCTTCCCCCACTCTCACAGGCCATACCCCCAACGCCAAGGTGGAAACATCTGGCAGGCAACAACCTTCTACTGGTAAATGGCCCTTTCGGGGGGAGGGGGTCGTTCCTTCTGTTGCTCTAAGTAATCCCTCGTTCTCCCCACCCATCGGAGGTCGCCTAGCCTTCTTTGCCTCCAAATGGGAGGAGTCAACGACGGACGCCTGGGTGCTCAGCACTATTAGGTCAGGGTTACAATTGGACTTCCTAACCCCACCCCACCCAAAAAAATTTGATCTGTCCTGTATCTTGGGACATTTCCAGGCAAGCCCTCATGAATCAGTCCATTCAGCACCTTCTTGAAATCAGGGCTATTCAACCTGTTCCCCCGTTTCAACGGGGACGTGGGCTTTACTCCCGCCTTTTCATCGTTCCCAAAGCCTCAGCGGGGTGGCGAGCCATCCTTGATCTAAAATTTCTCAACCAATTTGTAAAATATAGGCGATTTAAAATGCAGACTCTGCATTCTATTTTAGAGAGCGTTCGGGAGGGCGACCTCCTCTCTTCCATTGATCTCACTGAGGCTTACCTCCACATCCCAATTTGGCCTCATCATCGCCAGTTTCTCCATTTCTGTTATCAGAATACCCATTACCAGTATCGAACACTTTCCTTCGGCCTCTCATCAGCTCCAAGAGTCTTCACAAAGGTTCTGGCAGCATTGGTGGCATCTCTGCGTTCTATTCCAGTGAGGATCCAATGCTACTTGGACGACATTTTGATTCTTTCCTCTTCCATCCTTGCTGTTAGGGATAACATTGTTTACCCTAACTGTTTTGGGTAAAGATAATAAAATGATGAATCATGGTTTGTCAGATAAAGTGTATGTGACTTTAAGCTAAAGGAATGTAATTAAGGGTGCAGCTGTAAAAGTACTATATAAGCAGCAAGGCACTCTCTGGCTCTTACTGGCTGGCTTATTGAAGACTGTGTGCTGGATCGGGGAGGAGAAGAAGTGTTGGATTACTTTGAAGATATTTCTCAACGGAGAGAAGATAAGTTTTGGACAGATTTATTATATGTGTACTGACACTGGCTATTCGACAAGGACTTTGCAATTAGAGTATCCTCGACAAGACTTGACTGAATTTGGTATATGACTAATGGACTGTTTATAATGACTATGCTATAATTCTTAAATGGAATAAATTATAATTTTGATAGCACAAGCGTATCTGTATTTTTACTGCGTGTTAACTAGAAAACTTATCTCACACATTTACCTGTCTTCCTATCTGACTTCGCTGCACGTTCTGTTTAGTTTGTTTTCCTTAACACCTGTTGGGGAATCCAGGCTTAACACTTGCGACCCATCGGGATCTGCAAATTACCTTGTCATGTCTCCAGAGCCACGGATTTTCCATCAACACCAAAAAGAGCCAGCTCTCTCCTACAACCAAATTGCAACACTTGGGAGCAGTCATCAATACCATGTCGTGCCAGGTTTTCCTGTCCCCAGCTCATGGAAAGAGCCTTGCAGAGATCATCAGCCAGATCCAGCAACATCAAATTTTCCCCCTGTCACTGCTGCCCAAACTTCTGGGGGAGATGGTTTCCTGTATTGGCATCGTCCCATGGGCTCGGCTCCACTCCCGAGCCCTCCAATGGTTCCTGCTTCCCTACCAACGAGCAGGAACCAGCCACTCATCTATCAAGGTCTGACTCCTGCCACAAATCCGGAGATCTCTCAATTGGTGGCATTCCCCGTCAATCTGGAGGGGACTCCTGTTCAGGGACCCAGACAGGCTAGTGATAACCACTGATGCCAGCCTCCTGGGTTGGGGTTCCCATATGCAGGGCCAGATAGCTCAGGGCATTTGGTCCAGATCAGAGCAGACCCTTTCCATAAATTGGCTAGAGCTCTGAGCCATTTTTCTGGTTCTCAAGCATTTCAGACAATCAGTGACCGGCTCTCATGTTCTAGTCCTTACGGACAACATGGCCACAAAGGCTCATGTCAACCGGCAAGGGGGGAATGAGGTCCAAAGCCCTCATGAGAGAGGCTCTACGTTTGGGGTTATGGGCAGAGAAACACCTATTGTCGATCTCGATGGACCACATCTCCGGGGTCGACAAGTCCCAGGCCGACTGGCTCAGCAGGAGCCTAGTCAACCAGGCAGAATGGTCCATTCCTCCATCTCTATTCAGGGATCTTTCCCTCAGATTCGGAACACCGGAGGTGGGTCTTTTCTCCACTCTTCAAAACGCCGAAGTCACCAGATTCCTCACCAGGTTTCTTTGCCAGGGAGTGGAGGGGACCAATGCTCTTTGGTGCAGATGGTCCAAGGGTCTCCTCTACACCTTTCCCCCACTTCCCATCATTCCGGCAGTAATTCGGAAGATGTTGGAGGAACGTGCGGAGCTCCTCCTCCTGGCACCCTATTGGCCAAGGAGGCCCTGGTTTGCGGACCTGGTCAACTTATCGGTGGCTTCTCCTTGGAGGATCCCAGCCCATCTAATCTCCCTTCACCAGGGGGCACTGCTCCACCCAGAGCCCCAGTGGTTCAAGCTGACCGTGTGGCACTTGAGCGCCAGCGGCTAGAGGAGGCTGATCTCCCAGAAAGGGTCATCCTGGCGCCTCGCAAACCTTCTACAAGGCGCATCTATGATGCCACCTGGAAGGCTTTTTCCCGATGGTGCCTCAGGGAGGGTCTTTCTCCTGCTTCAGCCCAGTTGGCAGAAGTTCTTAGCTTGCTTCAGCATGGGCTGGAGAAAGGTTTGGCCCCCAACACCTTACGCAGGCAGGTTGCGGCCCTCTCCTCAGTCCTTTCATGCGGTTCGCTTCCATCCTTATCCCATCACACTTCAGTCAGGAGGTTTTTGAAAGGGGCTTCCAACCTGGTATCCTTCCTGGGACCTTCATTTGGTCCTTAATGCCCTTACAAAGCCCCCCTTTGAACCCCTTAGAACAGTGTCTCTCCGTTTCCTAACTCTGAAGGTAGTGTTCCTTGTTGCCATCACTTCTGCCAGGAGGGTCTCCGAGCTTGCTGCTCTTTCCATCAGACAGGACCTTTGTTCCTTTCACGATGATAGGGTTGTTCTTCGTCTGGACCCCTCATTTATTCCGAAGGTTAACACCTGGTTTCACAGGCCCCAGGACATTGTTTTGCCTGACTTCTGTCCTCTCCCGCACCATGACTTAGAGCGGCAGTAGCACACGCTAGATGTAAGAAGGGGTCTTAGAATATACATTAAGTGCACTTCCTCCTTCAGGAAGTCGGAAGCCATGTTTGTTTCCTTTTTCCCTTCTCACTTGGGGCACAAGGCCTCTTCTCCTAATTGAGCAGGCCTACAAAGCTGCGGCCCTTCCGGTTCCCCGAGGTCTGATAGCGCACTCTACCAGAAGCGCGGCCATTTCTGCTGCCTGGGCGACCCAAGCATCCTTGGAGGAGATTTGTCGTGTGGCCACGTGGACGTCCCCATCTCCTTTCATCAGACACTACCGTTTGGATGCTTTTGCCTCGGCGACTGCAGCCTTCGGCAGACGGGTGCTTCAACGAGTGGTTCCACAGTTGGTGTGATGAGCCAGACGAGGACCCGCCCGTGGACATGCAAGCTTTGGTATGTCCCATCCTGGGCTCTCGATGCAGCATGGAGGAGAATGGGTGTTGGTAGAAGTTACTGTGAACGCCCTTTCTATCTGTGCTGCGAGAGCCCAGCCCCTCCCTTGATTCGTCCCAGAGAGGGTAAGACGTATTTCTGTATTTATTTTGGGCTTTCAGAGACACCTTTCAGTCTGTCAAGTATCTTCGCCAAAGCTGGGGTCTCTCCCGGGGGCTGGCTTTTATATCTTAGTACAGACTCAGCTAAATGACGTCATAGGAAGGAGTCAACCCATCCTAGGCTCTCTCGCAGCATAGATAGAAAGGGCGTTCAGGGTAACTTCTACCAACGCCCATTTATACTGAATAACTATGAAAATGTTTTAAATGATAACAAACATTGTTACCATTGTTGATGGACTGTGATGACATCAAGGCTCCTTTAGTTCTAAATTAGAATAAAAGAACTTGAGACTTGAAAGCTTCTTTAGAAAACAGGGATGAAAAATTGATTGCAGGGACTTCCGGTTTGTCGGCCCGCGAGCGGCAGGGATTTGCGGCTGCGCGATCCCTGCCGCGCTAGCCGTTTTTGGGGCTCCGACCCAGCCGGGTACGGAGCTAGGCTGCCCTGCTGGGGCAGCTGAAGGTAGGGGATCCGGAGAAGGGTTTGGGGGTGCTGCAGACCCCCTCCTGGCCGGCAGAACCCCTTTTCCCAGGACGTGCAGCGGCGGTCTGTAATGGCCGCCACAAAGAAGCTGGCAGCCGGGTAAGAATGCGCAGGAGGAAGTGGAGAAAGTGATTGAGAGGAGAAAGTTTTTCTTGGCTCCTAGGACTCTAAGACATATTTAATAAAATTCCTGAATAGTATGACTTTCTGAATAATACCTGCCAGAAGAGGAAAAAAGCGGCTGCTGGAAGGTGCTGAAAGGATAGCTTTCCCTCTTTTCCTACGGAATAAATAACTGGATATTAAGAAACCTATTTTTTTTAGGTGGAAATTGGATTTAAGCGATGAGTGGGAAGAGAGAGGATTAAAAAGAAAATATTTGTATGCTAAGATTTGTTGGAGCAGATGCCTTAAGGATTTGAAGACTAGAATATATTGTAACAAGACTTTAAACAGATTTGGACTTTCTTTCTCTTTGATTGATATCACCCCAGAAGGAGAAAGTGAGAACTCTGCCTTGGTTTGGACTGATTGATAACTTTGGGACTGTTTTATCTTTTTTATTTTCTTTTGAATATTCTGGTTGTTGTAAGAAGAAAGAAGGAGAAAAGAAAAGAAAAGATTTATAATGGCTCTTTCTGTTGAGGAACTGAGAAATGGTGTGGAAGAAGCTTTTCTTTTCTTAGAAATGGCGCTTACTAATTATCAACAAAAATTACAACAGATGAAGACAGCAGAGGAACAAGAAAGAAAGGAAGGAGCCATCTTTAATGAATCTCAGAATTTGATCCAGAAAAAAGGAAGAGAGAAAGAAAAGAAAAGAAGAGAAAAGAAGAAAACTAAAGGATTTAAGGACTTAAGATCTAAAACAACATTTAAGAAAGGGAAAAATAAAGTGCAAAACCAATATGATGAGTGTAAACAAAGGGGAAAAGAAATACGACAGAGAAGGGAAGCCGGTAAGGCAGAGGCTAGAAGAAGGGGGGTAGAAAGGTTTGTTGGGAAAAGAAAGAAAGGGAAAAGGTGGAGAAAAGCTACAACGTTTTGAAATTGAATGGAAAAAAGGAATTTTTTATGGATAATGGATAAAGTATAATTTTTTTTAAAAAAAAAGATTTTGCAAGGTACATAAGATGAGATGGTAGTATTGCAATGGTTTAAGAGTTGATAAGAGATTAAAATGTTAAAATGTTTAAAAATGATTGGTATTAAAACTTAATAATAGGAGAGGTTTAGAATATTGTTTTAATTAAAGAGTTTAATAAAATTATGGTATTGATGTTATTATAAAATTTTTATTATAGTATTTCTTTTTAATATTTGGATTTATTCTCTAATTATGCATTTAATTGTGTTGGATGTATTAGTTAGATAGAATGTACCAAGCAAAATCTGATTGGGTATTAGATATTATTTTAAAGATTAATTTGATTAACTTAGGGGGAGATAGAAAGGCATCATACTCTGATTAATGATTTCAGGAGAAACTGATTTTCTTTTTTTTTTATAAGGGATGAGACAAAGGATGATAAAAATGGACAAAAGATACAAATATAATGATTCAAACTAAGATGATTAATTAAGGTAGAATTAAGAAGTGTGAAATATGTGGAGAAGTTAATATAGAAGGCTTAGAATGGTAAATAAAATAAGTAATGATATGTAAGATGAGCATGAATATAATTGAAGTCCATGAAGAGAGAGACACCTGGGTCCAAGTTACTTTCCAAAAAGATATTTTTTTATGTTTTGTGTGTTGTGTGTATATGTCTTTTTTGGGGGAGAATTGGTAAAAACTTGTAGAAATATAGAATGAGAATAATGGTAACTAAGTCAGAAAGAAACAGATGAAATAATAATAATGATATTGAATAAGAGTAAAGAGAAGTAAAGAGAAATTGAATAAGAGGTTTTGGTATATTATATGGAAATGGTTTAAAACAGAATCATAATTTATCTGACTTGTTAAATTTATAAGGAAAAAGGTTTAAACATGTAATGAATAATGATAATTTGTGTGTTTTAAAAATTAATAAAACTTGTTTAAAAAAAAAAATAAAATAAAAAGGAAATAGAGGGTTTTACCTATCCCTAGCTATCATCACATTTTGTACTGTTAATTCCAGAAAGTAATTATCATTTATGCAAGAAAATGATTTAGTCTCTCTTTCTAATTCCAATCTGCTTTATTGGATATGTTATGGGAAGCAAAGGATAAATTTACTTCTTGCTATCTTTGCTGGTGCCATTTCCAATTTTATAACATTGTCTTTATCCCCCAAATTAAATACTTTCAAGCTGTAAGTTTTTATAGGAAAGATGTTCTGGTTCTCTGTTTGTTATAATTACCATTTTTTCTTCATTTTTAGTTAAGATGTTTAATTCTTTTTTCCCCTCACATCTGTTATTCCTTTCCCCACTTCGATTAAATGAGAAGTAAATAATATGCCCCATACTGACTTAATTTCATGAATTCTGGAAAATAAAAGCATCTTTATTGGTTTGTGAGCAAATTGAAAAAAAAAAAAAATAAATAAAAAAAAATAAATATAAAAAAAAAAAAAAAAAAAAAGAAAAATTGATTGCAGGATGAATACCTGAACAATTAGTATCTCTGTTATGTTTGTTATTTGCTTGCTTTTTACTGAGAAATAAAAACTTCTTCCTGGAACTTCGTTTCTATATATGGTAGCTGTAGTGAGATTGTTATATGTTCAAATGTACAGCAATGGAGGAATGGTTGGTGAAGATGATGAAATTTGCAAAGATGGCTAAAATTGTCTTTCTTGATTAGAGAAAAGGCAATATCTAAATTTGTGACTGACTTAATGCTTTTTGCATTAAACATAAAAAATGCACTCATGATGTGGTTTTGATGATTAGAAAGAAATTAGATAATAGAAGTAAATGAGCTTTTTTATAATCCTAGAGCAAGATACAATTTTGTAATTCTTATATTTACTACAGAGGAAATCAAAAGCGTTCATTTTATCTTTTCTTTCTGTAATTTTGCTTTTTTTTCTTTCTCTCTTTGTTCATTCTGTATTAGTTTGTGTTGATTTTTATATTTTCTTTAAAAATTTTAATAAGATTTATACATAAAAAAGAATCAAAACATCAAAGTAATTTTTTAAAAAATTAAGAAATAACAGAAAATAAAAAATAATTAAAATGGAATAAAAGTATCACACATCATGTTTATATGTGAATTTCTTAATACAGACATTTTAACTAGCCATATTTAAAATTTCAAAGCAAAATGATATTTGTACAGATCAAGTATTCTGTTGGTAAGAATATTGTTAATATAGCTAATAAATGATGTTCACAGTTGAATATTTTTGTAGATTTTTTCCAAAAACACTCTACTGTTGTGTTTAATTTTTAACCAGAACAAATGCACATACTTTTAATATAGTTAATTGAATTAATTGAATAAAAGTTGTATTTCATGGAGTCATGGAATGTTGATTGCTCTGATGTTGCCCCATTTTCAGTGTTTTACAGTGACTAATCTAACTATTAATAACACATTAAACCAATGAATTCATTTATATTTCTCAGGAAATATGAAATAAATAATCAAAAAAGTTTATTGTAAAAGATGATTGGGTAATTTTACCAATTTCTTCAAAAACCTGTTACTAATTGGACTTGTTCATCTAAATGTAGCAGTATGCTTACAACCGTGCCTGCATAATCTAGAAAGATTATAATTTATTTACTGTCATTTACTATCATTTTAACATTAGTACTATTACCTATATGATATCTTCATGATCAGTTCTTCTTGCCCCGTTGAAATAAATTTAAAAGAGATTCTGTGCCACAAAAAAACTCTAATAATATTAATCAAGTTCAGATACCAGCTTATCCTTGCAAAGTTTTTAAAGACTTGTGTAAGAGTTTTATAATATACTGTATTATTACCAAGAATTCCTTGCTTTTAAGTGAAGCAGGTCTACATGCAGGTCTACAGCTGTTCTTAATGCTCTTAATTGATGCAATCTAGATAATTATGAAGGAATTATTGAACTTGACTCACTTGAAACCAAATTGAATATGAAATTTGGAAGGTTTCTTTGGTAACCAACAGTATGAGGTGAGAAGTTGGCTGCGGTATGTATATACTGTATAAAATGACATTCCTTCTTTTTTTCCAAACAGGAGGATTTCAAGTTATGTCCTTTGAGCAGCCAAACAACTGTGTAACAGCTGAGACCCTTTGTCTAGCTGAGCCTTCCTGCAGTGCAACCTATCAGATCCTGCAAAACTGTTCCCAGCATCTTTCTAAGAACAGTTACATCTTTCTGCACCATGAAGCCAAGAACAGATGCACAGAGGCACAAATAAAAATGAGAAATAGTCATTTTCAGCACTGCAAATGTCATCAACATGCACAGAAGAAGGAAGATCGGTGCTTGCAAATCTACCGGGCTGTTCATTCAACTTTAACACAAGGTGTGATAGAAACTTGATGATGATTGATTTTCTTGTATCACTAGAGGTAACAGAAAAAAATACCCAACATTCTGGTAGAAATAAATGCTTAGACCTAAGAGGAAAATAACTAGCATCAATGTCGGCAATCTTATTACGGTCTTTCCCAGATTTACCATTTGAGACTTTTAAATAAAGAAGCTGGAGACTGAAGTCCAACCCTCTTATGCTCAGGACCATAAGGAGCACTGTATATCATAAGAAGTTATAATCTGTAAGTTAGGCTTGCAATTACAGGCATGTGTTTTATACCTTAAAAGATAAGAATTACAATGCCACATTTTGGCAAGGACAAAGAGGTGGTGGTTGTTCAGGAAGAGGAAAAAGGGTGAAGGACTGGACTCAAAGGCCCCATTTGGAAGTATCCTCTTTTCTTAAGATTAGCCCTCAGACTGAGCTATTTACAGGAGAGAGCAAAGATGACTTTTGTTATACATATCTCCATTGGAATCCCATTGGCAGATTCCCTGGTTCAAACTCAACAGAAACTACCTAGATGCTTGACACAGCATGGCTAGCTAAAAATCTTTATTGCATACTGGATGAATTCCCTTTAAGCAAGAGATCACCTGTCAATATGTGACTGTTGTCCCTTTTTATACCCATTGTGGTTTAAATTTAGCACTACCCCCACATACAGATCCCCTTCTCACATCTCCCCCCTCCTACACACACATTCCTTTCCTGGTCAAGATTGACTCAGCCTTCCATCCTTCCGAGGTTGGTAAAATGAGGACCCAAATTATTGGGGGAAATATGCTGACTCTATATACTGCTTAGAGAGGGCTGTGAAGCACTGTGAAGTGGTAGATAAGTGCTATTGCTATTGCTGTATACATTTATTCCATTTATATGCTGTAATATACTAGAGTGGAGCAAAATTGAAAAAATGTAAGTGTAAAATGTAAGAATGGAATAAATATAAATGTACATACTTATTTAGCTATTTAGTCAGAGGTAATTCGGGAAAGGACCATTAATGGACAGAAATAAATGATCTTTGTATCTGAGCAAGTTACTGGATACATTAGCATAGGAGGCACAGTATAATTCTCCCTGGAGATAAAAGGAGGGCACCTATCTTTTATATAGTAATCTCATAGGATGTGCTAAATGTCTTGCCACTTAATCAAAGAAAATCCAGTCAATCCCAGATGATGATGATGTTACTGTTCAGTTATGTCTTTCAATTTCTTCCAATCTTGCACTATTCCTTTGAGTTTTTCTATTCTCTGGTTGTGTCAGCTTTGACAGTGTCTAGCTACCATACTCTTTGGCAGCCTGTTTCCTTTTACAGCAAACTCTTCCAAACATAATTACTTTCTCCAGTGAGTCTGTGCATGACATGGCCAAAATAATTGAGACGTAATTTTGTGATTTTTTTTCCTTCTAGTGACATATCTGGTGTTATGCACTCCAGTACTTTCTTGTTGGTCACTTTTGCTGTCCAAGGAATACACAGGTGCCTTCTTCAACACCATAGTTTATTATTATTAGCACATGGCATTGTTTCATTTAGCTAGGAGACTGCAGTGCTATTGCAGAGTAGCAGTTTGGCTGTCAGTTTACCAGCTCTGTTGTAAGACATGCTTGTATGCTTCCCAAAGTGCACCACAGGAGGGAGAGCTGGCTTTGCACCAGAAAGAAAGTCAGGTGGCTTTTTCTGCAGGGTCATCCTAGCCCCCCCCCCCAGCTGCCTTATAAATGGGCACCGCCAGGAAGGTTCAGAACAGCAGGAATCTGACTGACTGCATGGAGTACCAACATCCCCCCCCCCATTGAAGTGTTACCTACTCACATAGAACATGCTTTCAAACTGTTAGGTGGACAAGCTGAGGCAAGTGACAGGAGCTTACTCCCATCATACAGTGTTAGGACTCGAGCCGCTGGAACAGAGACCATTTCCAGGCACTGCTTTTTTGATGGCACACACTTTGGCTTTAACCTTCACCACCAACACTTCATGATCTAAACCACAATTAGCACGGATATGTGTCCTACATATATAATGTGAAGACAAATAATTGAAACAATTTTATTCTGGAATCTATGTTAAGAACCTAAAACATTACACTGCTTCATATTGTTTGTTTTAGATAAATAGTAACTTTGAGCATAATTCTACCATATATTATAGTCTGATATTAGCAATTATTACATTTAATAACGTTAATATACAGACCAGTTGTCTTTTTATAATGTTTGCCTCCCAAACTAACTGTGTTGTTCACTGTGTAAACTGTGTAATGTACCTTTGCTGTGATCAGGCAAGCCCATTTTCTAAAACTCTTGTTTTTAGATAATGGTTTCTCATAATCTCTTGGGAACCTTTTAGTACTCTAGCAGATAAAATTATATTTGTTTATGTTGTACAGATGACTTTCATTTGGAGGTGCTTCCCCATAGAGATATAGCAAACAAAGAAGCTGTGAAGACAAAATACAACAAGCTGGCAACTCGTGTCTCAGGTAGAATTTATATCAACCATTCGCAATCTTTAGCATACTGCCTATAATCCCTTAGGACTAAGGTAGTAAAAAAATCTTACAAAGAAGTTAAATAAATTCAGGCCTCTTTTTTCCTATAAATTGCATGTAAGGTAAATCTGAGATATAGGCAAAAATTTGACAAGCAATTTTAAAGGTAGCTTCAAGAACATTAAGACATAGAGGCAGACAAAGACACTTCTTTGAACCCCCAGTTTTCTACTCTAACCAAAACCATTACTTTCACAGAAAGAGAAGCCAAATTTCCTCCACTCTAATTAATCTCTAATTATTTTTTCCAAAATCAGATTCTCACCCATAAAACGTCTCCACAATTATATCTCCTACTGTCAATCAATGCAAAACAAGATGCCACCTAAAACCAAAAGTACAGTATCTTCCAAATCCCTCACTTTATAATCTCCGCACATAAGATTATTACATCTAATTATATCTTATTATATTTTCAGATTTTTTTTCTGCTCTTCTTTCCAGTTTCCAAAAGAATATTCCCCAGACACCTTTTCCTTTTCAACTAGCTAATTGAAGAACAACCGTTTCCCAGCCCAATTCTTTTATTCTGCAGAATCTTCTAAGTCCAGAGGATATGTTGCCCATCGGTGGCATGTTGCCAACTCCAGCAGTTTATCCACCTGACTATAACTTCAACTAACTATTGTTCAGACTACTGACAAAAATGTTGAACACTGAAGAACCTACTTTCCTCATGCAGTTCTCAATTCACTCAATAAATATTATAGGTTTGCAGAAGGAAGAGGCATTATTTCAAACATTCCCACTTATTTTTTTCTTATTTCACAATTTATTTAATTAAGCCAGTGGTGTGTATGGCACTTTTACAGAGTTGTCCCAAGGAGCTTTCTGTCCTAAATTTGACATAATATAAAACACAAAGAAAAGGAGATGAGTTAAACAGAAAAAGAATTCATCTTTGAATTGTAGAGAGATCCTGGCAATTGTCAGAATTCTGGCAGTTTTTGTTTAATCTCCTTTGGCAAATCTTTTCTGGAGTTTACTGTTACTTCCTTGTGTTTCCTTGTGTTTCTATGGATTTATAGGTTCCCATAGAACCAAAGGTAGCCCAAATGCCTGCCTGCTTGCTGCTAATGTTTGCCAATTGGACCACAAATGCATGCGTCAGCGCTCACAGTATGCTCAGGCCTGCAGTACAGGATACCCTTGTGACCAACGCATATGCCACCGAAGTCTGAGGCACTTCTTTGAGAAGGTTGGTGTTGATTTCACCAAGAGGCTCCTGTTTTGTCCTTGCCAAGACGAATCTTGTGGGGAACGACGCTGGAAAACCATTGTCCCAGATTGTTCTTTCCTGAGTAGCAGCAGGCCCAACTGCCTCTTCTTGCTGGACGCCTGCCTCAAGGATAATGTCTGCAGGTGGGTCTAATGGAATAATTATCTGAATAAGTTTCATGGCATATGGGCATCTGAATATTAATGTCTATAAGATTAGTAAAATGGATGTGTTACAATTCTGATAGGCGTGATGTACCTATTTAAAAAGTACACATGCTCACACAACCCATCCAGAAGTGGCCACAAGGGGTTTAGTATCATGTCCACCCATGTGACAGCAGTGTTTCACTACAATCCCTAAGATCCTTCATTATTTTTATGAAAATGGGGGAAAATATAGTGCAACTTCCCACTTTAAAAAAATTGCTTGATTTTGATTTACCCTATCAAATACTGGAAAAACTAATAAATAATTTCTGGGCTAATAAAGGGGTTTGTCATTCTGATAATTGTGTCTCCTGTCAGATCCCGGCTGGCTGGTTTCCAAGAAAAATGCAAATCGTTACAGGCATTCACAGATGGCTGCTCTCCACTGAATTATGCAGCATGCCTGCAGGCTTACATGAAGATGATTGGTACGTGTTGGATCTGATGGAGTTTATTGGGAAATGTTTTCTGACTTTCACCAGTGCTGTCCAAACGGGTCTCCATACTCCTATCATAGACACCTCTATTTCTATAATCCTTTGCCTAGTTACCTCTAGCAACAGGGTGCTGAAATCAATACATCTTTTAATTTATTTTAGCAAGACTTATGCTTTAATCTTTGATAATAGTCCTTAATGTCTCACTGTAGAATATCCCCAACACAGGCAGTTAAATGACGATCAATACACTATATGGACTGAAATTTCTCTAACAAAAAGGTGGTGCAGGAAGTTTATTGAAACCAGCTTATTTCCAGATCAGAATTATGTAGTCTTAGGGTGCTGGCTAAAAAGTCATTCACCAGCTTTATTGCACATTTAAAGAAAATAGTTGTGTGGTTTTGTATTCAGCCTTTTTGGTTTATGAATTAAAAGGTAAATCTCTGTTAAAACTATCTTGATTCCTTAAAACTATCTTTTAAAACTATTAAAATTACCTTGTAATTTCATGAACACATCTATGTAGCTTTCTTGGCAGCAACACCTGACCTACTTTCTTCTGGGTTGTCTGATTTTATTTTATTGCTTTATTTGAAACAGGTACATCTTTGACCCCCAATTATGTGAGCAATTCCAGTACTGAGATCACACTTTGGTGTTCCTGCACAAACAGTGGCAATAATAAAGAGGACTGTGATCAAATCTTTAACTTATTTTCCAGAAACAAGTGCCTCAGTAAGTCAATATTGAATATGAATATCAGGGGTAGATCTTGATTTTTCTAACCCCAAAAAGTTTCACAATGAAATAGATTGGCAGAGGATTCCATAGAGAAATGAAAGTTTAATTTTACACTATGCAGTGTAAAATTAAATTTGAAAGTTATTGCTAGAAGATTTTAATAAATACTCCATGTATATCTCAGAGGTGGTATTCAGCAGGTTCTTACCAGTTCTGGAGAACCGGTAGCAGAAATTTTGAGTAGTTCAGAGAATCATCAAATACCCCCTCTGACTGGCCCTGCCCCCATCTATTCTCTGCCTCCCGAGTCCCACCTGGGTCAGCTGGGTCTTTTGTTGCCCTACACAGGAGAACGGAGCTGGAAAGCAGGTTAGTGGGATAGGGAGGGAATGGGGATTTTATAATAACCTTCCCCCAGGAGTGGGCAGGGAATGGAGATTTTGCAGTATCCTACTATAACGCCCACCAAGCCACACCCACTGAACCGGTAGTAAAAAAAAAATTGAACCCCACCACTGTGTATATCCCACCAGTCTTTCAATGGTGGTCAGGTTCATGACAGATATTCATAAAGATTGGAGAAATTCATGGAGGACAGATCTGCCTGGTACTGTTAGGATACTGAAATAGGATTCCACATTCAGAGACTTCAGATGAGATTTATTCATTTTTTTACATTTAGACCTTGCTGCAATCTCAAAGAATATTGAAAATATAAAAAAATATGTTGCTCTTGCCTTCATTCCCTAGTTTCAACTTATCCAATGCCTTTAATTTCTTTCATATTTTGGAAAGAAAATTTGAAACTAGACTTTTATTCGGATGCAATATATTGCAATAAGCGATATACAGTATATTGTGTATTGTATCTTTATCTCATTAATTACAATTAATAATTGTTACTTTATTAATATATCTGCATTCAGTAAGAGAAGTTGATGGTTCAGTAAGCATCAACTTCTTCTTTCTGCTGATACTGGAAAGAGACAGTCACCTGAGCACTACAAGTATATTTGTTTTCTTTCCCCATCGTTACTTACGGAGTTTAGAAAGTTAAGCCTTGTTAAGATAAATATTTTTCACTATTGTAAAAGTGAGGTTATTGGTTTCAATTCTTAGTGTTCACCTTTTTAAATTGGAAAAAAAATGCTTATGAAAAAAAGTTATTTGTGCTTCTTGATTAATTTTTAATTATGATTCATTATTAAATTATCTTATCTTCTTTGGAAGGGAAGAAAGCCATATGCCTGAGCTTGATTGATAAATTCTAATCCCTGCCAAGCCTGGTGATATATTACACTGGGATAGTTTTCTTGATCAAGAGCAATTTACAGTGAGTTAATTGCCAAAATGCTCTTGCATTAAATCCAAAAATTGATGAATAAAGAAACTGCAGGTTTCTGTGTAGCCAAAGAAGTATGGAAAATGACTGCTAATTTTTGATAGAGACTTGTGAAAAAATATGCACAGCATATTTACTCTGCTAAAGCTAGAGCCTTCAGCCCATGGCTCAAAATTTGTATAATGGATGTATGAGCAGTTAGAGATCCTGAACACTCCATGTTCACTGTGTCACAGATAAGGCAATCCAATATCAGATGAATCTTGGCCAAAAGAATAAGGAGGTGCAGGACCAGCCTCAATTCACCCCTTCCTCAGACATTCAAGGAGATGGCACCAGCACAATGTTCACTGAAAAACTGTATCAGGTAAGGTAATTATGTTAATTAAACAATACGATATCTGAACTCAGAGATATTATATGACTGTAAAATTACCAGCTTTCAGTTAAATATATTCTGAGAGATTTTCACCTTTGACCCAAAGAGGCCTCCAGAACATCCAACAGGAAAAAAAGGGGAGGAAGAGAGAATTTATATGAGATATATCCAATCAGAACTTAATGTTTTCCTTCTTTCTCTGTCTCCCTTCCTTTATAGGAACCTGAGGAGAAGGAGAAGAAAGATTCAGAAATTCTTACCCTCAACCAAAAATCAACCCGAAATTCTGAATATCCCAGAGCTCAGTTTTCCTCACTCATCTTGATCTTAACCTTAGTCTTCTTATTTCTTGGCCCACCTTAACCTAACCTGAATTTCATTGCTACTATTGTATATTTCCTTGAGAAGGGGAAAATGACAGTTTTATGCAGAGAAGGAAGCATTGGTCCCTGCATATTTGTTTAACCTTCTATCAGCACAGTGGCTCTTTGACTCATTTTTGTACACAGCTGCAATAGAAGCCAGTGGGAGATAATGGGGAGTTCAGATTACCTCCTCCTCGAAAAAAAAGCAAGGGGATAGGAGATTCTAGGGAACTAGTTTTTAAAATCTAAATCACGGTAAAAATTTCATATTCCAAGATATCCTCTTTGAGAAGACAAAGAAAAACTGGTTCATCCTTAGTCTGTTAAATGATGTACAATTTCTGGCCAAAGAAAAACCTCAACATCTGGATTGTTTTCAGGACTATGTTGTAGAATAGTCTTTTTTTTCTAATCAGCCAAGGCAAAAATATTATATTAAGGGCATGATACTGAACATGGTTTCTTGTTTATCCAACTAACCTTAATGTATTAACTACAGGAAATTTAAATCACCTGAGCCAAGATGGATTTATGTATTTTTTTCAATAAAATGGATCTTTCTTAATAATAGCTATAAAATCCAGATTTTCGCAAGAGTCCGCATGCAAGCTAACATGTTATGCACAACAGATTCCTAGATGCGTCAAATGTTGTTTGCCATAAGTTAGCATCCAACTCCTTACATACCTTTCTGTACATTGTGTAGAATTAAAAGTTATCCATGATCTGACAATTGTGGGCGTAGAAACTGTGATATTATATGTTGTTCTTTTAAACTGCAATGGTATGTTGTAAATGCTGTTTATAGATTTACTTATTTACATTTCTTATATGGACACTGCCATGAGAAACTTTCAAGTTTTGAAAGAACTATCAAGTCAACCCAGTAGTTCTTCACTGCATCTCTTTCCTTATTCTAAAGAACTGGAATGTTGTGGCTGTGAAGTTGCCTGTCATGTGCAAGGATTAAGACTGTGCTGCATTCCATGGTGGTGGTTCTTCTAAAACAAAGTTATAACACAACATATAATTGTAATAATTCTCTACATCTTAGCATGTTGTGCACTTTTTTTATTGTGGTATAAATTTTGTCTTCTGAATGTGAAGGATGGAGGTTCATTTTCATTTACTGTATACTTACTATCAAAAAATGGAGTTCTTATTTGCACAGATTCTTACACCATTCTGCTGTAAAACAATGGCACCTATTATGGAAATTATAAAAGGATTTGTCCCAACTTTTTAAATTTGCAATTATATTTGTAAAAAAAAAAAATTGAAAGCATGGCTTATTTTTTAAAAAAGGCAAGAAATGATAAGTGTTATCAGAAGGAATATAACAATATTAAATCTTATTAATAATTTTTAAAACAATTCTGTTTGTAAAATAAAATATTAGAACATATTATAGACTAGAATTAAACATTTGGACTTCTGTACAAATTCTGAAGATGTGGAGCTGTAGAATTCATTTAGATAAAGTTAATAATTTTGCAACAATAGGAATAGTCTCCAATTTCCATTAAGAATACATGACAAAAATGCAAAGAATTGGAAAGCCCCAAAATTAAATTTTGTAATAAGTAAATAGGTAAAAATATTTTTTTAAAAAAGCATAGCATTGTTTTCCATGATTGACTTTCTGCAGTTATTACATTCATAATAGATTTACAAGAGCTAGAGGTATAACAGGGCAATTACAAAACTGAACATCCATACTACACTGCTCAAAAAAATAAAGGGAACACAAAAATAAGACATCCTAGATCTGAATGAATGAAATATTTTTATTAAATACTTTGGTCATTGCATAGTTGAATGTGCTGACAACAAAATCACACAAAAATTATCAATGGAAATCAAATTTAGCAACCCATGGAGGTCTGGATTTGGAGTTACACTCAAAATTAAAGTGGAAAAAAACACTACAGGCTGATCCAACTTTGATGTAATGTCCTTAAAACGTCAAAATGAGGCTCAGTAGTGTGCGTGGCCTCCACGTGCCTGTATGACCTCCCTACAATGCCTGGGCATGCTCCTGATGAGGTGGCGGATGGTCTCCTGAGGGATCTCCTCCCACACCTGGACTAAAGCATCCCCCAACTCCTGGACAGTCTGTGGTGCAACATGGCGTTGGTGGATGGAGTGAGACATGATGTCCCAGATGTGCTCAATTGGATTCAGGTCTGGGGAACAGGCGGGCCAGTCCATAGCATTAATGCCTTCATCTTGCAGGAACTGCTGACACTCCAGCCACATGAGGTCTAGCATTGTCTTGCATTAGGAGGAACCCAGGGCCAACTGCACCAGCATATGGTCTCACAAGGGGTCTGAGGATCTCATCTCGGTACCTAATGGCAGTCAGGCTACCTCTGGAGAGCACATGGTGGACTGTGCGGCCCCCTAAAGAAATGCCACCCCACACCATTACTGACCCACTGACAAACCGGTCATGCTGGAGGATGCTGTAGGCAGCAGAACATTCTCCATAGCGTCTCCAGACCCTGTCAGGTCTGTCACGTGCTCAGCGTGAACCTGCTTTCATCTGTGAAGAGCACAGGGCGCCAGTGGCAAATTTGCTAATCTTGGTGTTCTCTGGCAAATGCCAAACGTCCTGCACGGTGTTGGGCTGTAAGCACAACCCCCACCTGTGGACGTCAGGCCCTCATACCACCCTCATGGAGTCTGTTTCTGACCGTTTGAGCAGCCACATGCACATTTGTGGCCCGCTGGAGGTCATTTTGCAGGGCTCTGGCAGTGCTCCTCCTGTCCCTCCTTGCACAAAGGCAGAGGTAGCGGTCCTGATGCTGGGTTGTTGCCCTTCTACGGCCTCCTCCACGTTCTCCTGATGTACTGGCCTGTCTCCTGGTAGCACCTCCAAGCTCTGGACACTACGCTGACAGACACAGCAAACCTTTCCACAGCTCGCATTGATGTGCCATCCTGGATGAGCTGCACTACCTGAACCACTTGTGTGGGTTGTAGACTCCGCCTCATGCTACCACTACAGTGAAAGCACCGCCAGCATTCAAAAGTGACCATCAGCCAGAAAGCATAGGAACTGAGAAGTGGTCTGTGGTCACCACCTGCAGAACCACTCCTTTATTGGGGATGTCTTGCTAACTGCCTATGCTTTCCACCTGTTGTCTCTTCCATTTGCACAACATTGATTGTGAAATTGATTTGTCAATCAGTGTTGCTCCCTAAGTGGACAGTTTGATTTCACAGAAGTGTGATTGACTTGGAGTTACATTATGTTGTTTAAGTGTTCCCTTTATTTTTTTGAGCAGTGTATAATGAATTAAGAAGTAAACTATAGGTTTTCAAGGGTGTGGTCCTGGTCTAGCATGCATGTACGTCAACAAAGCTTAGATGAACTTTCTTTTGTTCACTTGGGCTGCACTTCTGTTTCTTGAGGTCCATCCACACCTAGGGAAATAAGAAGGCACATTTAGGCTTCTCTATCCTTCCCCTAGATTGGAGGAGAACGTCCCAATCATTCCACAGGCCTCAAATACTTCCTATGTATATGATAAGTGGGAGAACAAGATGTTGAAAAGTGTGGTATTACAACTACCAAGGTCAACGTTTATCAACTGTGCCAACTTAAGTTATATGGATTCAACTTCCAGAAATTCTACTGACAGGAGAATTCTGGGAGAAGTCCATAGATCTTAAAGTTGCCACGGTTCAGGAACATTGGCCTACTAGGACATACCACTGAGCATTTTCAGCTAAAGTATTGTTCCTCCTCTATTTACTTACATTGTTCTAATACTTATTTCATACTTCTTATATGGTTATATTGATTTTATTTCATATAATATTGAATACATCAACAACTCCCATGCCTCTCCTGAAAGGAGAAACTGCAGAACATTAGACATTCCTAAAATGTTATCAAATGTCTACAGTACAGTGCCTAGGTCTCTTGGCAAACATAAAAGAAGTGAGAGTATTCTGAATTGCTGTAATAAAAATTCCAATATCTTGTACATGTGATTCAGCTTATAATGTCAAAAATAAAGTTTACTTTACAACTCTCGGCATCTTCTTTTCCCCCCCTAGAATTCAGCAAGAGATGTATTGAATGTCAGTACCTCTGTGATGATTCTACAATACAGACGGCTCTTAATCTCAGTTATGAAAACAGAATTCTTTCTATAGCCTCATCTCTGTTTGCACTATTCAGTTGTGTGCATATAACTAGACCCAGAAAATATTATTCCTTTTGAAAGTAGGTTGTTACTTCGTGAGAGAGGTATTTCCCCAAAGACATGAAGTAAAAAGACACTCTTTTTCACATTGCAAGAATTAAGTTTCCTTTAGAGATTTTCCATATGTTAGAGCTAATTAAGATGTAGAAAATGCTAAGAGCTAATTGTTCATATGGCTACAGAATTGGAAAAACATCCGATTTAACATTATTTCTTGAATCCTTGGAGGAGCTTCCAGTTGATACAGTATGCATATTCTATTGTTGGTAGAAAATATAGTGGATCCTAGGTGTCTCTTCTGCTTATCTGAAATTCATAAAACTAGGAAAGTTTGAGTAATAAAACAAGTAAGATAATTTGAAATGCAGAATGTAAGTAGAGAAAGACATACAAATTAATCAAGCCTAAATCTCACTTTAGATCCTATGTTGAGTGACAATGGAGAAACAAATGTACATTTCACAAATAGCACCCTAGTGCAATTTAAACAAATTGAATTGGGTCTTATAGGTGAGTTTAGCTAGTTGTAAGTATCAGAGCATGTTACTTTGTAATATCAAGCATTTTGAATTTGAAAAAAATATTCAGTTACAGTTTAGGTCTAAATTACATAAAATGTCAAATGTAACATTGCATCTAATGTGTTATTTTTAGAAATGAAAATTTAATTAGCACGGAAGCCAATAAATAATGAGATCAGAATTGGTGTACAGAGGACTATATTTTTTTCTTAGATCTGAGTGCAATGCCTCTTCCAAAGCAAGACCTTGTTGGGAGATGGGAATTTTTCATCGATAATAATGTTACCAGCTCTGGTAACCCCCATATGACTTTTGCTAGAAACTCTCTGAACCTAGGAAAATACTCTGAAGTACCATTGTTTACTCTTCTCCCTTCAAATAACTCACACATATAGTTCTTGGTTAAGAAAGGTATGTGGGACTGGACTTTCCATCACTAAGCAATGCAGTTGTAAAATATGTCATGTGACTGCATCACTTAGCAACAGCAGTTCTGCCACTTGCAGTTGCTGTTAAATGAATCCCACAACATTATTAAGTGCAAGGCTACATGGTCGCCATTTGCAATCTCTTGCCGGCTTCCCTACTGACTTCGTAAGAAGTCAGCAAAGAAAGTCGCAAATGGTGATCCTATGAGTTTGGGACATTTATGTCTTAATTGTGAGCTAGTTGCCAAGCATCCAGATCACGATCACGAAACCGTGGGAACGCTGCAATGGTTTGAACTTTTGAGGACCAGTTATAACTTTCACTTGTTCATTGCCATTGTATATTTTGTCAGTGAACAAGTGTTCATTAAACAAGTATTTGAATAAGTGGCATTACATCTCCAGATATTTCCAAATTGTATCAGGAAAAAGATGGGCTATATACCTGGTCAACTATGTTGACTTTTGATGCTATCAGCTCTGATATTCTCTTAGAGCACTTGAATTGAGGTGGGAGACAATTATATTGATCTGCTTATATTTAGCAAATAGACCTGCTATGTTGTGGTTTTATTCTTTGAAACATCAAGCTCTATTTTCTGTTCCATGCTGTTGTTCTACATTTGCATTACACTAAAGCTGGCTAAAGAAACTAAGTTATATGCTTGCTTTTGATAGCTGGCAATATTTTTCATCTAAGCTAGATTGATCCTGGACTAAGTGAGAGGAGGGAAATATTAAATCAGAGAGGAAAAAAGCAGTGATTGACTAGTTCTGCAAAAGTTGCAGTGTCCCTTAATGATCAGCTTAATAATCTGGGAAGTAGTATTGAATGAGGCCTTAATTTTGAATGAAGTACAAAGCCTGTTTAATCAAACAGTCATCTGCCAGGTGCATTTTAAACATATTTTAGTAACGGTGATCATTGTGATATGTTGTAGAAAGGTTTTTGCCAGGTTTTTTTTTTTGCTGGTTAAACTGGTGGGTAAAAGCTAAAGAAATACAGATCCAAGCTTGCTCAGAATGGTAGAAGCCAGAGGTGGGCTGCACTTTCGTTGACAAGAGTTCGCTGGTCGTCAGCATGCACCGCTTTGGGGCTGAAACGCAGCTTCAAACAGACAGCTAAGCTCCGGTGGGCGGGGGAAAAGTTAGTTATTTAGGGAAAGCATAGCACAAGGGCAGGTGAGCAGGCCCAACTAGAGATGACAGCTAGGGGTTTGTCCAAACCTCACCGACCATCCAGCAGCCCACCACTGGTAGAAGCCACAGCTGACTCTGGACAATTGCTCTATCTCAGCCCAACTTACTTCATAGGAGAGCATTTGGAGGAGGGAACATAATGAAGGCTGCTGATTTCCTAGGGGAAAGTCATAATATAAATAAAATAAAAGGAAGGCGGTTAAACTTGTCTTCTCAACCCTGCCTCATCGATACACGTACATCTTAATCCTAGGACACTTTGCAAAGCAGATAAACTAGTGAACTACAAGGCAAAGCCTTCTTTTGAAGAGAGGATAAACAATTTACTGCACTTGGTGTTTCCTTAACCTCTCAATTCTTACTTTAGACATTCAAAAGCTAATGGAACTATGATATTATAACTTTTATTGTTGTTCAGTTGTTAAGTTGTGTGCTTCTGATGCTTCACATCCCCATGGACCATAGCATGCCATCCCCCACCTTCCCCATCCTCCTCTGTCTCCTGGAGTTTGCCCAAATTCATTGTGTCGATGACACTATGTGAGCATCTCATCCTCTGCCATCCCTTCTCCTTTTGCCTTCAATCTTTCCCACCATCAGGGTCTCTTTTCCAAGGGTCTCTTCTCCTTAAGTGGTATTTGAGCTTCAGCTTCAGTATCTGTCCTTCCAAAGAAGAGTCAAGGTTCCTTTAGGAAACATTACTTTGGTTATGTTTCAATTGCTAAAAGCCATTGTTTTAGCAAAATGGCCACAGAAGTGAATATCTGGTTGCATTCACATTTCAGGTATTATTATCAAATGTGTCACATGTCGTGGGTGTTACCTATCCAGTTTATATCAACAACATGGTATTTCTGGTCCTGTTTCAGGGAACTAATTTTAGCTTTCCTAGAGAGCAGCTTGAGCACCATGAAAGCCTATAATATGTTCAGAAATCATGATGGTGTTCACTAGCTGAACATTAGTAATGAACCAATGAATCAAAGTTGTTTGGCTTCTAAAAAGCTATCCTCCATATGAAGCTGGACACAAGTGATGCATTGCTTTTGAAGTGTACATTTTAAAAGCAAACACTTTCTATTTCTAAAATACTCCCAAATAGCTGTTGTGATGTAATATTATAGAAAATGGCTATAAATAAGGCTATTGCATAAATACCAGATTAGCCCTGGAAGGGAAGAGTGAGAAAGGAACTCAAGATTGTCCCATCTTGTCATTGGCATAAAAAGGGGGGGAAAGAAGTTTGTCAAACCCCGCAGCAATAAATTAAAGTTCCGGTAGTATTTATGGAGTCTGTCTTCTGGCCTGGCTCATCTGGAACAGCTAACAAATACATTATTTAATTCTTTATTTGCTACACATTGCTTTAAGAAGGTTTTTACCCTAAAAGATTGAATATATATGCATTAATGCATAGTTGAATCAACTTTGATGCAAAGTGATGGTATGACAAAAGGGTTTTGGTTGTTGTTGTTTTTTGCAAAAATCTACATTATGATCACGAGAACACTTACGAACAAGTCAACTCTGACTATATTCTAGGCTGCTGTATTTGGAGTTGTTCATGAAATGCTCATTTCTGACATATGATGTGCAAAATAGCCACCAATGCATGGAAATATTTGAAATAAAGTTTAAAGGTCCAACTTTATATTCATATAGGTCAATTACTAAAGACAAGTTTGTCATCTGCTTTGCTAATGATTACTGTCTCCAGATCTTTTCCGGAAGCTTTAAACAAGCATACAGTACTATGTCATAATTGCTTTGTTTTTAAAAGCTCCTTTAAAAGTATTCCTTATTGATAATTATTGGGGATAGTACTTTGAGCTCATATAGGTGAATTGTTGATCCATAAACAATTACAGAGTAACCTGCTGATTCAGTAATTCTATTATGGAGCGCATGGGACTTCTCAATCATTGAAGATAGACTCTTACATGAGTTTTATCGGAAAGTAAACCAGCTATTGGATTCACAGATTAATTCCCAGTTACTGCTTTTTTTCTGAGTCTAAAGCAGACTACCCACAGACAGTTGCCAGCCCAACATAAGTTCTCCATTCACATTTTCATTTTCCAAGCATGTTTCACAGGTGGATTCTGCACCAAAGGTTATAATAATCATTATAACATTTCCCCAAAATGTAGATTTTCTAGTGTAGCAGCAAATCGTGTTTTCCAAAACAGGACACGAGACCACGAAAGATGGAAGAATGCAGGTTTATTTGCGCAAAGCGTTCAGAGCATTAGCATGACAAATTCTGAACTCCCGTCTCTCATTTAGGGCAGTTCCTTTATACCTCTTGTGACTTCAGCCGAAGTCTGGGCATTCATCTTTGACATATTTACCAAATACAGATACTGTGCTTACAAGATAATACAGAAAACTTGAAAAACAACTTTTTCCAAGAAGGAACTAGAAAGAGGATATGATAAGCATATTTTGCGTACTCTGTTATCTTACACCATCAGATACTTTCCATGCCCACCCTTGTTTATAGTGACAGCTAAGTTGTTACTTCCCTAAAGTTATAGATTTCCTAATATCTGAGCAAGCAAAGGCAAAAGCACTCTGACCTTCTTCTGGTTATGACATGACCTATATAGGGTGATGATTTGATTAACAGTGCTATTATTTTATATGTCTTTTTGGTCCTGCTTCACTAGTAGTAGGTATATGCCCCCATATTTCACTTGCATTCTTATTCAATCCATGTTTATTATGAGGCAATCCATGAATTAGGCCTTTTCCACACTGCTCGATTTCCCTATTGCCAGACTCAGCTTGCAACATGTTCCATCAATTTCTTTTTCACCTTCAAACAACCTCAGGGCATCCATTTCTCCCCCATTTCCAAAGTACACATGTCACCTTGAGTGCTCCTGTCTGCCTCAGATAGAGCATTTTATTTTTCTGCAGGCTAATCCAAGCAATTCAGTGGTTACATCAGAAAGGAGGACCACTGCTTCAACTATCAGTGATTACCATAGTCTCTGACACTTTTAAGAGTTACTTTTCCTATGAATGTTGCAATATAACAATTGCCTAGCAAATAGGCTGGTTGGAGATGCAGCAGATTTATTTAAGCAATAGAGTGTTTTTCTTGGGTTTATCCAGACCTCCAAAAACGCCAGACACTGAGGAAGAACCTCAACAGCATCACTTGATCTGCAGAAAAACACAGTTGAGGATAATCAGCACACTGATGATGGAACCAATAAAAAATGATGACCTGACCCAGTAGTTCAGCAGAAAGAGGGTAGAGGTCAAAGACAAGACCACTTGCCCCAACATTGACTAAAACCATCTCTACAATACTGGACCTCCTACTCCCAACCTCCCTGAGTTAGTCCAGAAAGATACCAAACATTGGAACGTATGATTATTGCCATTGCCAATTGTAGTTCTCTCCAGTGAAAGAGCCTCGTTATAAACATCAGCAAGAACCTCTACATGTCCTGGTTGGATGTTTGCTAACCTAAAAGGCAGAGCGGTATGGTCTCTAAAGGAGACGTTTCTTTCATTTTTGCAAAGTTTCAGGCCAAGAGAGGTTGCTTTAGGCTGAGCTTTTTGCACAATGCCACAAGCAAACAAACCCGTGCCCTTTACACTTGCAGCTGATCACTTCCATTATCCAAAGACGAGATGATCAGTAATTGTTAAGTGCTTGAATCAGACTAATAGCTGCCCGCTCATTTGCTCTGTAACATGAGTCTATATTCCTGGTAAACAAACTGGCTTCTTTTCATACACAGGGATGGTTGCCAAAAACCTAATATTAGAACTCTGGAGTGAAGGCTTTTAGAGCAATTCCATCCACTCAAAGATGGTTAATGACATTAAATTGTATACTAAATAATTAGAAGATGAAGGCTCACTTGGAGCCAATCGGTTATTGTCTACTTAAAGTAGGAGGGGAGATCAGTTCTACTTTTAAACAACTTTCCTAAAACAGCACACCTGATAAAGATAACTAGACCTTTACCTGTGGTCAGGAAAATTGGCACCAGAAGAAGCCATCAAGTTCATGGAGGATAGTTCCTGGCTTGAGCTTTCTTCCAGTTGGCCTTTGAAAGCATACTGCTATAATGGTGCCATAGTAAAGCCAAATATAGATCTAAATTTAAAAGTAGCTGTTGGCAAGAATGTATAGCTTAGCAAATAGGTTCTCTACTTCAAAGGATGTATCAGAGGCTAAAAAAAAGCAGCTGTAGAAAAAAAACAATGCCAAACGTAAAGAACATCTACTACCTGGTGACTCTCACTGAAGGCGTACACACACACTGATGAGCCAAGGAGCATCTGACTACATGACTAAATTAAATTAATTGGTAAACTTGTGCACCAACTTTATCTCATCAAGAAAAGCATAGGCCAAAAAAAACTGTAGGCTATACTCATGTGTTCAGTGAAAAAGGAACCAAATTTCCTACGCTCTTTAATCTATGTCTATGTCTAACCCTTTATCATATTCATAGACATTTTTGGAGTTGGCCTCTCCCATACTTTCCCAACAGCTAATATTTAGTTGATGGCCCCTAAGCATTCCCAGGGATGAAGGTCTTGTAGATTTCTATCTAAGCTTGCAGTTCCTTCTTTTGTTTCCCATTGAAAGCAGGGATGGATGCAGCTGGTCACAGAATGGTGAGTATACCATCTTGGACAATGCTTTACCTGTTCTGGGGAGCCACCCTCCTCCTAGAAGAATGAAATATTCTGAGGAATTTTTAAAAGGAAGAATATTATATATCCCTAAATGAGAAATGGAGAAACGTCTTTTTTTTAAAAGCAGGAAGCAGGCTCAGTCTTTCTTAATAGCCCCCAGCAGATATTTTGTGCCCATTAAGAAAGATTGGACCAGCCTATTCAGAAACCAGCCCAGTCTCCCTGCCCCCAAGCAGAAACCAAGGAGGCCACTTTTTAGAAATGCAGATTTAGTAATCCATTCAAGACAGGATATTTTGAAACAAAGGCAGAATGATAGGATTAGAAGCAGCTCAGAACAGTCCAAAGCCCCTTCATTGCATCACCCACAGAGCAGTCCAAACTTCAACCAAATTAGCTCAGACAAGCACCTAGGATTTGCATTTCCTCTTTTGCCTATAGAGCCAGGTATGACCCCTACATGACCCTATAGGAATCTGACAACAGCCAATAGAATATTAGAGGACATGTTCTTGCATAGAAATAGGAAGCTCAAATAGAAAGCCCAAAGAAGATATAAAAACCACCCACTCACAACTCCTTTTTGTCAGCTGCCCAGAACCACAAATATGCAGTTCTGCTTCATCAGTAAACCATCTTCCCAATCAGCCTCCATGTTGTTTCCAGCTTCTTTCCTCCAGCTTGGAACTGAACCAGATGGATATTTCTTCCAACACATAACCAGCAACAAAATCATGCATACATAACTGTGCATAACTACTGTATATTCTAATCTAAACTATATCCAATCTATATTTTGGATGAAATTACTAGTTCCAGTTCTTCTACCATTCTGTCAGGGAGGCTAACAGCGTATTTTGGGTTATATGCAATCTCAAATTCATTTTTTCCCCCCTAAAATGTCTTTCTAGGATATAGATAATCTGTCTCTAAGGCTTCCTCTTATCACAATTGCAAAAATGACTTAGTATTATTTTGAAAAAACAATCTTTTCCCAAACTTTTCCCCCCAAGCCCGGAAAAAAAAAATCCAAGCAAGCCTGCTTCTGTCCATCCTTGTCTGACAAGGCTCAGCTCTTTAAATTATGTTAATCCCATTCCAGGCTACCAAATGTTTGTTCAGCCTGCAATATACCAAAGCAACCATACATTGCTGAAATCTATTTCAAATGGTTGATAACTCCAACACTGATCAAAATCCAAACTTATAGTTCACAATGATTCTCTCACATAGCTTTCTGCTAGATTTCTCACTTGCAATCTTCCAATGCCCAGAGTGTTCTCTTGGGTTAAATCTTTGTAGGTGAGCTTTAACTAGCTGCCACCTGGTTTACAGCTGCTCAGTTGTTCTCAAAATATATGTTATATCTGTAAAACCCTAGTGCTTTTTTCATTGATAATTGTGTTACACTATTTATATCCTTCAATATGAAGTGATAGTTGGCTCCCACTGAGCCATAAAAGAAGGCTAACTTCTTTATGAGTTGTTCTTGCTATGTTCATGTTAAAAGTACCCTCTTTCTCTACTGGAATGAGCCCAGAAGAAATTGAAGTTGTAGTTTTTCAACTGAGGAAAATCTAGCTTTTAGCATTAATTGGCCAAAGCCTCAGTCACCAAAATATTTATTTATTTATGACTGATGTCTCACCTTTTGACTACAAAAGCTTTTAAGGCTTTTAAAAATATAGATCAAAGCACATACAATGAAATCATTATATAACATTTTAAAGAACAATTGCATGTTATAATAACTGGCTTATTAATGCTATTAAAATATTAGTAAAACACATGCAGTGTTTTACAAGCATCTTATTTAGAAAACATTTAAGATTCTGATCAAGTTTCACATTGTTAGGGAGCGATCCTCTTGTTCACCAGAAGGTATCTTAGGGAGTCATAGGATGTTGTGGATTCACAACTCACAGCACAAAAGCCTCAATATGGTATGTATGTCTTTTTTCTTTCAAATGCTTCCTATTCTCCACTTGCTGCCCTCCCCCCTCATGCACCGCCGCTGCCCAGGATGAGTTATGCGAGATTTAGAAATCAGTTTTCTTGCCATGGGTCTTATCTTTTCTGTCCCCATAGGCTCACTTGCTCTGCTTTTCATTTGTTAAATGATACTTCAAGAATGGGCAACATGTGGCTCTCCACACATTGCAGAACTCAAACATTCATTAATCTTAGCTACTAACCAAATGTTAGAACCAGTGATGGGATTCAAAAATTTTTCCTACTGGTTCTGTGGGCGTGGCTTGGTGGGCGTGGCAGGGGAAGGATACTGAAAAATCCCCATACCCTCCCCACACCACTAACCTGATCTCCAGCTCCTTTCTCCTGTGCAGGGCAACAAAAGAAGACCCAGACGATCAGCTGGGATTCAGGAGGCAGAGAATAGATGGGGGTGGGGCCAGTCAGAGGTGGTATTTGCCAGTTCTCTGAACTACTTAAAATTTCCACTACTGGTTCTCCAGAACTGGTCAGAACCTGCTGAATACCCACCTCTGGTTTTGAATCTTCATAACATTCTATGAACGAGGCTAGGTAATTATAGAATAAAAGCATTCTTACATCATCTGAAATACATGCACATGGTAGAGTGTTGTCAGATAATGAACTAATAAACAGAATTATTTTTCAGGATGCTGCCTGTGGTTACTTATACATGCTTCCCCCATTCAACATTCTTATGGGGCAGGCGATGTCTAATTATGAAATAATACAAATATTTTTTTGCAATGTGGCTTTGAAGTAATTGAAGTTTATGTGCGATCAAGTCTTGATGACCACAAAGGTAGGTTTTTTCCAGGATGATTTGCCCCCAGCCTGCCCTTCAGGTCTTCCCATTGTGCGTCCATTGCTGCTGTAATCAAGGCTGGCCATCTTGCTGCTGGTTGCTCTGTTTTCCTTTTCCCCTGCATTACAGACTTCCTGAGAGAATTGTAGATACTATGTCTCTTCATTTGCCTAAACTGATATCAACTAAAATATTGATGTTCCCCTAATTATAAAAGTCTGAGGTAAATTTATTTTGTTGTTTGCCAGACTAGTGCCAAAGGAAAAAAAAACTAAGAACAAAGAATTTTGAAAACATATTTTAAGTAACTGAAGTCAGCTTTGCTAAGTACTACTACGATAGTTCTCAGAAGCTGGTTGTGTCAGAGATCCCCAAGGAAACATTATCCATTCAAAATGATATAGAAACAATTGTGATTGTCTTTCTCTCCTCCTTTTCAGAAAGGGAGAATCATCAAAGCTATTTCCCCCAAACTATAGCTCTTTGTATCTGTGTGCATTTCCTCAGCAATGACTTACTGACTTAAAATAACTGGATCTATATATCTATAAGTTGCAAGGACAGGTTTCATATCCCTTTAATGATGGCTGACTGATGTTATAAGTCACCTGGGGGAAGTGGCCACAGCAAAAAATATTTTGTTCCAAGAGAGAGCAATAGCTTTCTTCTCCTAGGAGAGAGCTTACAAGATGGAAATGCAGGCAGTACCTCAAAGCTTTACATCTTACTTCTAATATTGTATGTGATTATCTCAGACTATTTATGTCCGGGTATTATAATGCCACCATCTTCACAACTCTTTTCAAGCTGGAGTTCCTTTTGCTCTATGGATTCTACTACTAAACTTTGTTTGACGTTCCTGCTAAGTCTATTCCACTATGCCACTGATCATCATCTCCAGCTATTCCAATGTTGTCTCTGAATGATTTTGTCTTGGAATTTTTGCTGAAGAAGGGAGCACAACATCTAGGAGAAAGCCCAAGCTTTATTCAAGGATCATTGGGTGCCTGATTTTCCCAAGAAGGATGCCGAAGAATAGAAAAACAGAGGTGTTTTTTTTAATACACTTCGGAGTTCAAAGGTGGGAAAGCTGAAAGAGCAGATTCGTGATCACGTTTTGAGTAAGCGAGTTAAGTACTCAAGAAAAAGAAATACATGTACACATATATAAAAATATGGCTGTAAACCAAAGCTGCATTTTTGTAACAAGACAGCCCAGGTAAGGATTTCATTGCTAACAGGATGGGATGCTGAGATAATCAAGCACCGGATTAGAAATGGCACATCTGTGCGGTTTCCCACCTTCTGCTTCCTAGGTGAGGACTTTTTCATTGTTTCCCTTATACCGGTAATCGGTAATCGCATCAAAAGGCTATCTCGGAAGTGGAAACAGATTCATGTTTGGGTTATACAGTGCTCTGGGGTTGGTCCAGTTTATGGATGCAAGCGGGAGGGAGGAGGGATGGCAGAGGGAAATGGGGGAAAGAGTCTGTAAGGGGGGGGGCAACAAGAGATAGGGGAAAGGGGGAAGTGTTTGCATCTTTATTTTATTTTTTTTCTCCCTCATAATTTGCCTTTTCACTTTCTCTTTATTTGAAGCAACATTTCCAAATAAGCTTCATATTTCATTCCACTAACCTTGTCTACTTGCTTTAGCTTGATGCATAGCTCTTGAAGCATAGCTTTGAGAAGTCAGAAGCCTCTCTCTGTACACTACCCAGTAACTAAAACAGATTCTCCTTGCCATAGAATGAACAAGATTTACTGGACATATTGCAAAACCCTTTAGCTAATTCTTTAGCTAATATAAAAGAACAGTTATTAAAGAGTTGTTTGGCTATTTCAAGCAAATATGAAATTTCATTTTTTTGACCTTCCTAGCCTCTTATGCCTCCATAATAACTTTCTCTGTACATCTTACCCTATTGAAACTCAACTTTTCATAACCAAAAGCTAGTACTTTCAGTATTGCTTATCTGAGCTTTCCTTCTTCACCTATTTTTGTTTCTTTCTAACGTAGGGCTTTTTGGCATGACATTGTGGAAAGGGAACTTCAGGAAGACAAGAGTGTCACTCAAACAGGAAAAGCCCAAGGGGAACATCAGGCCAGCCATAAAACAAACTTACATAGGAAAAGGAATCAAATAAAAGGTATTAAAGGATCCTGATAGACAAAAGCCTAAGTAATTAAGAAAACTAGACAAATAAGAAAAGGAAACCCTTACAAACACAGGACATACCAAATAAGCAAAACAAACAGACAAAGGACACAAAAAATATAAATTACAAAAGAGACAGACAGGAGATTGCCACAAAACAAATATGAAAAAAACCATTATAAAGCTAAAAGAGATTAGGAAAAATCGATAATACATTCTAACCACCCTGCGAAGTTTGCCTTCCGCACCCCGCGGAGTTTGCCCTCCGGCGGGAATAAAGACAAACTCAAACAGGATTTGAAACATTAAGCACAAATACAAACATTCACATGAAATCAACTCACAAAGGGAGAAAAGGGTATAAAAACCAGGGACTTACCATAAGAAGCCAGCTAGCCCAGGAACGCAGACTTCTCACTGTTCTCCGCCTTCCTGAAAAATAAAAAGATCCAGCTTTCAAGTAGTTGTCCGTATCCTTGCATCAGAGCTCTCCCAGCGGGAAAATCGAATCCTCGGAAGAAAGGCATTTTGACACCTTTCCACAACATGTAGTGCTATTCACCAATCTTTCAGCAGGACATCACTCTACCAACATAAAAATTGCTTTCCCCAACAGCAATCACTATTTTACCCATAGGCATGATACTATCAGGTGGTGCTGCCCTTATTTCAGGGTACATGACAAATTATGATCTGGCATTCATAGATTTCCCTGGCTTTGTTTTCCTTCCATCCCACCAAATGTATCAAACAGTAGTAAAACATCCATTTTATAAGCCTCCTTAACACAGACCAGGAAGGACATACTATTTTATGCAAGTGTTTCACCTGGTGACATTCAAAGGGGCCCCAATCATCAGATGATTTTAGCTAATAGTTGAGCCCCTTTTGATTATAGGCTTTGTGTTATCCTAGAACAGCAGTAAAGGCCATGTTCAAAACCAGCCCAAATAACAGCTAATAAGAGAGTGAATGTTGGCAGCATGAAGCAGTAGGAGATGCTGCCACTGCTGTTCAGCTGTTTTTCAGGCTGTTCTAGATCTCAACAGAGGATTGATTTGGAGACCAGGACAACACAGAAGAAGAAAAGTCTGTTTGAAAAACTAATTATCCTGCTGTGCAAACCAGAACGTTCCTGCCCGGAAACAGAGGGGAGAGTTGATTTCCCCCAGCCTGAAGTGCCAATAGAAGCTGAGCCAAACACAGTCCCTGGGAATGTCCTGGCCATGTTGGAAACAGGATGGTCAATGAGTCATGCCAGCTTATATCCACAACAAACAAAGATAAGAGCAAAAACATTGCATTAAAACTACAACAGCTAAAGATGATGAATGGCTGCTTGTGATGTGGTTAACTTGGAGGGTATAATAAAAGCAACATCCTGATGAAGGCAAGATCTTCAAAACAACATCAACATTTTTAAAAAAACAGCTTGCTAAGGCTTGCTTGTGCCATAGGAGTAAGGGAGGAAAGCCTATAGTCTCTTTTCATTCATTACTCAAGTGCTTTTCTAGCTCCAGTTACAGCTTACTGTGACCTAGTAATGCCTTAAAAGCATAAATCGTACACTGGGGTTCCATGATACTGTCTCCATCAACTCATGAAAGAAACAGTGTAAAGCTTCTCTTCTGCTTCTGCTTCCCCTGCTTCCTCTTCTTCGTTCTCTTCTTCCTCTTCAAGCTTGGTTTGAAATCTAGAGGTCTTCCTGGACATCAGCTCATCATTTTGACATTTCATAAACCATTAAAAGTGTCTGAAAAATTACTGCCTTTACTCTCATTACCATCAATCATTTAATGGGGCAGATTAGAAACTATTCAGAATCGGAAGAAATTCATTTTTGATTAATTCTTTCCTGGTTTATAATTTTCTGTGGTGCCTAAGTATGCATCCCGCAAATAGATCTAATGTGAATAACTATTTCTTTTGACTTTGGTTTCTCTCTTCTTCTTTATGAAGCCTCATACAAACATACATTTCCCCTCTTGTCTAAAGTTTTTCCCTGCCCACAATTAGGTACAGTAGTAAAAGTGTATGATAAATCTTTCCCTTTGCAATAGTTTCATTCTTCTTACTTTTTTGGTTTTCTCTCACTGATAATTTCAAGAAACATGCCATAGATTAGCACCTATGACAGGATAAAAATGAAGACCTTGGAAAAGATGTTCAGACACCATGATTATATCAATACCTACAACAAATTGTGTAGATAATGATTTTCCTGTAAGACTCTAGGGAAGCAAAAGTTTGACTCTGAAAAAGCAAGATTAGAAAGCATAGTGAAATTGTAAATTTTTAGTGCAGGAGAATGCCAGGGATAGCCAAGAAAACAATATAGAACAAATCAATCCGGATTTTATACTTGAGGCACAAATGAACAAATAGCCGTATGTTGGATACTTTATTTGAAAACACAACTACCTTAAAAAAAAAAACCATAATGGTGAGAAAGGTGGATGGAAAGAGGATAACTGGGAACAAGGTGAATGGACTTATTTACAGAGTCAGTGACTGCACCACTGGAAGACTTAAAAAGCCAAATTATCCTAGGGACAAATAACCTTGGAGAAGGCCTGCTCGGTATACAGTAATCACTAAGATATTACTTTGATGGTGTATAATCGATCCATCGATCTCCGATAATTAGGTTGTTCTGAAATTCTTTAATTTCCATATTTTTTCTTCCTAGCATTTTATCACAAGTTCAAGATCAAGTTGTTTTTAAATCAACTGAGTGTTGATCCATTGTTTGTGACAGGCATTGATGTATAGGCTGGTTGTCCGAGCTTGATGTTGTGGATTGAAAGAGCATGTCTGGCTTCAATTCACAGACCCCTGTTTTTTTTTGCCTGATGCCCTAACCCTTAGATCTATTTAATTTCCGTATACTGTACTCAATAACCCAATAATTTCTATAAATTCCAGGACCACTTTGTTGGATTGTTACTGATGCCACCTTTAGAAAAAAGGCCCCCAACCATGAAGATTATTTTAACCTTTTCCTAATCCTTTAAACTCACTAATATTATTTCTGATTTGTGCAACTCCCCCCACCCTGCCCCCTCTGTGCCTGTTAATCCTGACATTTGGAAAGAAAGTGGCTTCTGCAAGTACTGGGCCATAGCATAATGGAGTGTGTCATTATGGCCATCAAGGCATTCATGCTGCTCAACTCAGGGTCACACGATTAACTCAGAGTGAAAGGGCTCATTATGCAGATGCATTTCTTCAGAAAGAAAGGAGAGAGGATCAAAATCAAATCAGCCCCAGTCCCTCTTTTTCAAGTGCTGCTAGTTGGTGCATTCCAAGGCGGGTAATAAGGACATAATCAGATGACATTAAGCAAAGGGAGATAGAGAATGAATTAAAAAAAAAAACTTTCAAAGCTCAATTAGCTATAGTGCAGGGACAAGGCACTCTAGTCAGTATTCAGATGATCTACAGGTCAAATGGCTGAAGTTCATCTTTATCTATTACAGCTGTGGTATTAAAACCTGGCACGTTCCTCCCATGCAGCTTTTGATGAAAATCGGTGTATTTCCTCTACAACTTTTAACAGGAAAAAGAAAAGTAGAGAGAGGAAAGGACTGCTGAATCTATTTTCTCTAAGCAAGAGTACATATAACAGCATACTTGTCAGTTTTTATTAATTGGCACAATTTCTTCTTTTTGCAACTGTTAGTCCCAATGAAAGCATATACGTCTGTTCAGGAATTGTTTTCTTTATTCACTGCACGTACTGTACTTTTACGACAAGCACCTGGGCGAAGTGCCGGCAGAGTTTTTGCTCTTCACAATCTCTAGCTGTTTGGACTTTACAGGATAGCCATGACCTTCATGCCTTCATCTTTATATTTGCAGGGGTTTTTATATAGTAACTCCAGGAACATCAATGTGCACAAATAAATATTTGTTGTTCAAGAAATTGCAGAAGGCATTACAATGCAAAATGAAAAGTTGTACAAACACGAAAAAGAATAATGAATATATCAGAGGGAGTATATGGGCAAACAATTATGCTTCTAACATAAGAACTAGAAGAAATAAGTCATCAAGAAGGGGATTATGGCTGGCCTCTATTCTGTACTATGTTCTGGAATAGTTTTTGTTAATTTTGGGGTTCTTTCTTCGGGTTACATAAATCTATACAAGGAAAAGAAATATACTATTCAGGCACTGAATCAACTGATGACAATTGTGAGGGGTTACAATAGAATCATTAAAAACATAGGTGAAAATAGTCATCCCTTTAAAGAAAATCCCTAATAGGTAACTCCCAACCCTAACAGACCAGCTTGCTTCAAATCCAATAGTTATTTATGGCATACAACACACCTGTATTGTTTCTCTGCAAAACCACTTCCTTGTATCTATGATGGGCCTGGCATCAAATTTATTCAGGAAGTAAATGGAGCGCCCTGTCAATCCAACAGCTGGAGTGAATGAATGCTTCTTCCTATTGTGCTAATCCTGGATGCCTCCTGATTTATGGCAAGGTTTTGGGAGTGATGGTTCTATTTGCTAGTTCTATAACGATTGAATGATGGTTCTATTTCTTCCTTGTTCAAATCTGAAGTAAGATGTGGTAATAATTTCTGCTTTGATTACTCTGGGCCACATAGATGCCAAAGAATGTAAGATACCACATCTGGAATTACCTGCCTTTCCTCTAAGAATTAAGATAATGTACACTACACCCACTCCTTCAGTCTCTTTCTTACAATACCATTGTGAAGTAGGTTGAACTGAGAGAGGAGAAGGACCTCTTCATCCAGTAGACAGCTATGATTAAGGGTGGATTTGAATCTGAGTTTCTCCAATCATTTGTCCGAAATGGCATAGGGTCTCCTGCTTGAGCAAGGGGTTGGACTATAAGACCTCCAAAGTCCCTTCCAATTCTATTATTCTGCTCTGCTCTGCTGAGTGCAGAAACCCAGATTAAAATATCCATACAAATACTGTATTATCTCGCCTCTATTTGTACACATTCAGTTGTTGCAGAGTTGAGTATTGGGATCTTATGGAGTAACAAAATGCTCCAGGGGACACAAAACAGAGGATTTTTGTTACCCTACAAAGGCTTTATTAATCACAATTGCTTAAGTGTTACAAGAGTGTACACATGCATGCGCACACTTGTACGCATGTATACTGTGCTATACCCTGGCTGGCTGATGGATAGAGATTTAGGAAGAAAGGAGCACTTTGTGGATAACAGTTTTATGTCAGAGTGGGAATCTGTGTAGCCCTTTCTTTTATTCCCTTTTCAACCACATTCCATCAGTATTCTATCATGTGTCACCTCAACTGTCCAGTGATTGATCTATTAGGTTCTTGGGTCAAATGTGACTTCCGGCATGGCAGTTAACTTTCTTATGACTCTTCATCTTGCTTGTTCCTTGATGTATTTTTCTCAAGGACATTTTCTTGATTCTGCTCCCAACGTTTTAGTTCTTATAACACAATGAAGGGTCAGCCTACTCTTTGTCTGGTTATCTGGTTCTACACTGAACTTTTTTTTATTGTTAGGAAGTTTCTTTCTGTCATCCAGATGAATCTGACTTTCTGTAATTTTAATCTATTGTTCCATGTTCTACAGCCTGGAATGCCAGAGGTCGTGGCCTCCTGGAGTGTGGCATTCTTTCAGGAACTTGAAGAATGTTATCATATTCCCTCTCAGCTATCTGTACTCAAGACTAAACAAAGATTTCCTTCAATATTTCTACAGAGAACTTGATTTCTAATCTCTGATTATCCTTATTGTTCTTTGAACTGTAGAGTACTAACTATCCCACACAATTCTGTGACATCTGCTAATGGGATAAACATTCCCTCCACATAGCCACATTTGTAGTAAACTGCAATAATATAAAAAATGACATGCATGTTATGTTGCAACAATTGATGCAATACCTAAGTTGCATTATCATTCCCTTTTAATAATTTGACCCCTTGACCTCCTGTAGATACCTGTCTCCACCACTTTATCCAAATAATTAATAAAAATATTGAAGAGTGAAGAGGATTGATTCTTACAGCATTCTATTTGATACCTCTTTTCAATTCTGATGAGTGATTTATGAGCAATTATGAATCCACTTAATTGTTGTACCATTTAATACATTCTTTACTAGCTTGCTAATCAGTATGTTGTGTGTGGATGTTTTGTCAAGTGTTTTGTTGAAAAGATATATTATGTCTACATCATTCTTACAATCTATTAAGGAACTTGATTTTTTTTTTAAAGTAAGATTAGCTTGGCAAAGATTTATTTTTTAAAAAATCCATACTGACTTTTGGTAATTACCAGATTATTTTCAAAATGAGCAGATGAACGTGCTTATGATCTGGTTTATAATCTTCCTGTATATAAGCAACTATCTTCTCCTAAGTTAGGAACAGGGGTGGGATTCTACCAGTTCTCACCTATTCACTAGAACCAGTTGTTAACATTCTAAGCAGTTCGGAGAACCGGTTGTTAGAAGAAATTACTGGCCTAATCCTGTAAGGAAGGCAGGAAGGAAACATTCTGGTGTTGCTTACAGAAACTGCCTCTCTGTTAACCCTTATTACATTCTTGGCAGGACTAGACTTCCTGTCTCAAGAACTTCTCTGGAGTTTTTTTTCCCTTCCTTTGCTGGTACTTTGCTTGTGTGGAGTGACCATTCAAAGTTACAATGGCACTGAGAAAAGTGACTTATGACCATTTTTCACACTTACGACTGTTGCAGCATTCCCACAGTCATGAGAGGCATGCCTCAATGTGAGTGATATTGAGTTGGCCACCAAGCCACGTCCATCCGGTCACATGACCACCAAGCCACGCCCACCAACTAAGCCACATCCACAGAACTGGTTGTTAAAAAATTTGAATCCCACCCCTGGTTAGGAACCATATTTGTTCTCTTCCAATCATTTGGCACTTTAATAAGCATTTTGTGTAAACTTCCTGATTTCTATTATATATTGTTTCTGTCATTTAATTTTTTTTTGCAGTTTCAGTACTTTCTAATGCTTTTCACAGCTCTTTTCCCATTAGTTTCCTAATTATTATTTTCCCAATTCATTATCATCAGGTTTTTTTAAGCCACAAATATGTGCTTGACAACACTCAGCTTTAGTCCATAATTGTTAGATCAGGAAAAAAGTTAAATACCCTGTTTCTCCAACAATACGGCCTCCCCCAATAGGAAGTCCCAGCATGTTTTATAGGCATGAAATTAAATTAAGCCCCTCCCCAAATTAAGGCCTATATTAAAACATGCGAAATGGGGGGAATGGTGGGGGCTTGCTGTTAGGAAGTACTTTTGTTGCATACCCAGATATGGTGCTGCCTGCGTTGACCCCGATACTAAGTGCCTCACCAACGCCGAGGTCAACATCCAAGCTGTTGCCGCCGCCCGCCCAAAGATGCAAGGGGGGAATTAAGTCACCCCGAAAAGACGGCCTAGCCATTTTTTCAGGGCTCAAAAAAAAATAAGACCCGGCCTTATTATATGAGAAACACGGTATATAAATAAATACTCTCCTTTAAAATAAAACTCAGCATTAGACGTTCAACTTCTGCCAATGCTATTTCTGCTATTTATTTATATATTTATATATTTTGATTTATATCCCACCTTTAGTTTATATACACATTTAGCTTGCACATAATGTTTCTTTCTCATAGTTTCCTCAGAATAACACTCGTGTTAGCAGAAATAAAGTTGGCAAAAGTATGCCAAAATGGTTCACAGATAGAAAAAGGAAGAAGTGTGAGAAAGAGGCTTGAAATAACCCTGCCTTTATTCTATTTGATGTAAGAGGAAACGAAACAAAATTCTGCAGGTTTTCAAGATTTTTTTTATTATGCACACAGCATAACCAGTAGGTCTTGTGGTGTTCTTTTGTTCCTTGACTTTGAAAGACTGGCATCTTGTGAGGTAGATGGACCAAAGGCACCTTGCCGGTTTCCCTGCCTGAAGGAAGACTAGAACTTATGGTCTCACTGTCTCCAACATAGCACCTACACTGCTAGCCCAAACTGAATCACTCTATTTCCCTTTCTTCAACAAAGTGGTCCTTATTAATTAATGACCAGTCCAGATTTCCTGATTCTCTTGTGCCTTTGTCAGCAAGGGAAACCAGAGGTTTCATGGAATGATCATGCCTGTGAGGGTTTATTTTAAAAAAAAAACACACACCCTAAGGTAATGTTCAGTCCTTTAAGAAAGGCCAGGTCAGGAAACTTGAGTCCATGAGTAATACTGGAACTCCATTTTACTATACTGTATAGATTGTAATACAGAATCCTGAAAACTTAGCAGCATTGTTCTCTCTCTTCTGTTCCAGACAATTAATGCAGAGCCACTTGGAGTTTCTTTCCATTGTTTTCTCATTGCCCTGGACTTCTCCAATATCAGCAGTATTTGTCCTCTGCAGTTAATTGAGATCACCCATCACTATAACCTCATGCCTCTGGAAAGTTTGTGTTTGGAAGTCATCATTCACGTCATATGCTGGATAAGACAGGGAACAGTAGATACCAACAGTAGCACAGCTCTTATATCTCTTCCACCTATTTAACACAGAGGCTCCTGACAGTTTTGCCATGTTCATTCATCTATATTTCTGAGCAGGAGTAAGACATTTTTAATACACAATGCAACTTTTCTACTGCTTTTGTTTCTTTTGAACAAATGGCATCTCTTAATTTTTGAATTCTAGTCGTTGCAGTCATTCTATCATATCTCCATTATACCAATTAAATAATATTTGCCTTTCTGTTCTAGAGCTCAACCTCATCTTGTTTATTTCGCATACTCTGTGCTTAAGTGTCAAGCAAATGAAAATCATTTTGTGCTTTTTTTCTTTCTGGCTTTACTGAGTGTTTTAGGAAGACAATTTAAACAGCACCACTTTCTACAATACATAAGTCTTTATCTGAATTGATGAGTTTATTTCCTTTCCATAGAATTCAGCCTAAAATCCTCCTAACGAAATGTGCAGTTCTTTTACTGATTTCAGCCCTTGTTAAATGCAACCCACCATGTGCCAGACATCCACCATTTAATTCAGAGAGTGGGGCCAGAGTATCAGTGAGATGGGGAGAGGGCATAGGAATATAATAAATGAATAATTCATACCATGGTTCCACACAACCAAATCTTTTCCATCCTAGCCAGTCACTGACTTGAAATCTTCTTCTTCCTCTTTTTGGTCCTCTTCCATGGACTGGAAAGTTAAAACAAGACTAATACCAATACTTTGAGTTTTAATCTACATCCTGAAATTTTCAAATGTTTGGGTGATACTGCTATAATTGGGACTTTTTTCAGTACAATTTATATTTTTGTTTCAATTCCTCACAACAAGCCACCAACTCTTATGGCTGTTCTTATTGGCACAGATTCATTTTCTCTGCCTTAAAGAACCCATCACAGATACTCCTGTCCTGCTATGTCTCCTTCTCTTACTCTGGATTCTTCAGCTTTTTTGAGGGCTTCAACAGAACATCCTATCTGTTTCCCTCACCCATTGGGCTTATTCCTCTGTTTGTTTTCTTTTCCTGTCAACCTCAGTGGTTGAGCCTCCTTTCTTGAAATATTTTTAAACCCTTTTTCCTGATGAAAATTGATTTATTTAAATGTTTTGTCCACCCAACTCCCATGGACTCTGTAGCCATTTGCTGCTCCAATCCTTAACTGACTATTCAAGGAATGCCACACATTTTGCATTTGCTGCAAATACATGGCAGGTTATTTTTGGGCAGGGATAAATACACTAGAAACATTCCAGACTGCAACTGCAATCTGTTGTTGGGTTTACTTTATGTTACTTCTTATAGCACCACTTGCAAAAAGGATTTATTTCTTCATATTCATTCTCAGATTCTCATGTCAGTCTGATACAAACTCTTTCCAGAGAAAATCTTTCCTGGCAAGCAAACTATAGATGTAGTCTAAATCTTTGGCACCAGATAGAAGTGTTTAACAAATAAAATAAACTGACAAGAACAACAACAACAACAACAACAATAATAATATTAGATATTAGATATTGGATATTAGATATTGGATATTAGATATTAGATAATAATAATAAGAGATAATAATAATAAGAGCATGCAAAACTACTGTGAGACTTCTGAATATAGACTGACAAATTTTTGGAACACAATACTCCAGATATCACGATTGTGGAGAAGAAAAAAGTGTCATACCTTTGCCATACCTGGTGATAGCAGAATCGACAAGAAACCACTTGAAAAAGTCACCAGATATCAGGACTTGAGAATAGAACTGCAGAGACTCTGGCATAAACCAGTGCAGGTGGTTCCAGTGGTACTTGGCACACTGGGTGCTGTGCCTAAAGACCTAGGCAAGCACTTAAAAAGAATTGGCGCTGATAAGATCACCATTGGTCAGCTGCAGAAGGCCATCTTACTGGGATCTGCTCGCATAATCCGCCAATAGTCCTAAACACTTGGGAAGTGTTTGACTAGTGATTTGTGATACGAAACCCAGCATGGTTATCTCGTCTGCTGTGTATACTGTCATTTTTGTGTACAACAACAACAACAACAATAATAATAGTGATAGTATAACAGAGTTGGAAAGGAACTTGGAGGTCTTCTAAAAAAAACCACTCTTCTGCTCAAGCAGGAAATCCTTACACCACTTCAGACAAATGGTTGTCCAATCCGTTCTTAAAAGCCTCCACTGTTGCAGTATCCACACTTTCTGGAAGCAGGTCAGTCATTCCACTGATTAATTGTTGTCACTGTCAGTAAATTTATCCTTAGTTCTAGGTTGGTTCTCTCCTTGATAACTTTTCATCCATTACTTCTTGCCCTGTCCATAGCTCAGGTGCTATAGAAGTGACAATATAGTTACAGAACCTAGTATGTACAGAAATATAGTAATATAGTGTAACATGATATCATAGGCTATACAATAGGAACTGTCCTGCTTAATTTTTTCCCTCTCAACTCTTTTCCTCACTTTCTGTTTGTGTTTTATTTCAGCTTCTTTTCTCCCTCCTTCACTCCATGGTCTTCCCACATATTCATAAGCCTCTCCAGGGTTTCCTCCCTGATATTCCTCCTCCTCTCAGGACCAGAATCCCTGAACTGGACAGGCCCTGCTTCACATTCTCTCCAGCTGCATCATGTCCTGCAGCATCTGCAATACAAAAATACCTCCCCAACTCTTTTTATTTTCTATAACCAGGACATAGAATGCCCCATGGTACAGGTGCTTTCTAGCATTTCCCCCTATCTGCCCACATGTTCTTGGACTTGTGCTGAGTCATCTACCTTCCCTTTTTTTAAAAGAACATGACTTTAGCACAGACCCAACTGCTTCCCTTCACCCAGGAACCTCAACCTACCCTCTACTTGCTGCAAATAAGCAAACGCTTATAAATTCTTCCTCTCTGAATAAAAAAGTTTTTAAACTTTTAAAGAATACACAAAATAAAGTATAAAGTATACTGAATTTACGTCTGGAAAATGAACAAGCATTGTATGATTTGGTGGGCAAGGAAATTCGGATATAATGTAATACTTGAACAGTGGGAGAATATCTGGAATAAAGGTTTAATTTACATTAAACTATAATTTAAAAGAAAATTTCTATAAGATGATGTATCATTAGTATTTAACTCCAGATAAATTGTCCAGAATGTATAGAGGTACTTCAAATGAATGTTGGAAATGTAAATGTAAAGAAGGGATTGTTTTTTATCATCTATGGTGGATGTGTGATAAAGCAAAGAAATTTGGAGTAGGATTCATATCTTAATACAGAAAATTCTTAAAGTGAATATAGAAAGAAAACCAGAGACATTTCTTTTGGGTTTAATGGAACAAGACTTGTGGGGGGGAAATACAGAACTCTGATGTTATATGTTGACAGCAGCTACTCTACGGACAGAAATGGAAGGTCACCTCGATCCCCACAATGGACGAATGGCTGGAAAAACTGATGGAGTTAGCAGAGATGACTAAATTGACTGCTTTGATTAAAGGAAAAAAAACACACACACAAATACCTTTATTTCAACTTGGAAACCACTTCTGGACTTTGTGCTTGAGGTGGAAAAAATGAAACTGATTTTGGGTTTTATTGATTAGACAGATCAACAATCAGATTTTTACTGATTGTTATAGAAATGGCTACTTTCTATTATTATGAAAAAGTAAAAAGTTGAAGGCAGATGTTAATGCCTTATTTTACTGCACGAATGGAGTCAGAAGTCAATGCCTTTTTTTCTTTTTCCCTTGCTTTCCCCCACCTATCCACTTCCCTTTTTCCTTCCCTAATTTCTCTAATATTTACTTTTGTATTCTCTTTGTGTTATATTATACATTAATAAAAACTCTCTCTCTCTCTCTCTCTCTCTCTCTCTTTCTATCTATCTATCTCTCTATCTATCTATCTATATATATATATATATATATATATATATATATATATATATATATATATATATATATATATATATATGGATAGATAGATAGATAGATAGATAGATAGATAGATAGATAGAGATAGATAGATAGATAGATAGATAGATAGATAGATAGATAGATAGATGATAGATATAAAATACAGAAAATTCATCAACTATCAAGGCACTGAAAATAAACTAAAATTGTTTTGTCTCCTGTTAGTTAAGCTCTGGGTTTTCTACTATACTAAATCATGGCTTGTATTAATTGTGGTTTATTGCATTGGAAGACAATAGCTAGATTTATGTTATACCCTAAATTATGAATAATGGATGGGTTTATCAACACTCTGTGTCAAAGGCAAATAAACATGTGAATTCAGCCACTATGAAATACCTCAGTGTGCCTTCAATATTTCTTTCCCAGAAAAACATTGTTGCATGTGAATAAGCTTATGACAGCTGTGAAAACATTTCTTATACTTAGTCTGCAAAAGGAAAGAGCAGAAACAAGTAAGGAGAGAAGTGCGAGGTGGAAATAGGAGTAAACCTGCCCAGAGGGTTAGGGCATCTGTGACTTTCTGGGTGTTGTGAACTACAACTTCTGGCAATACTAGGTGGCAGGGGCAGTAGATGATGGGAGTTATAATAGAGTGACATCTGATTCTGGAGGGCTCTAGGTTCCTCACCCTGACTATTGTTGGGCAAATTACCCTGAAAAAGAAACGAACGTTTCTCAGCTCCAAAACTTGAGATGAAAAACAAGTGGGGACCCCAGTGGAGGGGAGCTCTTGTTCTGCCTCCTGCAGATGTCAGTTAATTAGAGGAGAAGGTTATATCATTTGTGGGCAAATCGATGCAAAAAAGATTAAGAGCTTTAGACAGCAAGCCCCTGTGCTTTCCGTACAGCACCCGGGGCTGTATTTAGTTAAAACTCAATATACATTAGCAAGGCAATCAATGTAGTGTTGCACAGGGATGTCTTCTTGAAATACTTAATTGGACTCTTTCTAGAATTATCAATGCTGCCCACCAAGACGTCAGCTTTAAGCAGGATTGCTCTCATACACCCAGAGCCTGGAAAGCAGAAATCTGCTCCTTGTAACTTTTCTTCCTTTTAGATGCCTATTAATAATGATTTTCCCTCCAAAACTGCCGGGCCTTGAATGATTTAACAAGCATGTTTGCAAATAAAATAAAAAAAGAAGCGGGGGGAGGCCTTCAGACTATTTATGATGCCAGTTGTGCCCCCCTCTCTTTCTGCCATCATGAATACCCTCCTTTCCCAGGCCTAGATGAGAGGTTTTTTTAATATATTTTTTTCCTGAATACAAGTAATAAGGGTCGACAGCCAACCATTTACCTTGAATTTATATTCTAAAAAGAACACAAATCAAAGTATAGAACTTGCTTGAAATCATCAGGTCAATAAGCAGAAAAATGCCAAATCAATAACATCTATGACGGGCTGATATCTGACACGGCAATATTATGTGAGGCTGCACAAATGGCCCTAATAACAACCACACTTTTAAAAAGTTTCCATCCTACTTATTGGATGTTGAAGTGCATCACAAAGACTTCTCTAAATTGGCCCTTCTGCACTCACCTAGAAAGAACTAGTAGTATATTAGTACTGTATGTGCTAGAGCACAGGGGTGTCAAACTCAAAGCCCGCTGGCCGAATCCAGCCCACGGGGTGCTTAGATCTGGCCTGTGGGGCCACTCTGGAAACAGAGAAGGACTGGCCCACGTTGCCACTCCCAGTGAAAACTGAGCCCTCTCCTGAGCTCCATTTTTGCTGGCAGAGGCCCTCCAAGGTGGCAGAGGCCCTCCATTTTTGCTGGCAGAGGCCCTCAATGAAGTCGACTTTGACACCCCTGTGCTAGAGCCTTCTCTCTGAACTGAGAGACAGCAGGAAAGTGTTCATAATAAAAATATTTCACACATCATTTTTATGCAGTAGAGAGTTATAAAGAAAGCTTAAAGTAACAGAAAGCTAAGGTAATGGCTGCCTGCATGAGCTGCCTGGATTAAGCGAAGCTCCCTTGTTGAATATTCCTGTCAGATGATGGGAAAGGAGGGGGCAACTTTCCAGGTACGCCTACTGTTCTCCTCTAAATTGCTGTGATGTGTGTTGTTATTTATTTGCTTATGAAACTCTAAAGCTCTCATCAAACTGTAGTTTTTCATACTTTCCAGCTCAAAAGAATGTAGGAAGACAATGATAAAGAAGCTCTACAGTCTATCCATCAACAGGATTGCTGAAAACAGAGTGGAATTGAAAGAGAATCTGGCCAAAGAAAAATCAGACGTGAAAATGGGCTGACTTCCCTTGGGAGCCCCTGGAAGCTGCTTTAATAGTAACTCGACATAGAGAAATGCAACAGGTAAAGTTTTCCTGGCTATATTTGCAATTAAAAGTGGAGATACATTTTATCTATATACTACTCAAACTCCAGTTTCTGTAACTTTTAACTGGGTAAAATGGTGCAAAACTTTTTCGACCAAGTTACCTCAACTGGGCTAAAATATCCAAAAACAGGATTCCCTTAGGACTGAAAGTTGGCAATTTTTTTCAAAAACATTTTATGACATAAAATTGTCATAAAGCGTTTTGTGACATAATACAAAATGTAATAGAACATTTCCTGTGGTCAGCACCCGTGCTATACAGTTCAACGTAGGTTATTTTTAGGGCAAATAGATCTCTGCATATCTCCCTGAAGTTTAAGGGCTTTTTAAGTACATTAGAAGCTCCGCATTGTTGAAGGCATCAAGGAATCCGGTAAGGAAATATCTCTAAATGAGGACCCAAGGGGTCACATGTTGTCTACTTTTATTGTAATATTTTTTTTAATTTAATATTTTCTTTGGGAAATTGTTTCGGGTTCCTTCCTTTGGAGCTCCGGCTTCAGGACATGGGTTCAGGCTACTTGAGGGACCATCTCATCCCACTGGGGTTGACTTACCCCACCATGCCAGTAGAGGAGGCATGCTGCAGGCTCCATCGGCCAGGTATTGTGGCTGGCAGGATACAGGGGAGCCTTCTTTGCCCTTTGGAACATCTTGCTCCTCTGGAGTGAGCATTGGAGCTTTGGAGCTCCAAAGGAGAGACTTCAGGTTGGAGGATGGTTGATATATTAATATCAGATCTCGACTACCCCCTGCTCATCCTTCCGTCCCCATTTTTTAGCTCTTTTATTTTGTATATTTATATTTTTGTACTGTGTTATTTATATAGTGTTATCTTTCTCATATTGTAAGCCACCCAGAATTATCCTGTGGCAAGATGGGTGGCCAATAAATTTAATAAATAAATGAATGAATAAATAAATAAAGTGAAGAACAAGCCTAGTAGAAGTAATTTATTGCTGCAATAAAGCATGCTTTTCTGCATAGGAATTGCCTCACTGGTTTGCCGGTTTAAATATGAGATACAAGAACCAAAAAGAATGCACTTCCGGTTTGAAGGGCTTCGGCAACAGACAGAAATCCACGATCGTGTGCGGTTTCTGTCTGGGCTCGCCGCTGGAGAGCCCCGAGCCAGCTGGTTTCGGGGCTAAGCCACCCTGTAGAGGTGGTGAAGAGGGGGGAGACTGCCAGCAGGGTCGAGGAGAGCCGCATCTCTCCTCCTCAGCTGGCCATTACTCCCTTTCCCGAAGGCGGTTGCAGCGGTGGTCAGAAATGGCCACCACAAAGAAGAACTCGACCGGAAAAGAATGTGCAGGAGGAAGATAAGAAGTGAAAGTTTTGGCTGACCGGGTTAAATTGTGAAAGCAACAACTAAGGTACCCTGGAATTTAAACTTACAAAAAAATAACATCGCTCCCAAAGAAGAGTCGGAAGCAGCGAAGGAAAGTGAAAAGGGAAAGGTTTGGCTTTTTTCTTCTTCTCTCTCCTTCCCTATACTGACAACTAAGAGACTTAAATAAGAAATCGGAAAAATCCGCTTTGACATCAATAAGCAATTAAGCTGAAAATAAAACAAAATGCCAAAGGGATAATAAAGATTTCTGGACATTAAAATTTTTCTTTTTCATAAGCAGGAAGGGAGAGAAAAAGAATAAGGGCAGGATCTGGAAGAGGGAGGAGACTGCCTGGAATTAAAAAGAATCTACAGTAAAACTTCAACAAGACTTCTAAAAGATACATTTTAACTGAAACTTTGCAATTAAATAATAACCCCAGGAAGAGAAAGTGAAAAAAAAAGAGCAAAAAAGAAACAGTTTGCGTGTATTTGGATTATTTGGTGATCTTTGGATTCTTGGTTATATTTGAATGACTAAAATCAATCGGGTGGTTGTTTAAAAATTTATACAATGGCACCACTTCTGGGTGAATTGAAAATGGAACTTAAAAAGTACAAAGAAGATGCACAAGAAGGGAAGGGTTCTTTTGGCTTCGTTTTTCAATTCTTAGAAATGGAGATTTGGAACTATGAGAAACAACAAGAAAAGACTGCAAAACAAGAAGACTGGGACAAAGAAGAAGCCATCTTTAATGAACAAACAATTTTATGTGGGGAAGAAAAAGGAAAGGGGGGAAAGAGAATGGAGAATTTAAGACTTAAAAAAACAACCAAAGAAAAGAAAAATAATTCAAAAAATAAGTATAATACTGGAAAGCAACAGAAAAGGGGAATACAGAAGAGAGAAATAGAGGTAGAGAGAGACAAGGGGATAAAAAGGGGAGAGAGAAGAAGAGAGGGAAGAAGGAAAGGAAAAGAAGTTACAAAGGACTGGAGTAAGATATAGAGAAACAGGACCTATTTAGAGATAATGGGTGAAAATCTAACTGAAAAAGGGATTCTGTAAAGGTACATAAGATTGTATTGTTATATTAGTAATAGAAATAACTTTAGAAAATTGGAAACAACGTATGATTAAAATGAGGGATAAAATGGTTAGTGTAATTTAGTGAAATGTTTGTGAATAAAATAAGTGAAATAAAATAAACGAGAAAATTGAACTAGGAAGGAACGGGAACATTTTAATTAGTTAATGTTTTATAAAATATAAGTGAAGAGGGGGGGGGGGAATTAACTATGGAAAGCTTATAATTGTTCCCATAGAAGTATGATATTTAATTGAAAAGTAATGTTAAAGATGTTAAGACTTTAATGAATATTAATATTAATGATAGAATTGAATTGGAATGGAATGTTGTTTTAATTATATACATTTATAATTTTTTCTTTTTTTAAGAATACAGTGTGTATTTTAAGAATGTACCAAGCAGAATCCAAATGGAAGTTATGTATTATATTGAATGTTATAACTTTAGGGAAAAGATATAAAGGCGTCATACTCCAATCAGTAACTACAGGAGAAATTTTGTTTAATGAGAAAAGATAATAGATAATTGAAACAGGACAGACAAAAATATAAATACAATGATTTGAATTGAGATGAGATAATTAAAATAAAATTGAGAAAATTAAAAGAGGGGAGAAGCTATGCAGAAAATGTAAAATAGTAATAAGATATGGAATAGAATATAAAAATGAGCATGAACCTGAATTTGTGTCTGTACGAAGAAATGTAACCCGGGATTACGCTACTTTCAAAAAAGATGTTTTATTTGTATTTTTTTTTCTCTTTGTGAAAACTCAAATAAAATTTACAAAAAAAAAAAAGAACCAAAAAGAATGAAAGCATGAAAACAAAAGTGATCAAATCACTTTATTTTATTGTTGTGAGAGCACAACATTATATCGGCTTGCAAAGGGCAAAACTTTGTGGTTTTGAGACATTTTAGCATTGTCTAAACACTTAAGTAAATGAGCTTTTTTGACAGACTACACCAGCCCTCTTCCTGGCCATTATCACTTGGCAGTTTCCAGTAGGCCTTGTGATAAAAATGCATTTTAGGAACAATTTTGAAGAAGGCGGCAGTTGCATGCGGAGTTGCACTGGAAGACATGGCTTTGCTCAAAGAGAATAGCTTAGAAGAAAATGCCAGAAAAGAAGACAAAGATTGCATGCTTGCTCCGTGATGGGGCCAAAGCAACAGGCAGCCAAACATTTGTTGAACAGAATAGTACAGAATAACAGAGTTGTAGGGACCTTGAAGGTCTTCTAGTCCAACCCCTTGGTCATGCAGGAAACCCTATATCATTTCAGACAAATGGTTTTCCAATCTCTTCTTAAAAACTTCCAGTGTTGGAGCATTTACAACTTCTGGAAGCAAGTTGTTCCACTGATTAATTGTTCTAACTGTCAGGAAATTTCTCCTTAGTTTTAACTTGCTTCTCTCCTTGATTAGTTTCCACCCATTGCTTCTTGTCCTGCCCTCAGGTGCTTTGGAGAATAGCTTGATTCCCTCTTCTTTGTGGCAACCCCAAAGATGTTGGAACACTGCTATCATGTCACCCCTAGTCCTTCTTTTCATTAAACTACTAGACATACCCAATTCAGCAACTGTTCTTTATATGTTTTAGCCTCCAGTCCCCTAATCACTTTTGTTGCTCTTTTCTGCACTGTTTCTAAGTTGGAACCATTTCTGGTTGTTGGAAGTTGGGGCCTATCCCTGAGGACAATGGTAGGGGAAATGTGTCCGAGAAGGGCTGAGTGATTTTCTGAGTGACTGCATTCCAAATTCAGCCTTTGCTTTCTGAGTCTGTAAGGCTAAGGCCGGACATTCCAGAAAGGCCATTGTCATAGCATTGCAGAAAACAATAGTGGGAACAAGAAAGACACATCTGCACTGACAAGGAGAAGGTCACCGAACTTCATATTCCAGATGGACAATAATTTTCTTGAATGAATTAATATATTATCAAGGTAAAAACTCCACGGTTTTTAACCTGTGCAACTGCTTTTGCATGCTTTTGCTAAATAAATTGTTTCTGAACAAATCTATCTGTAAGGTTCCCAAGCCCCTGAGATGCCAAAGAGAGTGAGATTCCAGACAAAAAACCACAGCTTTTTATTTTTGGCCAAAGATAAAAGAGCTGGGTAACAAACTATTTCCAAAACATAGACAAAAGCATGTAAGGAACAGCCACACCTCTGCAAGAGTGGCCCAGAGTATTATATACATTTTACCCAGTTAGAGACGAAGTTTATCCAATCAGAGACAAAGGTTCATTTATCTTCAAAGATTTCTTTGTTCAGGCCCCTGTCTCTGTCTACTTTATTTATGGGGCATCCCTATAGCCTTGTATCAGGGCGATTTCCCTCCCTGGCCAAGTTGTTTATTCAGCAGAATGCTTTCAGGTGACTCTCTACTCTCTACCTATGAGGCAGGAAAACTCCCTACTCTGGTTCCCTTATGGGGCCTGATATTCCTGGGTAACAATTTCTTTTATATTTTCATGGACGTGCCTAGCAAAGAAAAGAAGCGAGACACAGAAGCGAGACAACAAGCTTTGCACTAATGCCAACCAGTATCAAGGCTACAATTTACTAGAGCTACAATTAATTCCTAACAACTAATTTCTGACAGTATGTAATAATATAAGCAGGAGCCAATAACAAAGCTCAATTCGTAACAAATGGTTTCTAGCAGTATATCGTATCAGAAGCAAAAAGCAAACACTGGTTTAATCAGTAACAAATATCTAGTAGCATAAGCAATTCATAATAAAAGCAAATAGCCAACATTAGTTTGATCACTATGCTCCTTCTTATCTAAATGTAGACAGTGTCATTGAGGCAGTGAACATGGGGTTAGGCAAACTCTGGGAGGCAGTGGAGGATATAGGGCAGCTGGCATACTGTGGTCCAAAGAGAGGCAAAGAGTCAGACACAGCGACTGAAGAATAAAATCATATCCACTGAGGCTTCAAAAGTCAAATGACCAGGAGATGGCAGCAAAAAGCTACAGGTATCTGTTACTTTGCTGCCATCTCCTGTCTATTTCAGTTTTTGCAATACAGAAATGATAGCTCTATGTCAATCCACACTAGATTTTCAAGTGATCATGTTACCACTTGAATGCTTTCATTCTTTCTCCAGAAGGTTTTCTTTTGTCACCAAAAGGTTTTATCATTTTACCATACTTCCCAAACTACCATGCTATTTCCCTAAGTTATAGCCTGCTCCTCATTTTGGTGAACCGTAACATCCTACCACCAGAACATACTAGGAAAACTCTATAGTACCAGTCCAGTAATTAGTTTGCAAAATTCTTCATAAAAGTTTTTTTCCTTTAAACATGGGGGAAGGGAGGATTCAGTATTATGCATGCCAAACATAACAAAGAACTTAATATTTCTGGATTGATAGCAAAATATAATAGAAATAAAATAACGATATATAATCAATAAAATACTTTGGAGGGGTAAAAATGGGTCGAGATTGAAAAGTTCAAAATGTAAAATCCTGTCTGAAGCCTTAAAGAGCTGCTATATTTTTAAGATGTGCATAGACAGATAATCTTCAATATATTTCCTCACCAATGAGGCATCATGTTCTGAAAAACATATAGTTGGTCTACACTTGACCAAATTAACTTTGAATGATTTGAAACCTGATACAGATACAGATACAGATAATCATCTGTAGGTCATCTAGTCCAACCCCCCGCCCAAGCGGGAGACCCTACACCATTACTGACAGATGGCAGTCCAATCTCTTCTTGAAAGTCTCAAGTGATGGCGCTCCCACAGCTTCCGAGGGCAAGCTGTTCCATTGGTTGATTGTTCTCACTGTCAGAAAGTTTCTCCTTGTTTCCAGGTTAAATCTCTCCTTGATCAGTTTCCATCCATTATTCCTTGTCTGGCCTACAGGAGCTTTAGAAAATAGCTTGACCCCTTCCTCCCTGTGGCAGCCCCTCAAATATTGGAAGACCGCTATCATGTCTCCCCTGGTCCTTCTCTTTACTAGAGTAGCCAAGCCCAGTTCCTGCAACCGTTCGTTGTATGTTTTAGCCTCCAGTCCCCTAATCATCCTGGTTGCTCTTCTCTGTACTTTTTCTAGAGTGTCAACGGGACTTAATTAGGATAAAATTGTAATAGATACCCCTTATCTTTTTTGCCATTGCCCTGTATGTATTTGACATAGGTAATAAAACAGCTGAATTTTCCCTGACACTTTCCATCCATGTTGGAAGAGGCTACTTTTCTGAATACAAGGCTATTGTTAAAAGTACAGCTATGAGTCAACTTACAAAGCTGGCAATGTCACAATAAAATAATGTTGTGTTTTACAATATCTGGGAAATTCCCTATTCAGATTTAAAATGAATCCAATTTGAAAACAGGAAGATAGGCTTTTTCACACCTTTTACATGGGTAGGGTCTAAAATAGTAACTGACACCAAAGGCAAGTGCTACAAAAGACATTACACTGCTTAGCTAATGCATTACAGCATATTCCAGAAAAAAGCTCTCATTTACTAAGCACAAAGAGGTAAATTATTAGAGAGTACTCTAGAAGATATTGCTCAATTAACCCCTGGGTGCTTTTGCTACTTCTCGAAAATTGCAAGGAAAACTAACTTGTTTTAAAGAATACTTCTGAAGGGCCCTAAAAACTAGCTACAGTCTGTGCTTGAATAAGTAAATGCATTCATCTGCAAATACTTACCTTTCAATTTTTACATGAAAAAGTGAATGTTACCATACCTTGAAAAATTGGATAGAAAAGGGAATATTAACAGCAATTCTTGTTCTATCTTTTCCCTTGTTGTACTGTTTGTTTCATAGGTTTATCCATGCCTGATATTGCCAGATTTATGCTATTGTTGATTCTGTTTCTATTGACACATAGATAATAAAGCAAGGATGAAGAGTTTAGTAGCTAATTCTCAGTTCTTTATTTGCATGAAAATCTGAAAGAGTGTGGATCAGTGAACTTAGTACAGAATTTCTGCATTACAAAATGAATATTGAATTCTTCCATATTGATCTCTCCAGAGAAAAAGAGGTGTTCTTATTTGTATGAACAATAATGATTTGAAAGTGGGGGACAGGCACAAAAAGGGGAAGTTTTGGAACATGCAAACTATGGGTTGTTTCTGCATGCTCTAAAGACATTCAAGTTTGCAGATAGAAGAGTCTTATTGTTTTGGAATCCATGATCTGTGTGAATATTGTGTCCTTTTATCAGCTTTGCCTGATATACCATGGATAGAGACGGTTTGGTTATAATCACTCATGCTTTATTATAATTGCTTTTTGTGGCCACTCTCTATGGACACAAGTTCATATGATTAACTAGAACTGGCTGTCATTTAACTACTAGAACATTAGCTGCAGAGACTCCCAGTTTCTAGTAGGAATTTAAAGAACCGACATTCATCTTTAAAGCCTAGAATAGTTCACTTTGAGATTACCTTTTCCTAACCATATTTCCCTGGTATGTTCCTGCCCAAATCTTAAGGTCTTAGTTGGCTGCTATGGTGTCCCCACCAAGTGATGTGAGGGGAATGGCTAGAAGAGAAGAATTGTTAGGAATATAAGTCACCTAACAGCTATTTGGGTTGGACAATATATAAACCAGGATAGACATTTTAATACTGTCTCTTTAAGAGAATCATAAAAGTGTAATTGGGTGTGGTTTCTCAAACGGCCATAAGATGGAGCCAGAAACCTGGGTTGTCTTAGTCTTAGTCTCAGAAGAAGTCACAGTGAGTCTCTCTGCTTCCTTCTGTTGGAGAGTTTTGCCGTTCTTCCTAATTGACTGCTTTTCATGGATTTGATGTAAGTCTGATACTGAACTGTTTTTGATACTGGACTCTGTTATTGGATTATCCCTGGACTGAAAACTGACTGATCTTACCTGTGCATGATTTTGGACTGTGTTTGAACTTTGCTTAAAACCTTTATTTGAAGTAAAAACCAACATTTACTGTACAGTGTATCTGTGTGCTGCGTGTGTATTATTCAACACTTCTTTCAATACGTCTCCTAACAGGGAATTACCTCAACGAGAACCATTCTGATTTCTACAGCCCCTCCCAATACAGGTAGTCCAGACTTACAACCATAATGGAGCCTACCCATCACAATCGTAAGTCAAGCACTTAACAACTCCTGCAGTTCTTAAGTGAATGCCACAGTCATTAAGTGAACCAATGGTTCGTTATGGAAATAGTTTTGCCAAAAAAACTGGAAATAAATACCAATTGTCTGCAAAACCATTGTAAAATGCGATCAAGTGACGACAATACATTGCAAATAGCCATAAATGCAGCCCAGTTGCCAAGGAGGAGGCGACCATCAGAACTTTGAATATGGGTCATGAATAGCTCCCAGTAGATCCGTGATAACTTTGAACAGTCATTAAGCGTAATTATATCCTGGACCAATTCTGATGGTCTCATGGTGGATAACAGTAGTAAAAAAAATGTGAAATACAAAAAATAGAGTACCACAGAGTGCCATCAAACACTCTGTTGTCTGTTACTTTATTTATTAACAAACATGCCAAAGCATGGTCAAGCATTTTGATTATGACTTTTTCTTACGGAAGAACCTCCCTAAAGACTCAATATTTATAGATTTGGGCTTAGGGGAAAACTTTTTCTCCCTATCTAAATCAAATAAATCTTTGTCTATTTGTTCATGTAAGCTAACTTAAAACAATGCTTTTGTAGCCTGGCCCTCTCTGGACTTTTCAGTAAGGCTTTGGGCTTAATCATTTAAATATAGTTGCTGATTGAAAACCTCTATTATGAGCTACACTTGAATTGAACTGAATTGTTTTGAACTGGAAATGTTTTACTTTGAAGTCTTCTGTCTTCCAAATAAGAAAGCCATTGATAAGATGTTGCTTTAGGTGTTTAATTCCCTGATCCTAGGGGATCATTCTACAGCAGTCATCCTCTCTCAAACTAACCACAGAATTGTCACAGTGGATAAAAATAGGAGAGTACAATGGATTTTACCTTAAGCTATTTTTACAAAAGGTGTGCTATGAATATAATAAATAACATTGAGTATTATCGGAATGCTGTAAGTTTGCACGTGTGAAATAACCATTTCAAAGTAGAAAAAGGCATTTTAACTTCGACATCCTTTGATTTTAGAAAATTGTACAGTACATTCCTACAGATAGTTACTACTATACTGTAATAAAGATTAAGAAAAATAATCTATCATATTGCTGTGGTATACATCTCATTAAACCAATCAACTTACCCCAAGTATGAAGCACAGGGAAGCAGAGAAATTCAGCCTGCTATTTTAAAATCTTTTATGTATACGGTATGTGCTGATAGTGAGACTGAGAATATTTTTCTGATACAGTTAACTCATCCAAATCAATGCTACACTCTCTAAATTGGCATTGCTAGCTGATGTATTCCAACTTAATTGAATGTTGCTAGGATCATCTTATGTTTAAATTGGTTGCAATGTGTTTCTAGAACTGACTGCTATACTTACGAGCTGACTCAACAAAGTTGATTCATTTCAGCTTAATATACCTGCTGCTCATTTGAAGCTAGGACTCCTTGGAGGTTTGCTAGACAAGTCCTTTTGTTTGCTAGTCATTATCTCTTATGGCTCTGAGAATGAATTATTTATATTTATTAAATATCTATATACAACTTTTGAGTCATTATTTTTTATTAGATTGGATAAAGACAGGAAACCAACTTTACATATATCTTCTTTGGAAAATACAGAAAAAAGTTCTGGTTTTTGAAAAGTGGGGTGGAAGTGTGATGGGTGGTACCTGCTTCTTCCTGGAAAAAGCCAGAAACAAACAAACAAACCCTTTTCATTTTGTTTGCATAAAGTCATCTGCATTTCTATATTAATAGCAATAGCAATTGCACTTAGACTTATATATCACTTCACAATGCTTTACAGCCCTCTTGAAGCAGTTTACAGAATTAGCCTATTGCCACCAAACAATCTGGGTCCTCATTTTACCAACCTCAGAATGATGGAAGGCTGAGTCAACCTTGAACTTGGTGAGATATGAACTGCCAAATTGCAGGCAGCTGGCAGTCAGCAGAAGTAGCCTGCAGTACTGCACTCTAACCACTGCACTACCGCAGCTCCTTAAGAAACGGCCTAGCAGTTAAGATGCTGGACTTGTCAACCAGAAGATTGGCATGGAGATTCCTGCCCCAGCTCCTGCCAACCAGCAGTTCAAAAGCAGATAAATGGAAGTAGATAAATGGGTACCACTTCACTGGAAATTAATAGCATTCCATGCCCTTCAGCATATAGTCATACTGGCCACATGTCCATGGAAATGTTTTCGGCCAACGCTGACTCCCTTGGCTAATGAGCACCGCCCCCTAGAGTCAGACATGACTGGACAGGGGAAACCTTACCTCTACTTTAATTTTATATTACTATACTCATATCGCTAGAACTCTGGATAAGGGAAATCAATTGGAGGATTTTGTTACAGGTTCCCATTGTATAATTTATTTCTCTCCAATACCTGAGTTCTTATTGCCTGGGCCAAGGGTAGGCATTGCAGCATTCTTAGCATTGAGCAATCTCTTTGATTTTCTAACCTGGTTTAATTAAAAATATTAATTATTTTAAAATATGAAATGGATATGCATTACATCTTTCTCTAGCATTGCTTTTTATTTACAAGAATGCTTCAAAGGTTAAAAATAGTAGTTGGATGCAACTCAGTCCTTTTTTTTTTTTTTTTTGCATATATGCTCACTGGCCAATTGTAAGGGTTAAGAAGGACCAGGGAGGGATAAATGGAATAGCAGGGGCGGCATTTTTTTTAGTTTGTCTATTGATAAATGGTTGAAGTGACTGGGTGTCCACATTGCAATAACCATTTTGCAAACTGGCCACCTAGTTGTTACAGTTGTTTTGTGAAAGAACCACATGCAACTCAAAATGCTAAATATGTCCTCCAGTCCAAGAACACCCCCTATTCTTGCCCAGGATGATGTATATTTAGTTTTAAAGTTGTCTTTCTATTCATCATGCTTTAGTTTGAAAGAGATGAGAAGGCGATAATAGAGCTAATTTTGGGGGACGGGAAATATGCCACATTGCGAGTGAGTTCCATATCAGATCCTCTTAGCACCTCAAGTCTTTGTGGAATGCGATGAACATGTATGCTCTTGCTGTTCCTCTTCAATGTGATGGAATGTGTTGGCTGGTGTTATTGGGACTCTGAAGTCTTAGCAACTATCTAAGAATGTTGCTGACTTGTTATGCATAGATAACAAGTCATACCTCTCCAGGGCCTTTCCCTGCTGCTGAGCTGAAGTGCTCTCCAATCAAGAGAGCAACCTGAGTAGTCAGAAAACTAGATGATCAGAAACTTGGAGGCTGCCACTGCCTGTCCTATCCTGCCTCTGTTGCCAGTCATCTGACTTACTTCCAAAATAATCACCGACAACCTAAGGGATTTTAGACAATAAAGATGCCCACAGACTCTTTTGGAATACATGGGAAAGAGCCGATGAAGATTCTTGGATGAGAAGCAAAAGGTCTTCAAAGAAAAACCAAAAAGTCCAGTTGCCTCTTGAAAAAACACCTTTGGGAGAACCATGACCTGGATGACTGAGAATCTCCATAGACAATACATAGAAAAATGCTATTTGATAGCAATATAATTTGGGACTCATGCTCATGTACCTCTCTCAGACATAAGCTAGGCCTGAGGTGAAGGCATATCATGAAAACACAGCAGAAAAATGATGTTGGCAGGACATGTTTGTTCAATGGCTAAGTGCAAGTGGGGGAAAATCCTACTCCAGTGGTGGGATTCAAAAATGTTTACTACCAGTTCTATGGGCGTGGCTTGATGGGCGTGGCAGGGGAAGGATACTGCAAAATCTCCATTCTCACCCCACTCCTGGGGGAAGGTTACTACCGGTTCTCCAAACTACTCAAAATTTCCTCTCCAGAACTGATCAGAACCTGCTGAATACCACCTCTGCCCTACTCACTCTTCATTTGCTACTGACTACTAGGAGGCATCATGTGACCAGTTTAGTCCTTGTTTTTGGACTCATCAGGTATACCCAGCCTTTCTTTAGTGAACATAACCTTGATTTATCAACTTATCAAAACTGTGCTTGGCACAGGATAATAAAGAACTCCTTGGTTCTGCTCCCTTCCTGTTGAAATCACAGTGCTTTGTCATCATTTGACCATGTTGTTCAAACTGAGTAATTAGCTTCAGTTGTTCCCCTTGCTTTGAAAACTGGTACAATGGAGCAACTACAAGGAAGGGAAGGGGGCATATTGGAGACAAACTTTTTCACATGTCTGTTAGTCAGTTGGAAGAATTGCTGATAGGCTCAGAGGGATTGAGGGCTGGTAGGACAGCTAGACAAATGAGGACATTTGTGGGCTGGTGCAAACAAGTTTCTGAGGTTGGGGGAGGAGTGAAAATACTCCCTAAAGCAAGGGTCAGCAACCTGTGGCTCTGGAGCTGCATGTGGCTCTTTCATCCCTCTGCTGCCCTGTCATCCCTGTTCATCCCTGTCGCTGGTCAGCTCCAGAGGTTGTATTCAGCAGGTTCGGACCAGTTCTGGAGAACCGGTAGTGGAAATTTTGGTAGTTTGGAGAACTGGCAAATACCACCTCTGACTACCCTCACCCCCATCTATTCTCTGCCTCCCTTTTGTTGTCCTGCACAGGAGAATGGAGCTGGAAAGCAGGTTAGTGGGGAGGGAGGGAATGGGGACTTTGCAGTAACATTCCCCCAGGAATGGGGTGGGAATGGAGATTTTACAGTATCCTTCCCCTGCCATGCCCACCAAGCCACACCCACCAAACTAAGCCACGCTCACAGAACCAGTAGTAAAAAAATTTGAATCCCACCATTGGTCAACTCCAGAATTGATAGGGCTTTTGGTTAGGACAGGTAGAGGAAAAAGGAAGCCGCGCTAGGAGGAGACTCTATGGTAGGAGAACCAAACTTCTGATTGGCTCCAGATTTGAATGGTGGGACTTCCAGTTAGGACCTTTGTGGCTCTTTGAGTGTTTAAGGTTGCCAGCCCCTGCCCTAAAATAACCTTGGTGCCAGGCACAGAAAAGAAAAAGAAAAACAACTCAAGGAAAGAAAGAAAAGAAAGAGGCAGGGGGGAAAAAGGCAAACCTGAATACAATCTGCCTAATAATAGGTATTTTACCAATCGTTTGGTCAGCAAAAACTTACCAGCCTTGTGCTGGGGGGCCTTCCCTTCCCCTCCTCTTCCCCATTCTCTTTTCTTGTTCCTTTCTGAATGTAAGCTCAAAAACAGGTGCTAGCGTTTTATATTTTTAATTCACTTTTAAGATGAGGAACAAGGCAAAATGTTTTTACTTAATTAATTTTACTTACAGTCATTAGACAAAGTACTTTATGTTCCTTAAAAATTTTTTTGCAGTTTGAACTACCATGATGCCTTTCTATCCTTTATCTTCTAAAATGCTAAAAGCAGAGTTGAAAATAAAGCCATTCTTACAGTGATTTTAATGAAAGCTAACAGCACATCCAGCGCTCTTGGGATTTTATCTAAATGCAAAGGGGAATCTAATTCTGAATTATTCTATCTAAAAATGATTATCTATTCCCTTCACTTCACTTAAGTGCAGTGATGGCTGTAGATACATATTAATACATGACTATGCTTGGACTTTCAGCCCAGAAATGTGAGTGGTACTGCAAAATATTTTGCACGGTGAAATAACCACGGTCTGTTCTCCAACTAGCAGCTGCCTGGAAGTCTTAAGACTAAGCTACGGGAAGTGAAGAGAAAGACTCCGAGGCCCCAGGAGTCCCAAAGAAGTAAAGAAAGTTGTGTAATACAGAAAATCTTCAACTTCCAACAGTTTGATTAGTGACCATTTGAAGTTACAATGGCACCGAAAAAAAGGTGACTTATGATTGTTTTTCACATCCACGACCGCTGCAGGATCCCTGTGGTCAACGTGATCAAAATTTGGATGCTTGGCAACTGACGTGTATTTATGATGGTTGCCGTGTCCTGGGATCCACTACTTCCTAAGGCAAGCCCAGTAGACCAGGAGTCTCCAACCTTGGCAACTTTAAGCCTGGCGGGCTTCAATTCCCAGAATTCTGGGAGTTGAAGTCCGCAAAGCTGGCTGGGGAATTCTGGGCGTTGAAGTCCGCCAAGCTTAAAGTTGCCAAGGTTGGAGAGCCCTGCACTAGACTAGACGGAGTCCTTTAAGGACCTGAAGAATATATGGATATTCCTCCTAGTGAGTAAAGAACAGCTGCTCAGCACACTTATAATCTGTAATCATTTCAGAGTAATGAGAGCAAATGTTTGTTTTTCTCTTGCTGGGTTAATTCTCTGCTACAGAGATGATGCACAGGGTTGCCAGATCGCAGTTTGGCTCTGCGGCCAAACTCAAGTCAAAATACGGCCAAATTCGGCCAAATTATTTTTTGCTCATGGTGACGCGCATGCGCGAGGGAAGGAGAGCTCGGGATGGGTGGGGCAGCCGAGGGGCGTGGCGTTGGAACGAGCCGTAATAGGAATGGGTGTGGTGTTGATGGAGGAGGAGCCGCCCCTGCTCGGGTCACAGGCGGGAAGGGGGCGTGGCCGGGCGCCAAGGTCCCGAAGGGGTGTGTGACGGGAGTTGAGAGGAAGCGGGCGTGTTGGAGAACTGAGAGGACGCACTTGTCCTCCTTTTGCTCATGGTGACGCGCATGCGCGAGGGAAGGAGAGCGGCTGGGTTGCCATCTGGCCGATTTCACGGCCAAGCAACTTTCGTACGGCCAAATTTCCGGCCAAATAAATTTGGCCGGAGACATCATTTTTTTCACGGCCAAGCAGATAGAAATACAGCCAGATTTCTCGAATTTGGCCGGAAAAATGGCCAGATGGCAACCCTGATGATGCATCATCTGTATATAACATTTCCGAAATAGCCAGGTTGCTATTTTTCATTGGCATTATATACCTGGAGATCTACCTAAGCCGTTATGGCATTTTCTGTCATATAAACAGAAAATGGGTACCATATACAGAGCTGTTTGAAATTTTGCCAACCTCCTTAAAGCAGAGGTTACCCGTGCAGAAGTGTCCACATACAAGACCAGGAGGAAAAAAAAAAAGAAATACAGGTAGTCCTCGACTTACAACAGTTCATTGAGTGACCGTTCAAAGTGACGAGGGCACTGAAAAATGTGACTTATGACCTTTTTTCACACTTAACGACTGTTGGAACATCCCCACGGTCACGGGATCAAACTTCAGATGCTGGGCAACTGGTTCACACTTATGACCATTGCTGTGTCTCAAGATCATGTGATTCCCCTTTTGCAACCTTCCAACAAGCAAAGTCAATGAGGAAGCGGGGTTCACTTAACAACCATGTCACTAATTGAACAACTGCAGTCATTTTACTTAACAACTGGGACAAGAAAGGTCGTAAAACGGGGCAAATCTCTCTTAACAAATGTCTCACTTAACAACAGAAACTTTGGGCTCAATTGTGGCCGTAAGTCGAGGAATACCTGTGTTTCTGTCTCTCTTTCTTTCTTCTTCTTTAAGCGCTATATATTACCTAACTCCCTGTCATTTGAAGTTGAATTCTCTCTGCGTAAAAAAATACTATTCATCAGAGATTACGAGAACTACAGAGCCATCTCTTTGCAAATGTACCTCTTGGGAGGTTGGGGATGGATACCTAGGATTCTCCCGTTTCCTTTAGAAGGGAAGGGAAAGGCAGAGAGGGAGAGGGAGGTTGGATGCATGTCAGAGGCTGCTTTAACCTTTGGCTTGCATACCAAGGGCCTTTCCCTGTTTGGATCTCACCATGGCATCAAAACATGCTAAGCTCCTGGGAATATCATCACCATTTTATCCTCAGCCCATGAGGGAGACAAGCTTGATGTCCTTGGTTTGTCAAGTTAGAGTTTTCGCCCCTGTTTCAACATTGTCCAAAGGTGCCCCAAGCAGTGATGGGATTCAACAAATTTTACTACCGGTTCTGTGGGCGTGGTTTGGTGGGCATGTGGCGGCATGGCTTGGTAGGCGTGGCAGGGGAAGGATACTGTAAAATCTCCATTCCTACCCCACTCCTGGGGGGAAGGTAACTGCAAAATCTCATTCCCTCCCCACTCCAATAACCTGCTTTCCAGCTCCATTCTCCTGTGCAGGACAAGCAGTCGATCAGCTGAGACTCGAGAGGCAGAGAATAGATGGGGACAGGGACAGTCAGAGGTGGTATTTGCTGGTTCTCCAAACTACTCAAAATTTCCGCTACCGGTTCTCCAGAACTGGTCAGAACCTGTTGAATACCACATCTGGCCCCAAAGTATTATCCCCTGTAGTCACTCTCCTGCCTATCAGGATTTATGCCCCACCCTCCCTAAATCTCTTTTGAGTCAACAATAAAGCAAAGGAGGGTTTCTTTGGCACCTCTGCTGCCAGATCTCCAATCCTAATACTAGAGAGAGTGATCAGGGCACTGGCAACAAGAAGTCGTCCTGTCCTCACTAAAGGGAGGAAAAGCAGACCTTCTGGACCCAAACAGCCCCCTTCTTCCCACGGCGTGGTGGCTGAAGGTTCACTTCCCTTCCTGAAGGAGGCAAATGAGTCTGCAGTCAGCGGCCTGTGGTAAAGCTCCCCACAGCATCATTCACGGGGTGGCAGGTTGCAGGGGATCAGCAAAGGATGATTTAAGCCCGTCTCAGTCTTGATGTGGGAACAAGAGGAAGGCAAGTATCCTGCAGACATCGCAGGAAAAAAACGCCAGAACTTATTTGCAGTCTGGTTAGAGGCAAGTGGGGATATAGCAAATAGGGTTTATTTCTGCCTTCGGGTAATGAACTCAGAGTATAGAAAGCTTCTGAATAAACATGGTCAGAAGATATACTCAGTGGCTGAAATTTATTTTATTAGCTGGGAATGGGTGGGGAATACATTTGACATTTTCGACCAAGGCAAGAATTAATCAGAAGGCGACTTGTTTTTAATTTAACGCTAGTAGATTTTCTAGCCATAAAAGTTCCCTTTCCTTTTAGAGCACATGACAGAGTCCTCCGACTCTTAAAAAGACTATACCGGTAGCTGCTGATTGCTGTAAAAGTATAAGATGATGTTGCAGCCTGTGATACAACTTAATTTTCTTCAAATTGCCTAATAGAACATCTTACATAGCAATATCCAGGAAATAAGTTTTGCATTTGTAGCAAATGTACTGACAGCATATAAATTATTGGCTGATTTATTGCTTTGTGAAGGGAATGTACATCATATCATCTTATCTTTTCTTTGAGTCAATGTGGTCCATAAAAATAGAAATTACACTATGACTGATTAGTTTAGCTCAAAACCATTTTGATTCATTATTAGAATTATCATGATTCAGTTTTCTGAGAAAGTTTTATAGTATGGTCACAGCAGAATTGGGGGCAGACATAATATATGCTAGGGTACCATTTGCACACTTCCTATTATCCCATCCCATCCCATTCTATTTGAAATGTGGTTTTCAATAATTTTTTGAAAATTATATCATGAACCTTACTGAGACTTTATTAGGTTTATTTAAATACTCCCCTTCCTTGCCTTGTTTAGGATTATCATAAACTCTAAAGAAAAACCTTTAAAGGCTTTGTGAGGTGAGTTCTTACTCCTATTTTAAAGCTCTTTTTCAAAATCACATTTTACCACTAGTTTTTTTAAAAGTTGCGTGTGTGTTAGCTCCTGTGGTTAAGATGCTGGGTTGACAATCAACCATGTTCGAGACCCGAGTACTGCTGCGTGATGGGGTGAGTTCCCATCATTCACTCCAGCTTCTGCTGATCTATCAGTTTGAAAGCATGCATTTGCAAGTAGATAGATAGATAGATAGATAGATAGATAGATAGATAGATAGATAGATAGATAGATAGATGATAGAAGAAGAGAGAGAGAGAGAGAGAGAGAGAGAGAGAGAGAGAGAGAGAGAGAGAGAGATGATAGATAGATAGATGATAGATGATAGATAGATAGATAGATAGATAGATAGATAGAGAGAGAGAGAGAGAGAGAGAGAGATAGATAGATAGATAGATAGATAGATAGAAGAGAGAGAGAGAGAGAGAGATGATAGATGATAGATAGATAGAGAGAGAGAGAGAGAGAGAGAGAGAGATGATAGATAGATAGATAGATAGATAGATAGATAGAGAGAGAGATAGATAGAGAGAGAGATGATAGATAGATAGATAGAGAGAGAGAGAGAGAGAGAGAGAGATGATAGATGATAGATGATAGATAGATAGATAGATAGATAGATAGATAGATAGATAGATAGATAGATAGATAGAGAGAGAGAGAGAGAATACTTTGGTGGGCCTTGAAAGGAGCTCCCAACCAGCTGCCTCCCAGGCAACAGTGATGTAACTGGCTAATCCTTTCAATGCAGAACCGCCTCGTTGCTTACAACACAAATGTAAATATGAACAGTTGTGTCACTACTTTTTAGAAACATTTGAAATATCCTGGTGGTAAAGCCTAATTATCTTTTGAAAAAGTTAGATTTGGCTGCATTGAGGCATCTAGCATTTACTTCTATATCAAGTGCCCCAGAAGTCTATATATTAAAAATATTCTCATTCTTGATTTGTTTCTCTGCTTCCCTGGGCAGTAGTGAATGAGATGGCGGTATCTAAATTTGACAACCAAACAAACAAATAATTAAATAAATATTGGCTGAATCAGGCTAGAGAAGAATTTGAGCTTTCTCCTTTCATTTAACCTTCTCACGTTACTGACTGCCTGGCAATGTGGCTTATATTTGCGAACTTACACTTATTGGGGATAAACTGAGATTTGTTAAAAATTTCATCATCAGCAATTCCCAAATATCCCTGAGATCAATTACAGTTCTTTGATAGCTTCGCTGTCCCTCTGGTGTTTCTCTGGGTTAAGACCTCTAGAAGTAGTACCTTTAAAAAAAAAAACAATTCATAGAGAAAGGTATATAATTCTAGCTTTATATACCACTAGTTCTAATTCATGACAAAAGCCTAGTCTTCTATGAAGGACCTGCAATCTGCAAATCTTTAGAAGATTGGTTGCGTCAGCTACTACATTATATTGGCTCCAGCAAAATTCACAATAGGCAAATGACAAGTTAGGGTTTGCCAAGTGCATCAACATGATCTATCAATAAATAGTGCTTTTTATAAGGATGTTTATGCTGATTTTATAACTATTTAGTCAAGGGCTACTCACATTCAATTTTCACTACAGTACTTAACTGTCCAAGAAGAAAAATATAATATCTTTAAATGTTGCAAAATCCTATATTATTGTGTATAAAAAACTCTCCCTTTTTATGACCTTGTAGTCCCTATTATAAAACAATTATTGTTTTACCTTGGTTCCATTGATTTATTGTCAGCATTCCCATGCCTTATTATTTTATTAAGAGCTATTGTTATTGCTTTACAGATTCTACTGTGATTTTTTGGGTTCTTGTAGACTGTTAACAAAGAAATCTATTCATTCCCAAGCTCTTATCCTATTTTGGAAACATAAATAAAGCTCTGCCAAGAGAGCTAGTATCTTTGAAGCGTGCACAAAATGGAGACTGTGGCCAAACAACTGACAAGATGCAGAACCATTCTGGTTTACTCTAGAGCAGGCAGATTTTCCTTCAATGGGGGGATTTAGGAGTAGCTCCCTTATCACCTTCTCTCTCTTTTTTTAAGGAATGCTACTTACAATTTCAATTATAGTATTCTACATTAAGTAAATCTGAATGTTAGATTACCATCCTTGCTCCCCCTCCTTTTTTGGGGGGGATGTGTGTGTGTGCCTTCAAATCACTCCCTGGACTCCCTGCAGTTTTCTTGGCAAGATTTTGGAAGTGACTTGCCCTTGCCTCCTTCCAAGGGCTGATAGGGAATGACTTAACCAAGATTTTCCAACTGGCTTTGTGCCTAAGACACAACTAGAACTCACCCTCCCAGTTTCTAGCCTAATGCCTTAAATACTATACTATACTGTACTATACCCAACTATTCCATTTACTCAGTAGTAAATTCTATTAATTTCTATCTTATCACCTATTAAGTATGCTTAAAGCTCCCTTACCTGAATGATTTTGCACATGGTAGTTGCAAGTTTTGAAGTCAAATTAACTTGGAAGGCCTGAGCTGGTTGTTTGGCTGCTCTCAGTCACCCTGGATGTATGTCCAAATTATGCCTGGTTTCCATTGGCAATTTCTGATGAGACAGAGAACTTGTGAAGGGGGTAATAACAATAGCAATAGCCCTTACATACCACTTCACAGTGCTCTACAGTCCTTTCTAAGTGGTTTACAGAGTCAGCCTATTGCCCCCAACAATCTAGGTCTTCTTTTTACTGACCCCAGAATGATGGAAGGCTGACTCAACCTTGAGTCAGTCAGGATCGAACTCCTGGAAGTGGGCAGAGTTAGCCTGTAATACTGCATTTTAACCACTGTGCCACCACAGCTTTAAAAGAGTCATTAGAGGAATGGGTGACCATATAAACATACATACATACATACATACATACATACGTATGTACGTACGTACGTACATACATACATACATACATACATACATACATACATACAATTTGTGCACTAAATTAAAGTGGAGGCCAGAAACCAGTTGCCACTATTACAAGGAAGGACTATTATATGTAAATAATCAAACTTTCTACTGATAAAATAGCAAAGAGACCCAAGAACTGAATTTCAGCTTGCCGTACATAAAAGCAGCACAGGCTACAGAATCATAGCAGCCCTTTTTCTGTCGTTGCACTGAAAATGCAACAGCGTTCAAAATAATTCAAGCAGAAACTGAGAAAGGAGAGGCATATTTTGTGCCAATGTTTACAGTCTTCATTGTTATTGCATCTGTTTACTTTTCTGCTCATTCCTTTCGTTGTTGCTCAATGGCACTTATACAATACAGCAACCCTCAGGTTGCCCAGAATGATGTACCTTTGCCAGGTAATCAAAAGCTCCTTGGTGATGTGGCATCCAGGTAAAACTACGCTCGGGTTAAATAAGATACATTTAAGCTGAGTGTTGATTTATAAAGGCAAATGGTAGCAGTTGGGGTGGAGGAGCATTGCTCATTTCATGGGAATAAAACAGAGGTGTGTGGAGGAACTGAATCTCCTCTTCCCTTGGTGGACTCCTGAACAAAATCTCTCTTTGAAATTAGTAGTTGTTTTGAAGACTAAGGGGAAGAATTCACAGTAAGCACCAGCTCTTTTTCTAAAACCTTCTGGACCACAGCCCAGGAAGAAAAGACTAATATGGAATTAGTCTCCATTGCCATGCCCACTCCAATTCCATTAATCAGCCCATAGCTGACGCATTTTGCATTTTTGCACATTATGACCACAAAGATGCATTTAGTTCTACATGTAATTTGACTCTCATTTGATATAGAACCTCCTGTTTGTATGAAAAAAGGCATCTATTAGAAGCTGTAATTATGGATAACATTTTTTAAAAAAAATACTGACTTTCAGTGTCCCCCTGAACTCATAGCTTCTACTTGAATGGCAGGCGAAGGCTATAGCCAAGAAAAATGTGCAAAATTACATCTGGTATGGTAATTGTTTCCTTTCCTGGATGTGATAAGCTGTGCATCTTATCACCTCACAGCTGACCTGTTGCCTGCTACATGAGACTGTGATTGAAGATTACTCAGACGTTAAACTGGTACAACTTGCCCATATAACATCTCTTTTTTAGGAGTTGCCCTGATTGCCAGTAATCTTATGATTTAAGGCAGGGGTGTCAAACTCATGTCATCACAGCGTTGTCTCATGATGTATCACAACTTTCCCTCCTTCGCTAAACTGGGCATAGGAATGGCTGGGCATAGGTGATGCATCTGGCCCATGGGCTGTGAGTTTGATAGCCCTGATTGAACGTGCTGGCTCCTCCCTTGAAAGTCCAGCCTGGGGTTTCATGACCACCTTTTCTGAAGTGACAGCACTCATCAGGGAATTTCATCGACAAAAAGCTTACAATTGAGCCTTGTCAATGAGATCAGCTTGCTCTTACATCTACCATCCTTCCTTGTTATGGTCTCACAAGACTATAAAAATCCTCTAGCTATTTGAGAAAATATTTGGAGGAGGAGATCCAGATTTAGTCTGGTCCCAGTAAATGGCAATGGTACTGTTTCTGAGGCTCTATGGTTGACACACCTACTGTTTTAAAGATTCTGATAACTGCATGCTGTTTAGCAGGAGCAGCTCAGAAATCCCAATAAATAAACAGGGCCTGTCATCAAACTTATGCTCATGTCATGTAACATCTCATTCATAGCCTTTGCATTGTGAATGGAACTAGCCACAAATATTATGCAAAGTACTGAATAGAGGAAGCTATAGATTCCAAGCTGCAGCCTTAAAGAGCATTGGTGCACTCTTAATAGGTGCACTACAAAAAGGAGATTTTCTATCAACACAAACTATCTTTCAATGATGTGCCTCTAGAAGTGTGCTGAGAACTTCACTGGGATGGTGGATGCCCAGAGTTTATTTGATTTGTGCAGGGCTGGGTCATATCAGTTTTGATGTACCTAATATTCTTTTTCACAGAGGTATGTAGGATGTATAGCAGACATACTATATAACAACCTTGCAGATGTGAAATAGTCGGAATCATATCAGTATCAAATACAAGCCTTCATAGCCTTCACCCCTAAGAGCAAAAGTCAGGATATAAATAAATATTTCTAGAAGAGATATTCAGGACCCTGATTTCTTCATTTGCTGTTACTTTTTTGTTGGATGTGTTTTACTTTCCTGTTATCAAGTCTGTTACGAAAACAAATAAGTGCTAGGCAAACAAATGATTACCCATAGAACCAGGGGATATGAAATCCAGTCTCATTTTAAGCACACTCTGATGAATTCAGTTATGTAAAACTAATATTTTTATTAGCTAGCAGAATTATGTCTTGAGAGGCAGAGCATTCTGATTACAGTATATAATTTATGCCGGATTTCAGATGCAATGTCATATACATTTTAAGCCCATTTTGTCTACTAATTGTTTCTTCTAATGTCTTGGGCAAATAAGATACAGTACTGGGAACTAGTTATTAATTTTAACATTATATTTCACGGACATCCACAATTAAATCACACATAAAGCATTAGTCCTGTCTTCACTTGCATTCAATATGACACAATGAATTTCCCTCTTTGGCCCTATAACTCCATTTCCTCCCGATCCATGAGTGAAATAAGTTTGTCATTGGCTGCAACGCTACAAAAGCAGCATTCTCCTTGTTATTCTGCTACTCCCTAAGGACAGCTTCAAATGGGTAAAATAGGCCACCTGTTACCTGGATGCTGAGGCCAACTGATCTGTTGTGTATCAGGTATGATCAGAGGTGGGTTTGAGAGTGTAAGGATGTTTAGTTAGTTAATCAAATAATAAATACAAGTTAATTAATACAATATATCAGTTAATTCTCTCTATTAGCTCTTTGTGTCCTGAGTTCTCTCCATAGCCAAACCCATCCTCTTTTTCTAAGTTTTTTGACACCATCTTCTCTTTAGGCTTTGAACGAGGTGAAAATGGGAATAGCAAACTCCATTGTTTAATCTGAGGAAGGAGGTATATTAGTGCTTATTCTGCACTGCACAATGCGGTCCAGAGCTATTTGCACTGTGGTATCTTCCTATGTTTCTTCATTTCACATGACAGTCATAAGAGCTGGAAGAGGCTATTCACAAAGTCCAATTCCCTGCTCTGTGCTGGAATCCAGGTTAAAGCATTCCAGACAGATGCTTGTTTAGCCTGCTTGAATGCATCCAGTAAGGGGAATTCAATCCATCTGTGAAATTGGTTCCACTGCCGAGTTGCTCTGATTGTCAGGTTATTTGATACTTTTCTCCCTGTTACAGATTTAGGAGATGCCCCAAATGGGATATGAAAGGTGAGACAGACAACCCAGCCTCAGAAGCCACACAGAGTCCTGAAGTCAGGTCCTCCCCTGCTGAAACATGACAGCAAAATTGAGAACACACATTCCCTGTAATGAGTGCCACATTTGCCAGTTAGGGCAGCACGCTCAGGCAGCGTCTCAGAACAGATGCAGAGATGCCCATATCTGCATAGATCCTAATAGTCTTAATGAATCAACCCCCCAAATTTATACGGAATTTGCCTGTTGACCAATCAAGCTGAATCCAATGCTGATCTTGACATACCTGCTGCTTACCAACAACAAACATCTGTTCACCAAGATTTTCTGCAGAATTTAAAGATTGACCATTGTGCAGTCATATATGCCTCAGATATGCATGTTTGCCGTTGGATTGAAGGGCCCTTCAGACTTCCTCTGTTAACTTTGGGAGTTCAGGGGGCAGAGAAAAACACCAGCATGTACTCCAAAAGTGCTTTTTCAGGAGGCAACTGGACTTTCTGGTTTTTTCTTTGAAGACGTTTCGCTTCTCATCCAAGAAGCTTCTTCAGCTCTGACTGGATAGTGGAGAATGGAAGGATTTATACTCCTTGCAGACAGCTGGTCATTTGGATCCTTTTAGAGGGTCGTTGAGGCCATTGGGAGGTTTATCTGTGTCCTCAGGGTCACCTGAGTAGTGCAAATGGGTGTGGAGCCTTCTTGGCTGCTGGATATTTTCTGCCTAGGGTCCTTTCACTGTTGAAGACAGGCACAGGCTGTTGGGGATGAGTCTGTGTTGTCTGCTTCTCAAACTGAAATTTAGCATGTATTCCATTTTCCCTTCCACTTCTTTTCTTTTTCCTGATTGCCTGAAAAAAAAAACCATCCTTAAGATGGCTATTAGCTACAAATTAATGCCTTAAGGCTGGCTTAATTTTTTTTTTAAGTTGGGGCATGCAACATGGCAGTGGTCCCAAACCGTTTTGGCACCAGGGACCAGTTTCATGGAAGACAATTTTTTCCATGGACGAGAGGAGGGGATGGTGTCAGTTTCACTTGCTTGCATGCTGCTCACCTCCAGCTGTGCAGCCTGGTTCCTAATAGGCCATGGACCAGGGTTTGGGGACCCTTGCAATAGGAGATGGGGTGTAGTGAATGAAGGGCCATGTTTAGCTTTGGAGTAGCTTGTTCAAGAACACACTATAAAAATGATTGGGCCAGGACATTAATTTAATAAGAGTGAGATTTAATTACAAATTAATTAAATACATTGCCATGTTTCCCCTTTCTTCATGTTAACAAATATAAAAAAAGCATTTTGAAGAAAGTGGGGAGTTACCTCCAAAGCACTGTAAGAATCACAAGATGTGCAATCTTATATTATCTATACAAGATGTGCAATCTTTATTCAGGGATAACTGATAATATTTTTGAGCTCCAGCTCAGGAAGATAGTTACCTAAGACATACTAACATACATTTCACTATATTGCATTTAGCCCCAAGGGCTCTGCTAATATATGGGCTTCAACAGGGACATATCATTCCAGTTGTCAATTCTGACTTGGTTATTTCAGATATATTTAGTTTGGCGGTTTCCCAACATGAAGGAAAGTTGTTTGACATATTTTATCATATTAGCAGGAAAAAGGGAAAAGGAGTTGATCAAGATAACTATGGAAATTCTTAGTCATCCAAGTCATGGTTGTTCCAAAGGGGCTTTTTAAGAGGCAGCTGAACTTTCTTGTTTTTCTTTGAAAATGTTCGCAGAGTTGAAGAGCTGAAGAAACTTCTTGGATGAGAAGCAAAATGTCTTCAAGGAAAAACAAGGAAGTCCAGTTGCTTCTTGAAAAAGCATGTTTGGAAGATGATTAAGAGGTGCCACAATGTCCATTTATGGACCCCAAATTTATGGACCACAACAGCACAAGGGCACACAACTGATATAAACTAAATGTAAACCACTCCAAACTCGATTGCAGGAAGTACGATTTCAGCAACAGAGTGGTCAACGTCTAGAACTCACTACCTGATTCTGTTGTCACCTGCTCAAATCCCTTTATCCTCAAACTAACCTCTATTGGCCTCACCCCATTCCTAAGAGGTCTGTGAGGAGCTTGCATAAGCATGCAATCTTGCCTACTATCCCTGTCCTATTGTCCCCAATTATTAGTCCCTATTTCTTAATAAAAGTTTTATTTAAGTTTTCACAAAAAATACAAATACAAATAAAATATCTTTTTTTGAGAACAGTGTGGCCCCAGGTTATCACTTCTCCATACAGACATAAACTCAATACATATTTATTTTATACATTCTAATCCATAGCTTATAACTATTTTCACAATTTTTTCAATAGCTTTTCCCTTTCTTTACTTCCTATAGCCTTATTTTAAATTATCTCATTCCTTTCTTAATTCAATTACATATCTTTTTCTAATTTTTAAAATCTTTCTAATCAATGTTTTTATACTTTCGTCTGTCCTGTTTACAATTTCATATTATCTTTTCTCATAAAACAAATTTTCCCCTGTAATTACTAGACTGGAGTGTAACACCTTTGTATCTTTTTTCAAATCTTTTTTAAACATTTAAGTTACATCTTTATAATTATAACATTCATTTTCTAACCTCTATTTTATAACACATACCTATTTTCAATTGAATTCTGCTTGGTACATTCCCTTAAAATACACACTAAATTCTTAAAAGAAAAAAGTATATATGTATATATATCTGTGTATATATGTATAACAATAGTAAATGGAATAATTATTCTATTCAAGTACAGCTCTGCCATTAATAACAATCTTTTACATTTCTATTTCTTTTAACAAACATTACCTAGTAATATCAGTTGTCTTTCACTTTAATCATCTATATTTCATATTTTACTTATTACTGTCTTTCAATAAATAACCAAATTTTTTTAATTTTTAATTTTTGTACGTTTTTCCTGTACCTCTGTATCTTGTTTCTGTTTTTGTAGCTTCTTTTCGTTTCCCCTCTTCCCTCTCTTCTTCTTCCTCCCCTTTTTATTCCCTTTTCTATCTGATTCTCCCTTCTGTGATCCTCCCTTCTGCTTCTTCCTGATACTATGATTACTTTTCAAATTACTCTTTTTTTGGTTGTTGCTTCAGTGCTTAAGTTTTAAACTCCCTTTCCCCCTTTCCTTTTTTACCCTGCTTAAAATTGCTTGGTCATTAAAGATGGCTTATTCGTTGTCCCACCCTTCTTGTTCTGCCAGCGTTTCTTGTTTTTCATAGTTCAAGATCTCCATTTCTAAAAATTAAAATACAAAGCCAAAAGATCCTCTTCCATCTTCTGCTTCTTCTTTTTGTTCTTTAAGTCTCATTTTGAACTCTTCAAGGAGTGATGCCATTTTAAATTTTTTTAAACAACCCCCAATTGATTTTATTTTGTTTCATTAGGATCCTCCATCCAAAGTTCCAGGAATCATCCAATAATCCAAAACTGTTTCTTGCTTCTTTTCTCACTTTCTCTTTCCAGGGGCTTTGTTCTCTTGTAACAAAGTTTCAGCTACAATGTATCTTTTGCAAGTGTTGTTAAAATTCCACTATCAATTTTTTTTAAAGTTCCAGGTGGTCTCCTCCATTTTCCAGATTTCACCCTCTTGTTTCCTTTTTCCCTCCGCTGCTTTCTTTCTTTTTTTTAAAGAAAGTTTTTAAATTATCCAAGAATCTTTATTCCTTTGACACTTTATTTTCAGCTAGAATAGCCTATTAATGTCAAAGTGGATTAGTATCAATTTCTTATTCGAATCTCTTCTTCTTAATGTTCCAAGTCAGTTAAAACTGTCAGTGTTAGAGGAAAAAAACCAATTCCGTTTCCTTTCCCTTTCTCTTTCACAGCTTAAAATCTTTTTTAGGAATAGTATTAGTCTTTAAAATTCAGGTTCCAGGTACCTTAAATAGATGTTCTCCATTCAACCCGGTCAGTCAAACTTTCTCCTTTAAATTTCCTCCTGCACAATCTTGTCCGGTTGGGTTCTTCTTTGAGGTGGCCATTTCTGACCACCGCTGCAACCGCCTTTGGGAAAGGGAGTAATGGCCAGCCAAGGAGGAGAGATGCAGCTCTCTTCAACCCTGCTGATGGCTCCCCTTTCTTCCCCACCTCTACGGGGTGGCTTCAGCCCCGAATCTGGGCGGCTTGGGGCACTCCAGCGGCGAGCACAGATCAAAACCACGGACAATTGCGATTTTGGTCTGTCGCCAAAGAAGCCCAAACCGGAAGTCCTCCTTAGTCCCTATTTCTTGTATTTAAATTTATGTTTATTCTTGTTTCTGTTGTATTGTAAGCTTTTGACAAATAAATAAATAAACTTATATTTGACAATGCTAAGATGGTGTAATCTATTCTTATTTTATGTACATCTACTGATTTCCATGCTATCATTACTACAAATGATAATAGTTTCATTTCCTTCTCGTTTGTTTTGTTTTCCTAGTTAATTATACAAATTAGCTTCCCTCTCTAGGGCCTGACAGAGACGTCACAGCATAAAACATGGAGACCAAGTTCAGGAACAGTTACAGAAGTAGTAACCTCTTTTTGAAAGAGCCATGAGATACGGCTTCTGCTGCATAAGTTACAGGGTTGGCTTAGAAGAAGAATTGAGTCCAGGACTAACAGCCTTGCACCTTCACCAGCAGATGACAAGAATACAACTCTTGCAATGAAAGGTCTGCTCTGGCCATTTCTGTAATGAGGGAAGGTCTGTTTTCAATCAGTGTTGCTCCTTGCTTTCCCTTAAGTGTATTCTATCATTGATTGTCCCCTAAGGGCTGCTGGCTAGATAGCAGTGCATCAAATAATTGGAAAGTCAAACTCTGTGCTCTATTACTCATGTTAACAGGCTCTCTAGATAGTAGATGTTTCAGATTGAGAGCTAATCATCACCGTCACCAAGGTCTGTGTGTTCCAGTGCATATGCCCTGCTGCACATTCTTCAATCACACAAGACGCCATTCTGGCAACTGCCAATGATATGGTCCGTTCCATTTTGCAATGCAAAAATGAGAAACAGAAGCAGCAGGAAGGTGTGGAAGACAGTAAGAACCTGAACAGTGATACCTAATTGTCCCCTTTGGCAATAGGTTGCCCATGCAGGACTTCTAGTTTCTGTGGCTTTAACTTTCCCTGAGGAGCTCCACTTCCCTCATAGAAACTGAAGAACCTATGACAAGACTGGTCCCCTTGAGTTTGAGTTCATTCAAATCCATGTTTTGATTTAGTGCCTTGCCTAATGAATAGATGATTATACCTTCTTTCTCAAATATGAATTTAATCCCAATGAGTCACACTTTTAGTCCAGGAATACAGCATCAACTATCTTTATGTATCTTTTCAGGGATTCTTTTAATGAGTAATTTATTAAAAGCTAAATAAGTACAATTTTACTTAGCCAGCAAGTTTGTGTTATTATTCATCTGTTCCACTTTTCTGTTTCCCCCAAGAATCAAGGCAGCTAATCTGTTCATGAGGCAATGATACAATTTCTTACAGACTTTAGGAACAAAATCATTTATGTATGTATGTCACAGTAATCAGCATATTTTAAAAACAGGGACTGTTTAATTGTGGTGCCAGCCACAAATGAACCTCCTTCCACAATAAATTGCTGCTTTTTGGGGTTTTGGTTGTTTGTGGAAATATAAATTGGCACCCACATTTATTCCTGCTATGTGGTTCATTGCAAAGAAATCCTCCATATCCCTCCACTTGAGCTGAAACATAGGATAGGATAAATTGCTATGAGCATGGGCTGAATGTTTGTTTGTATACGGTAACTGGGAGTGAACCCTTTAGAGAAAAACCAAATAACAACTATTCAAAACTATTCAAAAAATCTGAGAGTTTAAAATACTCTAAATACTCAGTGTCACTTGCATTCTTTTCCTATTAATGGCATAATAAATAGAAGGAACCAGATAGCAACTTTTGTGAGTAGCACGTTTTATTAAAAGCATGAGCTTTTGTGAGCAGCAGCTTACTTCATCAGATGCATAGAATACCATGGCATGGCTGCCGTCAATCCACATGGCTGTTATCTTGAAATTGTCACTGTAATACAGTAATGGTATTCTGTATTTTAATAAGAGCAGAAGCATCAACATAGGATTCACTAAATCCAGCAAGAGGAAGCCCAAGGAATTCCCCCAACAAATGACATAGTTGACTTTATCCTAATTGCTTTCCAGATGGACAACAAATCCCAGAACTCTCAGCCAGAATGGCTGTTGGCATGTGGTATATAAACTATAATGGAAGAGTGGGTAACTCACAGAGCAGGTGTTTCTCCAACCCAGCCCTTTTTTTTTAAACTATCAGATAGGTTTCAAGTAGTTTTAAGTAGTAGTAATATCAAATGTTTCAAAAACAGCCATAATTAAAATTTAAAACCAACTCTAATAAATAAACTAAAATGCAATTTAAGATATTAATAAACAAACTGAAATTCAAATATGCATAAAAAAAGAATTAGATTTGACAGTGTTAAGTTGTTGCCAAAATAAAATAATTGCTTGCACTGGGCAAACTTCCAATGGTAGAGGAGAAGAATACCAGGAAACTGACTGGGAGGCAACAGTTTCTCTAGCTGGGAGTGTAAAGAAGACTTATTCACTGTACAGGGGCTATCCTGGTCTCCTCCAGCCTTGAACTGCTTGAATATCAGTGTCGGAGCTTTTAAGAGATCTAACAGTTCATGTTCAATAATTTCTAAAAAAAAAAATGCCTGTCAAAGTTTTATAGAATTGTGAGATGTGATGCAGTTTGATGTAGGTTTTAGAAAAGTCCTGTCCACCTAAGCCAGGAGGAGATGGGTGGTGTAATCATTAAACAATATTTTTTAAAAAATAACCTTTAGTTCAAGATACTCATTCCTATTTGCTTTTAAGTGGATAAGTACCTATATTTTTCATCACACTAAATAGGCCATTTTTCAGGCTTTGATAAATTTCCCTCCTTCAAGAACAACTGGCTAAAGGAAAGGAAAATGTTTTCACGGAAACAGCAAAGGTTTTCTCCTCTTGCCTTTTCTACTTTCTTTAGACACAAATAATAATGAACACAGAATGGATGTTTAAAAAAACTATTTGCATCCTTTTGCAAATGAAGACAATGATCTTGTAACAGAGTACTAAAACTCTAATGCACTTATAATCAAGTTGGAAGGATGGATTTAGGACACAGTGTCATAGTCTAGCTTTGGGCATGTCATTATTTCTTAAAATAATGCAGTAGTATGTTTTGCACTACACACTTGAGTAGAGCACAGAAGAACCAAAAATTAGGGTTGGAGAAAGCAGAGGAAAAGGGTGCTTTAAAAAACAAGGCATCCTGCCTCAAACTCTTAAAGCAGCCAAGTCCTTTGGAAGGTTCAACATGGCTACTTCAAGGCTGCTTATTTGTCTGGAATACTCTACCCGACTCTGTAGTTTCTTCCTCAAACCCCAAAAACTTTAACCTTAGACTGTCTACTATTGACCTCACCCCTTTCCTAAGAGGTCTGTAGGGGCGTGCATAAGCGCACCAACGTGCCTACCGTCCCTGTCCTATTGTTTCTCTTATTCTTTTATTTTTCTTATATGTACCCATTTCATGTATTCACAACTATGTATACACTTATACTTATTATCTTGTAAACAATTGGCAAATCAAATAAATAAAAAAATAAAATTAAAATATGCTATTACAGGCATTTCACTGTCGGAGGCATTGCCTGTGCATTTATAGACATCTTTAGGACCACCTCTGAAATCACTGTCCCAAGACTTCCAAAAAGATATGACTGCTTTAGTATGAGTAAAGGACCCAAGAAAGGGTCCTTTACTTATACTAAAAAATAATTGCAAAGTGTCCCTTTGATGTGTTTGCACAACTCATATCAAAAATTGTTCATTTCTGCCAGTAAACAAGATATCATTATTTAAAATAATATTAAAATAACTGATACCTTGTTTTGGGATATTATATAATAACATTAGGGCTAACTTAAGACATTTTGTATTCTAAAAGGAATACCACCATTGCTGACTACCAGTAAAAGACAACTGGTCTGGCAGTCAGCATTGATGTGGAACAATGTCTTCTATAGCAAAAGACAGATGGCCATATGAACCAACACATTCTTCTCTAATCTTTTGTCAACTTGTACCGAAGGTCAGATCAGAAATCCAAATTTAAATCAGAAATTTAAACAAAACTGCTCACTATAATCTGGAAACCCATTACAGGCTATCCTTTTACTTATTTATTTGACAGATTTTGAGGCTGTCCAACTCTTAGACAACTTTGGGTAGCTTCCAATTAAAAAACAAAAACAAATAAAGAACACAACCGACTGGAGGAATAAAATATCCACCATGACAAAATATAATCACCTTGTTCTCAAAGCCTGGGAGAACAATCAGATTTTAATGATTTCCTAAATGATATAAAGTTACATGAAATTTGTACAACGAAAAGAAGGTGTTTGCATATGTATTAAGATTAGTTAATCCAAATGTAAACTTTTTCAGAGAATAAATTCAGTTTACATCAAGGAATATATATATATTGGAAATTGAAATATGCATATTTGATCATGTATACAAGTTAGCTTTTTAATTAATGAAGTGTAGTTGATGGCACAACATGTAGATAATTTCTAATACATTGTATTGTATGTATTTTTGTGTGCATCAGAAAGAGAGAAAAATAAATAAAAATACAGAAGATACATTAAAATAAGAGTACAATAACAAATAAAATGAATCACAGTTGCTCCAACACATAGTCAATTGATTAAATACGACTTTTCTTCAGAAAAGCAACATATTTCTCAGTGGCTTATATAACAGTTATTGTAAACAATAGAAGTGTTAGGTTTGAAACCTAAAACAAAACCTCATTTTCACCTTTGCTTTCATGCTGATGGACATTTTGTTAGCAACTTCAAATTTCTGTAAGGAGAAGTATAATATATTTACATCTATTTAGAAAGAAAAATTTCCATCTTGCTTCACTAAGCACATTATGTGAAAGGAGATGAAATGAAAACAAAATATACAAGCATGGCTCAATGCAAGATAGCGGAAAGCACAGTCACGCCTGCTTCTCTGCAAAGCAGCGTGAGGTCACTTTTTACCCGTCTCCTTATCTTGGCACCTGAGATGTCTTTCGTAAAGACGATTAGGTTGGGTGGAGGGTTAATTATCTGCTCCATGGCCAGGACTAAAATATTACTCTGCATTATTACTCTGTGCTAATTAAATTGAATTTGCCCATGGGGAATGTTTGGAGTTTGATGACGTGTATTATTTACAATTAGTTCTGGGGCTCTTTTAAGATAACTACTATATATCCTATTCTTTAGCAGTACTAAAGAATATTCCTGTTTTACATTTTACACCTGTGTCCACCACACTGCATCTCATAAAAATATATCTTGTTTTATAATAGGGAAAGTAAACAGCAGTCCAAACTTCACAACTGTGTTATAAACCTTCTTAAAAAAATACAATTCTGAATACATGTACCTCTTAACAATTCTTATTATATTATAACAGATTTAAAGTTAGTAATGTTAAAGTTAGTAATTCTAGAACTAGAAAACCTTGAATTACGCCGTCTTCGGTCTGACTTAAGCATGGTATATAAAATCATACATTGCAATGTCCTACCTGTCAGTGAATACTTCAGCTTCAACCATAACAACACAAGAGCACACAATAGATACAAACTCAAAGTAAACCACACCAAACTTGATTGCAGGAAATACGACTTCAGCAATAGAGTGGTCAATGTCTGGAATACTCTACCCGACTCTGTAGTTTCTTCCCCAAACCCCAAAAACTTTAACCTTAGACTGTCTACTATTGACCTCACCCCTTTCCTAAGAGGTCTGTAGGGGCGTGCATAAGCGCACCAACGTGCCTACCGTCCCTGTCCTATTGTTTCTCTTATTCTTTTATTTTTCTTATATGTACCCATTTCATGTATTCATAACTATGTATACACTTATACTTATTATCTTGTAAACAATTGGCAAATCAAATAAATAAATAAAATAAAATAAATAAATAAATGTTCTGCCTTTTTAATCTTTTTTTTCTTTTTCCCACTTTTCTTGTCTTAGTACATTTGTTGCTGGGGCCAAATCTGGTGTGCCTTTACATGTGAACAGAGAAAGTAATTTTAACTTTCGGAAATGATTAGATACATGTCATGCCAATTCTAAGTGGGAATGTGAGAAATAAGGTTTGGGGAGCAAAATCTAATCTACTTATCTTCCCTGTCCTGTTCTTTTTTCTTTTTTTTGGTTTGGCTATAAAACTTCATTTCGGAACCAAAAACTATAATGTTTGATCGTTCACACTTCCCTATAAGGAGGCTAGAGGTTTTTACTTATGAAAAGTTAAGAGTATAGCCCATAGTAGCTTTCTCTCTTTGCTGAACATTTCATAAAAACAGTGCACAGTCTAGTCTGCCTGTAACCTGGGATTGCACTCTTACTATCACTGATGGGACATTGTAGACTGTGGTCATTCAATATTTTCCTGATCAAATGTGCTAGCTTTAGTTGCGTTAATGTATGATAACATAAGGGCTCATGTGAGACTGAAAGTACACCTGTATCCATGGGCTGTCAGACTTCTGAACGGAAAATAACTTCATGTCAACATAGTATGACAGACTTGTGGGGCCAGCACGTTGTGCAACAAAGTCACCTAGATCTGGGTTAGGGACTTCTATCCTCACTGTGAGTTGTGTTGGGTGGGGTGCACGAAGGGAGGCTCAGCCAATCTCATTGTACACATGTTGTACTCTTGACAATAAAGGTAATTAACTGTATCAACTGTGCCGCCAACGTCATGCTACACATGCTTGTGCTTGTCTTTGTCTTCCCGTGTTGGGAAAAGATGAGATTGTGCACCTGTATGGCACTCATTGCTGAGCATGGCAGGAATGACATTTCAAACTTGCAAATTTGTTTCAGAGTTAATTCTCCCATATCATATTGTAAATTTAACATGCTACTGGAAGTATAAGCTCTACTCTTTGCAAGAGTTTTGACTATTTGGGAGTTTTATTAGTTCATTTGCTAATTGCAGTGTATCGTTAGGGATCTAATGCACATTCTACCTTGAAATTACTTAGATCCTAACAATAGATCTGGATTCATTCACAACAGTGGGAGAATGTCTTGCAACATCCCACTTTCACAATCACTAGGACAGTGGTGGGATTCAATTTTTTTTACTACCGGTTCTGTGGGCGTGGCTTCATGGGCGTGGCAGGGGAAGGATACTGTAAAATCTCCAGTCAGAGGTGGTTTTTGCTGACTCTCAGAACTACTCAAAATTTCCGCTACCAGTTCTCCAGAACTGATCAGAACCTGCTGAATACCACCTCTGCACTAGGAGCTGAAGACTGTCTTAAATAAAAATAACAAACCTGTCTGTTAGTTTTCATTTAAAAATCAACAAAACCTCTAAGAAAAGAAAGTAAAAGATGGCTGACAGAGCTTGGACAAGGTTCTTGGTTAAAACTTAATTTTTCAGATGCTGTTTAAATACACAGACAGTGGCAAGAGAACAGAAAAGAATAAAGGCAAGGTGCCAAGACACAGATACCAAGTAAAATAAACTATACAGCAAGAGAATTAAGGAAGAAGCCAAAGAATAAAAAGACTTAAAAGGAAATATAATCATGTCCCCGCCCATCAAGGAAACAAAACAGACTTGCAAAGCCTTCCAAAAGGCTACCTGGCACCATGTAATTGACATTCTTTCCAGGGGTGGGATTCTACCAGTTCGCACCTATTCGCTAGAACCGGCTGTTAACATTCTAAGCAGTTCGGAGAACCGGTTGCTAGAAGAAATTATTGGCCTAATCCTGTAAGGAAGGCAGGAAGGAAACATTCTGGTGTTGCTTACAGAAACTGCCTCTCCGTTAACCTTATTACATTCTTGGCAGGACTAGACTTCCTGTCTCAGGAACTTCCCTGGAGTTTTTTTCCCCTCCTTTGCTGGTGTGGAGTGACCATTCAAAGTTACAATGGCATTGAAAAAAAGTGACTTATGACCATTTTTCACACTTACGACTGTTGCAGCATCCCGACAGTCATGAGAGGCCAGGCGAGGAGATGCGTGCCTCAATGTGAGTGATATTGAGTTGACCACACCCAGCCAATAACATGACCACCAAGCCATGTCTACCCAGTCACATGTCCACCAAGCCACGCCCACCACCTAATCCACGCCCACAGAACCGGTTGTTAAAACATTTGAATCCCACCCCTGATGCTTTCCTCACAATCTCTCGGCTTTGCTTACTGGGAAACCACATTAATGGAGAGGGGAGAGAACTGCTTGCAGAAATTCCAACATGCTATGAAAGCCAGTACTGGAATCATGCTGATGAATCAAGCAAAGTAATAATCTAAAATTAAATATAATCTAGTCATACTTAGATGAAGAGGAATTTGGAAACATGAGAGATGTATAATGGAAACCCATCAAGATGCACTGCAAAACACAGATATATATATTCATTACAAACTCGAAAAGGGCCTTTCCACTCCTTTCGGTGTTTCAAATTTATTTAGTACATAGGGCGGTCTACTTCTGCAAAATGCTCTTTGCCAGGATCGAAAATTATTCTGGCTGAATCACTTTTACTATAAACTGTGGGCTTGAGGTCTCTAACCTTACAAATAAACCTCTACAACCCAGTAATTGTTGCATCTTAGCAATTTATTCATGTAATGGGCACATTAGCCTTCATCCTTTTTATTGATTCTCAGTCATTCTCTTGCTAGTAGATTGTTCCAGGGGAAAGTAGAGATTATTAGTCTAAAATTGGGCTGTGGTGCAGTGATGTGATGAACTAACTTCTGCTCTTCCAATGTCTCCTCACTTAATGTCAGCTAAGTTAATCTGCAGCTCTTTCCGATGCTATCAGCTTCATGTGCAGCGTATTTAATTAGCCTCTTGCTTTAAAAGCCAGCCCTGGGTGTCACTTAAAAGATGCATTTATTACATACTGGAGTGACAGAATGAATTACGAGCTCTCATTATGAAGCCAGTCTGGAGAAATTGGATTACTGAACTCTTAGTGATCAAATACCCTTTCACCCTTTTTTTCCTCTCTCCGGCTTTCAAGGAAAAGCCCAAAGCGCCATCTTCTGCTCGCTAACTGGAACCAAAAATAATGTGAGCACTCAGCTCCATCCAAAGGGATTTGCTAAGAGGGAGATCTTTGGCATTTAGAACTAGCCTTCTGTTCCTCAGTTAAATCACTTACCTATTCTGCTTCTGTGGGCATGCCAGGTGCCAAACAGAAACGCTGAAACTTCCTAACAGCTGTCGAATTGGACAATCAGAAGTGATTGATAAAACCAGCAGACTGACTTTGGGAAACACAAGATGCACCAGGAGTTAGAAAACCTGAAGAGGGACACGAAACTGAAACAGGCCTTCATATGAATATACTTCTGTATTCTCAAAGGATAAAGCATCCAACAGAACTAGGGAAACTTGCATATTGCATATTGCAAACTTAAAATTGAGTACAGGGGAGGGCACTGTCAGACATCCTTTGTACCCTTATAGAGGCTCGCTGACACAAATGAATATATATATTTTCACACTCATCTTGATGAACCTGGAACATGGGCCATGCTCTCTCTCTCTCTCTCTCTCTGTGTGTATTAACATATAGGCATTCTGATTCTCAAAAAATAAGTTTTTTTTCAAATATAGAGATGATAATAATTATTAGAAAAATAGGTTTGGATGGATAATTCTGGGAAATCTTAACCAAAGCTACCCCACACAAGGGTGTTATGAAATTAAAATGGGATAATCCATGAAGTATTTGTTCCATTTGTGTCCTAGCTTTCCTCCACAGATATCAAACGAATATATATGTAATCTTTTCATTGTATTCATTTGCTTAAGATCTTCTATTTAACTACAAAATTATGTATAACGATGTATCACTTGAAGTTCTTGAAGGAAAAATAAATCCTGTACAAATATGACTACTGACGTTACTTTGTAATAGACAGGAAGAGACTAAGCAACAGAAAAGTCTTCTGTTTTATTTCCCCTGCAGATGAATATAGCAAGGAGAGTGGGAATTGGAAACTGAAGTATTAACTGTGTGCAATGTGTGTATTCCTGAGAAGAGGAATCTAATATCATCTCTGATGGGCTGACATCAGCCAAGATCTCTTTCTACAGTTGGTACTTGCTGTCTTTGAGAAAATAACACAATATTGTAGGGATAAACGTACTAAACAAACTACTTCCTGCTATAGAAGTTTTCTAATTGAATTAAAAAATAAGTATCAAAATACATAACTGTGAAAAATAGATAATCTTTCTTCAGGATTTCTTCATGTTTCAGTCAGAAGCCAGCTTTGGAAAAGCCATTTACAAAAATTCAACCAAGGCATTTGTCCAGTCTCTGCTTGAACAAGCAAAGGAGAATACGTAAATTCCTTAAGCAATCATTTCCATTTTCCTAATATTCAGAATTAACATTTCTATTGTTCTGCTGACTGAAGACTGCAATTTGGCAGTTGGAAACTCACCAGGCTCCAGGTTGACTCAGCCTTCCATCCTTCCAAGGTGGGTAAAATGAGGACCCAGATTGTTGGGGACATTATGCTGACTCTGCCACTTGAAGAGAGCTGTAAAGCACTGTAAAGCAGTATATAAGTCCAAGTGCTATTGCTATTGTGTGGGATAATTATTCATGCCTTGCACTCTGGGATAATGGAGAACAAGTCTTGATGCAGGATCCAATCTGGGTTGGTCATGAGGACAAGCAGTTTTGTGTGCACACTCTGCTCGAGAGAAGTTTTCTGAAGATGGGCTTCAGTATGTGTCCAAAAGCCCAGAAGACAAAACTGTTGGTCCTGGTGACCAACCCAGATTGGATCCTGCAACATTATCGTGGGACACGTATATTTGCCTTCATTTGTGGAACAAGTCTTGATCATCATGCCAATAGGATGATGGACAAACGTATCTCAGGGAAAAGCTGTTTCACAATGTAAGTGCCATCCTTGAATAAATCTTCCTCTGAGGCCCCCATTCCTTTACCTTTTTGTGAACTGTGAACACTTAAGTGTCCCGCTTTGGGGACTGCATAGAAAACAGATTATAGCAAGGGTCTTCAAACTTGGCAAGTTTAAGACTTGTGGACTTCAACTCCCAGAATTTCTGAGCTAATACGACTGGAGGAGGAATTCTGGGAGTTGAAGTCCACAAGTCTTAAAGCTGTCAAGTTTGAAGACTCCTGGATTATATAGTATGTGAAAACAAGTTTGTAAGCCCAGGGGAACCAAACCATTTAGGACTTTACAAGATGCTGCCTGGACTTTGAACAAATCCAGAAACCTACTGAATTGGGTAGGCCAGAAATTTGGGGACTCTTTTTTTTTTGCTCGTGAGTGGGAGAGATAAAGGGAGCAAAACAATTGTCCTAAGAGTCATAAGACCTAATATATTTATTTTGCCTCTTTGTTTTACATCCAAAAAAAGCAACCTCATGATGCTGAAAATCAGAAATGTTTGCTGCTTTATCTCCAGGTATTTGATGTAGGATTACTCTGAGGTTGCAAGAGACAGGGGCAGCGGCGGGGGAACCTCTAGTTATGTTTTTATAGGTTGCAGATCATATCATTAAGTACACAGAATCGCAAGTACCAATGGACATGGCTCAATTCTCAGATTGGTATCAGTTCAGGAGATGGCCTTCGCCAAGCTCCTAATGTCCACAAGTTTGATAGTTCATAGAAAAGCAGTAAAAAAAGAAAAGGAGGAAGGTCTTGCCCTGAGGTATGTTGATACTGGCAATTAGTTCAGTTGCTGGCATTCTTGTTACCCTGCCCCTCTTTCCTCTCAATACACTTTGAGAGAGAAATGTGTGCTTGGAAAAGGAATTCCCACTGGGTTCAGGCAGAGACCAAAAGCTCAACCCTGGGAAAGGATGGGATGATAAACAAACCAGTGGTAAATGAAATGTAGACAATACCACCAATAAAAATTACATTAACCGCACTCATTGAAAAGAAAAAGAAAACTGAGACTAATGGCAATGAAGCAGAGGCATCCCAGCAGTGGCAAACATAAATATGAGCAGGAAGTTGGGGCTGGCATTAAATGAGGAGGTAGATAATGGTACAAAAAGATTCTCCTCCAGTGTCTAATGGCCAGGCAGAAAGGAGGTGTCTATCTATGGCAAGTAGAGAGATCATCCATAAGTTGCTGCTGAATTGTAAGAGTCTGTGGAAAGGGAGAACGTCTGAAATTATTGGAAGACATAATATTAGCTGTATTTATTCAATTTATCAATTCAATTATTTAATTGAATGCTTGGAAAATATAATTTAGGCAGAGATCAAAAGCCTGGCTCTGGGAAGAGATGAAATGGTAAATAAATCAGTGGAAAGTGGTTAAATTGAATTAAGATGGCATAAGATTAAATTAAGTCAACTCAAGGATATCTTTCCTTTTAATTCTCCCATGTCTTGATCTAGTCCTTCGACATTTTGGATTCTATTTTACATTTTTAGTTACTTATGCATAAGAATTTTCTGTGACTACGGAAGTGGAGTGACGGGGGCTTACTGGGGCTCAGAAAGATGGGAATGATGACTTTACAGATACAGCAGTAACGTCGCCACGCACCTTTCAACCAGACGCGGAAAAAAACCAACCAATAACCCTGGTATCCGACTAGCGTTTACAGCAAGTCTCCAAACTTGGCAACTTTAAGACTTATGGACTTCAACTCCCAGAATAGCCCTGGTTTACAGGAAGCACATGCGCGCATTCCCCCCCGGAAAAAAAAACCCAACAACAACCAACAACCACAACCCAGAAAGGGTGCCAGTTCTCGCAGCCCTTCACACGTGAAAAAGGCGGAAGGCGAGAGCGGGTCTTCGTCCCTTGTTAGCCACCTCCCTTCCTCGCCCCTGTCATCTCTCAGCCAATGAATGCTGCGAATTTCGGTATCCTCCATCGCCATTCGTCACCGAGCGCAAGAAGGAGGGGAAATGAACCCTCCAATAGCCTCCCGAGTTCGGCGTGGCGCGCGCGCTCCGAGGACCTGAGTTGCGGGCCCGAGCTGGGGACGCTGGGAAGATGGCGGCTGGAGCGTCGGTTTCGGGGACGCCGGCGGCGGCAGGGGCCGACTTCGCTTGTGCGGATTTCTCCGACTTGCGGCAGATCAAGAAGCAGCTGCTGGATGTGGCGGAACGGAGCCGGGAACGCGGCCTTCAGCATAGCGGGAAATGGTATGGGGACGCCGAGGGGGAAGGACCCCTTTTTATAGGCTGCTCTTCCGAGGTGATGATGGTGGCGGCGAGGCGGGAGGGTTTGAGTGGGCGAGAAGAGAGGCGAGGACGCTTGGAGCGCTTTTTATCTCTTGCGGGCGCTTGCTTGGAGAACGTCGGTCTGTGCGGTTGCAAACAACTTTATGACACTTAGGCGATCCAAATCAACGCGGGCAGTTGGTTACGTCTCAGAAATAACGGGACGGCCCGATTGGAGTTCTTTCAGGAAACAAATTCTATTAGTTTATAACTAAAGCAATAGCGCTTAGACTGATATACCGCTTCACAGTGCTTTACAGCCCTCTCTAAGCGGTTTACAGAGTCTGCCTAATTGCCCCCCAACAATCTGGGTCCTGCTGATCACAGCATTTTAGCAAAAGGCCTAGATGTGCAACTTTAAGGTAGCAGCTGCAGCTGGGATGGCTTCCCCTAGTGTGAAGTTATACAGCATAGGGAATCTTAGGATGAGTGAGTCCATGACTGCTGGGTTCATACATGATGAGACGTGGTTTCTTTAATTGGGATTGATTGAATGATCTATAATTGATTGACTTTGGAAAACATGCTAAGATGTAAACTGTGAGTTGCAAACCAAAGACTGTTTCACAGAATATGCCTAGCCAGAACTGAGTAAATGGTATTGTGTAAACTTAGACAACGTGTTATGATTATGATACGGTTTTGGGCAGACTCCGGTGTGCACATGTATCACCTCTCCTGCGGGAGCTGCATTGACTGCCAATTTGCTTCCAGGTGCAATTCAAGGTGCTGGTTGTCACTGTTAAAGCCCTTCATGGCTTGGGACCAGGCTGTCTGAGGGACCATCTCTTGCAGGTCACATCTACCCAACCCATCAGAACAGGGAGGCAGGGAATGTTGTGGGTCCCATCCTTGAGGGAGATATACCTGGTGGGACCCAGAAGAAAGGCCTTCTCCATGGTGGCTCCCTCCCTCTGGAACATCATTCCCCCAGAGATTAGAATGGCCCCCATTCTGATTCTCTTCCGGAAGGTGTTGGAAGACCTGGTTCTGCCAGTGGGCCTGGGGAACTCAGAGTGGGATGGAGCCCATTAAATGGCTTGTGTAATTTGCTGTCATGGGAGGTGGGGGGGTGATTTTACTAAATTTGATTTTATGAGTTTTATTGTTTTAAATAGTGGTTTTATACATTATAAGCCACCTTGAGTCACCATGGCAAATAGGCAGCAATGCAAATCTAATAAATAAATAAATGATTAACCAGGCAGTTTATAAGCAGCATTTGCTCTAACACAGTGTTATTGTTGCAGGGCCTCAGAACTGGCCTTTGCCTTGGACCCTCTACCCTTGAATGAACTACCGCCTGTTCCCGAACTTACAGAGGTAAGGATAATTGTATTGTCTATGTAATACTAAACTAAAAATGTCCAGGGATATTGTATATTAATAGTTGGTGATATATGCAAGTTAGTTGCTAAGGCAGCAGCCCCAAATTTACTTGAGAATAAGATTTATTGAACAATTTTTATTTATGATTGTACTGAATATCTCTGTATTAGATTGTTTTAGATTAGATTGTTTGACAATCTTTAGCCTGAAAGGCTCCCAGTACTACTTATTGATCAGTTTAAAAATATCATTCTTGGCATTAGGATTACAATTTTTAAAAAGATACGAAAAAGAAACCTGATGAATTGTGAAAACAAAACTACTCAGGAGTTTAATGATGTAAGATCTTAGCCTTCCTCTCTACAGTCTGGTGGAATGGATTTTGGATTGTATTGAGAGTGGTAAATCCTCATTAAATCTTCTCAAAAGAAGATATAATTCTTTTTCTGAAAAAGCCAGAGGGCGAAGTTTAAGATGTCCTCATATTCCACTGAATGTTTCATTTTTCTCTCATACTCCAGCTATTCTAGAATTGTTTTGAATTGTAGGCCTGATATGCTAGGTTTCGCACATTATTTAAGAGTATTTAAACGTATATACTGCTCCATAGCACTCTCTAAACAGTTTTACAGAGTCAACATATTGCCCCAACAATCTGGGTCCTCAGGATGAAAGGAAGGTCAATCTTGAGCCGGTCAAGATCAAACTTCTGGCTAAGAGTTAGTCTGCAATACTGCATTCTAACCACTGCGCCATCAGGGGTCATTTATTATTAAATCTATAATAATCATTCACAGAAAAGCACAAATCTTACTTTGTTGTAGCCAACACAGTTTGAAAATTCACAATTTAATGTTGCTGTTTATAATAGGAATTGGGAACAGGTGGCCTTCAAAATGTTACTGAACTACAACTCCTAGCAAGCCTCAGTATGTCCAGGCTGTGTAGACTGGAATTGCTGTGAGTTATAATTCAACACTGTTAGAAGGGAATAGGTTTTCCCACTTTTAAGGAAATTAGAGAATTGAAAGCCTGTTGTTCAAGAAAAATATGTTCTTTCCCACAAGCTTTCCATGCCAGCAATGTATCATTTGTTATGGAGTGGTTTAACGTTGCTTTCTTTCTTTCTTTTTTTTCCCCACAGGAAGATGCTTGTGATTTGGATGCTTACACTCTTGCCAAATCTTACTTTGATCTAAAAGAATACGACAGAGCGGCCTACTTTCTAAGAAACTGCAAGAGCCCAAAAGCCTATTTTTTGTATATGTACTCCAGATACCTGGTGAGCTAAAACGACTTCCTTTCTCTATCTAATGGCCAACCAATGTGATAAATATGAGAATATAGTACAATATACACTTGCTTAATCTTAAATTAATTGTTATTTGTTTTCAGTCTGGTGAGAAAAAGAAAGATGATGAGACAGTGGATAGTCTAGGTAAGGAACCCAAGGTAAATCTTTCACTTGACTTAGTTTGATTGTTGATGTGCAGTTTCTTAGGCATATTGTTCTTGAGAAGAAGGGTGCAATTTTTAGCATAGCTAGGCAGAAAAATCAAATTTCAGTATGATACTATTATGGAAAACACAACAGCCTAACCCAATATAACACTGAAAACAATGTAGCTCAGAGTTATCTTAATAAATTCCAGACCAGATAGATCTAAATGCAACGGTGCAAATACAGTATGTGTGTTTTATCCTCGATTGATGTGTAAGAGATTTTGAAAGCCTGAGAAAGATTATTTTATCATCTAAAATATAAAACACTTCTGATCTAGCTACCAACTGGAAGGATGTGAAGTTGTAAATTACACATCCATTGTTAGCATGCAATATATGATTATATGATAGTGCAGAAAAGATGACAATTATTGTAAAAGGCAGTTTTCTTTCTCTACAGGTCCCTTAGAGAAGGGACAGGTGAAGAATGAAGTTCTGAGAGAATTAAGAGTTGAACTTAGCAAGAAGCATAAAGCCCGAGAATTGGATGGATTTGGACTTTATCTGTAAGTTTGTATGAGATAACTAGTAATGTAAGCCATACAGAAGCATTTGCATTCATATGTGAAGCAGAAATTGTGAAAATAGCAAGGCTATTTTTCCATTTACTTGTCTGCTATTCATTGTATAGCATCATAAATTGGGGCAACGTGATTACGGGGTTTTGCTCTTACAGTCTTTGCCTTTGTGTGCCATTAGGTATGGAGTTGTATTGCGAAAACTGGATCTAGTGAAAGAGGCTATTGATGTGTTTGTTGAAGCAACCCATATCCTGCCATTGCATTGGGGAGCCTGGCTTGAGCTTTGTAACTTGATCACAGACAAAGAGACGGTAAATTGTGGGATAGCTTCATGCCAATCCTTGTTTTCTCCCATTGCTTGATCATTAAGCATTGACCAATCTAGATTTTATATTGTTCATGGTGTTTTTCTGATGAAGAAAAAAATAAATCTAGCTAACATCTTCATTAAATAAATAAATAGCCTTGGAAGTTTTTACTGTAATCCTTTCTGAAGATCTATTCAAATGAGCAGGCATAGAGATTCCTACAATTCAGGGAGAATACAATAGACTCCTTCTCTAAGTGTGTCCCTCTTCTATTTGGTGCTTGCTGCCAGCTGAAGTTCCTGTCCTTGCCAGATACCTGGATGAAGGAGTTCTTCCTGGCACACATATACACAGAACTGCAACTGATAGAGGAGGCCTTGCAGAAATACCAGAGTCTCATAGATGTTGGGTTTTCCAAGAGCACCTACATAATCTCCCAGATTGCAGTGGCCTATCATAACATTCGAGGTCAGTGAATCTTTTTAAGCTTGGTGTGGGAGGGTCTCCTTTTTAGTTCCATTATGCGCTGATCAGAATAACCATTGGAAGGGACTTTGGAGGTCTTCTAGTCAATCCCCTGCTCCAGCAGGAGGCCCTATACCATTCTGGACAAATGGCTATCCAATCGCTTCTTAAAAACCTCCAGTGATCGAATACTCACAATTTCTGAAGACAAGCCATTCCACTAGTTAATTGTTCTCACTGTCAGGAAATTTCTCCGTTCTAGCTTGGTTCTCACCTTGATTAGTTTCCATCCATTGTTTTTTGTCCTGCCTTCTGGTACTTTGGAAAAATAGCTTGACTCCCTCTTCTTTGTGGCTGCCCCTCAAATATTGGAACTCTCTTATCATGTCACCCCTAGTCCTTCTTTTCACTGGACTACACATACTGAATTCCTGCAACCATTCTTATATTTTAGCCTCCAGCCCCTTAGTCATCTTTGTTGCTCTTCTCTGAACTCTTTCCAGAGTCTCAACATCTTTTTTTAATATTGTGGCAATCAAAACTGGAGGCAGTATTCTAAGTGTGGTGTTACCAAAGCATTGTAAAGCAGTACTAACACTTCTTGTGATCTGATTCTTATCTTTCTGTTAATGCATTTTAGGATTGCATTGGGTTTTTTGGAGGCTGCAGCACGCTGTTAGTTCATATTTAAGTGATTGTCTATTAAGACTTCTAGATCCCCCTCGCAGTTGCTGCTACTGAGAAACACATGCATTTGGTTTTTCTTGCCTAAGTGTATAAAGCCTTACCATTGATTTTCATTTTGTTAGATAGGGCCCAGTGTTCGGGTGTGCCGAGATCCATCTGGATCTTGGGCCAATCTTCTGGGGTGTTGGTGTTCTTGCCAGCATGGTGTTGTCTGCAAATTTGTGCTACTTCTATTTCCTCATCTAAATCATTTTATGACCATGTCATGTTACTTTTTCTTCAGATATTGACAAAGCGTTATCCATTTTTAATGAATTAAGAAAACAAGACCCTTTCAGAATAGAAAATATGGATACCTTCTCCAACTTGCTTTATGTCAGAGTAAGTATCTTTTTTTCTCAGCCATATTTTAACAAAATACACCCAATTAACATTGTATTATTCACAGCCGTACAGTGTGTTCACATTGTCAACATTGTATGAAGCAGCTTCCGCCTCTTACAATGCTTTCAGTCACCCTCTGCATTTAAATCCAATTTCCACATAGTCAGCAGCCAGCTTTGGCTTAGATGTCTTCTGTTCATTGGACCTGTTTTGTAACTCTCCTGTGCAATGCTGTCCTTATTCCCTGTTCCACACACACCAGCACAGCATCTCTTCTTAACACACTTAATATTTTGATAGGGAAAGATGCAGCTCATGCATCAAAGTGCTGGAGAAAAGGAAAAAAAAACAGGAAAGGGAAGACCTACGCAGACTGTTATACATAACTTTACTACAAATAGTTTTCAAACATTCTAAATCCCTAAAACATCTCACCAGTTTTGCTGAAAATCAAGATCCTTTCAAATCAAGCTGATGTTTACCTGAATACATCCATATAGGTTTTCTTGGCAACCTGGGTTGTTTTGGGATGTTTGTTTGCCTTTCCGTCTCCTCCAAGTACTAACAATGTCTGATCTTGCTTACCTCTTTCCAAAATCAGCCAGTGTTACCTAATGCTGCCATCTGCTGTGACTTTACTGAAAATTAGATCGTTACGTAATTAGGTTACAGTATTGCTAAATAATCAAATAGGCTTGTGGTGTAATATGCTTGATTTTATACCTTTGTTTGCTTAGTTATCTGGAAAAAAGAAACCAGTAATATAATATTAGAAATCACTGATGGATTTATTTCTACACTTGTAGTGTGGCAGTCAAATTGTTAAGGTTAACTAGGTAGTTAATCAAGTGACTGATTGTGAGATGTGAACTACTGTTTTTCCTAATTTCTTTTTGCAGCAGAATAAATTTTTATTCCCCTCCCCCCTCCTTTCCCCTCCCCTTGCTAGGGTATGAAGCCTGAATTGAGCTATTTGGCTCATAACCTATGCGAGATTGACAAGTATCGTGTAGAAACTTGCTGTGTAATTGGTGAGAAGCTTTGCATTTTCTTTTTTTGAAGAATTTTTTTTTCTCTTAAACAATGCCTCTGAAGCTATTATTATCTTCTTTTTCCTCATTTTTTTTTTTAAATTTAGGAAACTATTACAGTTTGCGTTCCCAGCATGAGAAAGCAGCCCTCTATTTCCAGCGAGCACTGAAGCTGAATCCTCGGTATCTTGGAGCATGGACCCTGATGGGGCATGAATACATGGAGATGAAAAATACATCAGCAGCTATTCAAGCATATAGGTATGTGTGTAAGAGTTAGTTCTACTGCCTCGAGTTGGAAATGCTTTAACTGGATGTTACTTTTTACAAAAAAAACACACCCTGTCCCAAACGAAATGCTCTGGGCATCAAATGGGAAAAGATTTATAGCAATAGTACTTAGACTTACATACCGCTTCACAGTGCATATATAATGTTAAGGGTCAGCATGTTGACCCCAACAATATGGGTCTTCATTTTACAAACCTCAAAAGGATGGAAGGTTGAGTCAACCTTGAGCCAGTGAGAATCAAATTGCCGAACTGGGAAGTAGCCTGCAATACTGCATTCTGACCACTGCACCAGTACAACTCTTTTATAGAATTATTATTATTATTATTTTACTACCAGTAGAAGCAATATATTAACATGTCTTTAAGCCTAAGATATCATTATGGTTCCCCCGTGCTGCGTAGGGGGGAAAAATGACAGGAAATAGGATTTTTTTCTCTCACAAGTAAACGAAGGAGGATAGCAGCTGCATGTCCCTTTGGCAGGAGAGGGTTCCATGATGTGGAGGCTACTGCAGAGAATGCTTGCCACTCCATCACACCTCACTTACCTCTAAAAAGAACATTTTCTTCTCATAAATAAAACACTTGTTTTCCCTCCCCTCACAAAAATTATTTTCCTTCCAGAATAAATAAAGATATGTATATGATGATTTTACCGATATTAATTCCCCTCCCCCCCTGCTCCCCAAATTCCCTCCTCTCTTAGACATGCCATTGAGGTGAATAAAAGAGACTACAGAGCATGGTATGGACTGGGGCAAACATATGAGATTCTCAAGATGCCATTTTACTGCCTTTATTATTACCGACGAGCCCATCAACTCAGGTAAAACTGTGATCGTGGTTATCCCTATTGCCACATTTTTTAAAATCAACTTTCCTTGGTATTTCCTTGGAAGTTAAATTATTAAAATTAAATTCTTTATTTGGAAGTATCTATTTTTAAAGAATAATGCCCTGCAATTGATACAACTTTGGTTTTTAGTGCCTACTAAGCTTTATGAAAGGCAAAGGATTATAAATTGCAAAGAATTACAAAGAGAAAAATTTCATGAATTATTGTGGAAAAAGTAAGTCCTGTGCTTATTTGGTGCTAATCTTCAGGGTTGGGGTGTTTTTTTTTCCCAGTGTAATAAATAAAGCCATGAAATTAATTGATATTAGTAAGTTTTTCCAGTAGCCGAATTTGAAAAATCCCATTACCAAAATCTGAGAGGTCTTTAATTTTTTAACTTTGTAGTGAAACCAACTGCTCAGCAAGATATAGATAATTTTGAATGATTTTAGTCTTTTTGTCAGCTAGGTATCTTGTGTTTTTCGCAGACCCAATGATTCCCGTATGCTTGTTGCTCTTGGAGAATGTTATGAAAAATTAAATCAGCTAGTAGAAGCCAAAAAGGTACTAGAAAGAACACATTTACAAAAGGGGGGATTTGTGGTTTCACGGGGAACCAGATAGGGGAATTATTGCATGTATTATGTTGCCCTAGTCTGTGCATCATCCTTTTGGTTTGTGAGATGTAAGTCATATGGCTAGGCTATCTGATAAGAAAGGGACAAAAAGCATCAAGTCCTTCTTAGAATGGAATGAAAAATTCGATTATGATGTGCATTCATTTTCACACTTCCACATGCTCAATAGGGACCAGTCCTTTCTTATTACTTCATATCCTAATTCTATTCCGGGATGAAGAAAAAGAATATCACTCAGTGTTATAAAGCAATTTTCATTCCCAAGTCCTGATAATAAAGTTACAAAATTCAGTCAGAATAACTTAATATAAATATAAATTGCAACAGAATCAGTGAAAATCCAAAACATAATTAGTATTTGTAGTATCAAAAAGACTTTCTATTATAGTAGCATTGCTCAATTTGTGCTGATGTTTAGGATATTTTTGCCCATATAGAATAAGGACTTGTTGGCAAATATAACAAGCATAGTAATTATGAAAAAATCATTTTTATTAACCCTGTTTGTTAGTCTGATTGATGATACTAATGTCCCAGTAAATGCAAAATCCCATAATCTTTCACACCAATTCCTGACTAATAACTCAAAAGTATTTTTTAACTGTGCAGCAATCAATTCATGAGCCACAAACAAAAGGAAGTGGATTTAATTATAAAATAATTCTATGTGGCATCTCTGATACGTTTTAACTAGCTTACTCATGGGGGGCAGGGTGAGTGTACCTTTCGCCACCTGAGTCTGGAGCCCAAAGATGTGGAGAGTTGGGTTGCATACAAGTTTAATAGCTTATTATCCTTTACTTCATCTTTGCTTTTATCTTTGGCAGTGTTACTGGAGAGCATATGCTGTAGGGGATGTGGAAAAAATGGCACTGGTGAAGCTAGCAAAGTGAGTCATGAGTATGGCGCTTCTCTTGCTTTAAACTTCCTCTATAAAGGCAGGAATAATTTAAATATGGAATATTTCTGTTTTAAAAGGAAAGGGAAGGTGGGGCTTGTAAAGGCATGTGGGCAGAAGATGTAAGTGTTACTTCATTGTAACATGGGTATTTTTCCCTAGAAATGCAGTTCATGTGTGATTAACGTTTTAGGCTTCTGCCTAAAAGCCCCTTGCAGGGTGAATCGGATCTTACAGCTTTGTCCTGAAAAGTATAATGTTGACTAGGTACCTCCTGCTCACCTGATCTTTATCATCAGCCAAGAGCATCCTCTTACCATTTGTGTCCTTTCTTAGGCTTCATGAGCAGTTGAATGAATCGGAACAAGCTGCCCAGTGCTATATCAAATACATCCAAGATATCTATTCTTGCGGGGTAAGTCAGTTCTAAATAAGTTTGGGAGAGCACGAGAGGGAAATATAGAAAAATCCACAAAGTCCTTACAGGTAATCTTTGGCTTATGGTGGAATTGAGACTGGATTTTCTGTCGTAAACTGTTATGTCACATGACTGCATCACTTTGCAAGCAGCAGTCCCAGTCTCAGTCGCTATCATAACCCCAGGATTGTGCAGGTTGTCAGGTGGGAAGAGGTGGGAGTCCCAGGCAAGCAAGCTGGGCAGTATTGCAGGCAGGTGCTAGGGAGCAGGGAGGGGAGTGCCATGGGTGTGTGGAAGGTGTCACAGGTGGGAATGGGGATGGCTGTAAATGCAGGTGGCCCAGATTTTGATCACATAAATCATGAGGGTGCTGAAATGGCCAAAACTTTTGAAGACTCGTGATAAGTCTTTTTTTTTTTTCAACTGTAACTGAAACATTTAGTTGTGGCTTTGAATGGCTGCTGAACCAGGCATGATATTCCCCTCTGAAAAAAAAATCGGGGCCGGCCAAAAGAGACCCCCCACCGCGCGCCAAGAAATTGCTGCCCAGCTCCCTTTTCCTGCCGCTCAGCGGCCTCCGCACGCACTGCCCGCCCGCCCGGGCTCCGCTCGCGGCGATTCCCAAAAAAATCGGAATTACGATTTTAATCGGAAGAATATCATGTCTGTGAACGAATGGATGTAACCCAACAACTACCTGTATTGTATCCCAGGAAATAGGGGAGAACTTGGAAGTAAGCACCGCCTTCCGCTACTTGGCTCAGTATTACTTCAAGTGTAAGCTCTGGGATGAAGCCTCAGTCTGTGCTCAGAAATGCTGCGCCTTCAACGATGTGAGTAACAGCTCCAGTTTAAGTGGACAGTTTGTCACCGGGGCTTTCATATCTGTCCCCATATGTATGTATACAACATTAATGCGTGAGTCCCTTCTCCCCTTTCATTTGTGGCTAGGCCAGAAGCTGGGTCCTCCAGGCTTGGTATAATTCACATCTGAAAGTAATCTGGCAAGGGCTGCTGTTTTAACTTAGGATGGTAAAAAAATAATGCCTTGTGAGATGGGTGGCAAATAAATTTAAGAAATGAATAAATATTTAGTAGAGATGACCCTTATTATTTGTAGGAATTCCATTCCAACCTAACAGGTAGATAACAAAACTGCAGCCAATGAGATCTTGAAAAAGAAGTATTCTACACGGTCTGAAGTAGTTCCTCCAGATAATTCTTTAGTTTATTCAGACATTCATGTATTTACAATTTGCAAACAACTTTTGGCTGTGGCAAATATAACACTGAGCTTACTACTTTTCTTATCAGAGAAAGTTCTTTAAATTAATACTGACAGATCCCAGAAAGCATGTAGGCCATTACAAGAAATATTCATTTAGCTGCCTCCTCCATCACATATGATCAATATAAAAGGCAGTTTTGTAGCTGTCTGAGTAGGTTGCAGAATTCACCTCTGCTAAGCTGCCATTCAGCTGCTTAATGGACTAGGGAGAGTGATATTGCAAATGCACAAGAGATTTACCATTACTGTATATCCTCTTTTCCACCTATTGTGTGTGTGTACATTACTTTTTAAATATATGATTTAGTTGTAATTTAGCGTGATGTGCCTGTGCTCAGGAACATCCATATAACCTGTTTTCTATCAGCATCCTCCCCTTTTCTTTCCTTTCCTCATGCATCTGGCTTTTCTTTCTAGACAAGAGAAGAAGGGAAGGCTCTTTTGCGACAAATCTTACAGTTACGAAATCAAGGGGAGACATCAACTACGGAGACAGCAGCCACACCTTTCCTACTTCCTTCTTCACTCTCTACCAACAACACTCCAACCCGCCGAGTCTCCCCACTGAATTTGTCTAATATTACACCTTGAACTGAACTACCTTTCTGTGCTGGCTCAGTTGAGAGGATGATCCTGTTGTAAACTGGGTCCTTCTCTTGAATACTGCCATTCCAGGAAGGCTTGTGTATTCAGTTTGGATGGCTGACATCACGTTGCTGAGGATGACCGCCTGTTGTATTGTAACCATGAAATGGTAATAGCTCAGACAGCGCAGTGAGCTGAATTCACTGTACATCTCAGTCTTCTCACAAGCCTGGCACCTCTGTGAGAGAGAGAAGCTCTCTTTACACCGGCTGTGAGGTTGCTTTCTGTCCCTTTCACATTCCTTTCTGAGGATGTTGTAGTAAGATGCAAGTTATCCGTTTTATCCAATTTGCATCATTTTTGAAACCGTATCACATTTATTTGAAATTGAAAAAGAGTGTCTGTGAGCACCTGGCTTTTGTTTTTTTGTTTTTTTAAATTATGTGACTAATAAACGCTTATCTTAAAAGATAGCAACAAGGCAGAGAACGTGGATGGAAAAGCGAATAGGTCACATCTCATCCAATGCCAGGTTGAAACTGGCAACAAAGTGATGAGTATATTTTATGCCAGCAGGTGCAGTGTTGCTGCTTTCTCACATAGGCTCTAGAAATTGTAAAGGCTATTTTAATCAAACTTTTGTAGATCAAGAACCAGAGGAAATTTCTTGAAAGCAAACCTGTTTGTTTAGCAGCTTGTAAATTCTCAGTTTCAACAATGACTATGTTATTATAGCTGAATGATTGTGATCAGTCTTTAAATGTCAAGACTGTTAGAATTCAAGAATTATAACAAAAAAATTTGTGTGATTAAGAATCATGTTTACCATTACTGTTTTTATCAGTATATTTTATCAGTATATTTTCAAAAAATCAGATTTATGGCTTCTGACATGTTTCAGAGATGTTGAGACTTCAGTATTCATATTTAGAACTTTAATCTTCCTCCTCCTCCTCCTCCTCAAGAATACTCAGCGTGGGAAACAGTCTTTCCAAATTTATAGCAGATAAGATGTATAGTCAGTTCAGCCAATTGCTTGGACCATCTAATGATAAAATAATTCTTATAAAGTAGAAGTAATCTAGCTATCCCATACTTCTATAATTGTAAAATAATCCAATCCACTGTTGCACTGTATGGTAGTCATTGCATTTGGTGCCTTGTTATAGTAGTGGAAACTGAAGCAAGACTACCACCCTTTGAATAGCAGATCTATTTTTTCCAGATTAGAATCAATAAATTTGTGCACAAGGAGGTTCTTGCAAAATAAACAGAATTGTTTGTGCTGGTGGTGGTTCTAGAAGTATCCCTCTTTAGTCTTGGATTGCTGCAAATTATTCCATGAACTAATGCCTCACATGGTTATCAAAATCTAAATACTATAATCTTTTGCTATTAAAATGAGGTATTTATCAAAGTTAGTGTATATCATAACAAATGCCAGTTACTCAGGTTTTCTAAGACACAAAAATACCCCATATCTGCCCTTGCCAAGGAATATGCCTCCCAGCTACATTAACTCAAAATTTTGCATGTACTTTATATTGAGTATACAGTAGTGATGACTTAGGCACTGAATGTTGGAGCCAATCCAATTTCATGCCCCAGGATTTTTCTGAAAAACAGCACATTTATGCAGTTAATGGTCTCAACGATCTGTTTCTTGAAATAACCGAGCTGTATAATGCTCTTTAACAAGAGTTTTGTCATGTGGAAAGACAGCTGGTTGAAGTGGAAAAAAAAAGTAGAATGGAGGGCAGTTTGTTTTCTGCTTTTGAATGAGATGCAAGTTTATATGAACTTCTGATTACGTTATGGTTTACTTGCTCAGGAATGCAGAAAAGAATATACATAGTCCTTTGCATCTAGTCAGCTATGTCTCTATAGTTGGACATATAGAGGTGACATTAAGAGTGACGTTAGGGGTGTGATATTATATTTTATCTTATGCAGATACATTAGTAGAATTTTCAGACTGTTCTACAGCAGGGATTCCCAACCTTGATTGGCACCAGGCTGTGCAAACAAGCAAAGCTCCATCTACAAGATGCAGGTAGGATGCGAAACCACATCCTCTCTGGTCCATGGAAAAAACTTTCTCCATGGAACCAGTCCCTGGTACCCAAGAGGTCAGGGGCTGTTGTTCTGTAGAAACCTCTTCATGGGGTTCCACGAGACTATGGGGAAAAATATTCACGTGAACCCTGCCAATCATCTATTGGTAGAGCTTTGCCTCTTGATTAGAGGCCCAAGTGTTTTAAAAAACAGATCCATGGCCTTAAGGCTGAAACCTCCAATTGTATACTTTAAAAACAATGGCTCCAATTTACATAGTATTTAATGAGGAAGGATCAAGTTGAAAAATGTCCTTTACAGGTTGTCCTTACAGCCTGCTGCTTAATGACCGTTCAAAGTTACAACAAACTGAAAAAGCTACAATCCTTCCTCCGAATTATGCCTGCTGCACCACCTGTGACCGGTCATGTGATAGCATTTCAAGCACTTAGCAACTGGTTCACACTTATGTCCGCTTGTGTCCCAGGATCATATAACCATTTTATGATATTTTTTTTGTCAAATACCTATTGGATAAGCTGAGTTTGACACTCCCCCACCCCCCCACTAATTTTAGAAAATTTGGGCAGCAGTAACATCCAAATATATCTTATTCTTTTAAAAAATGGTTATTTTGTTTACTGAACTTTCAGCAAACTAAATAGCTTTAGTAAAAGCTGAAGCCCATTGATAGGTGCAGGACAATGGCTACCACAAGAAAAAGATCTTTCAAATGTAGGTGTCAAGCCCGAAATTCATCACTTGGAAACCTGACATTAGGACAGTCCCCTGAGAAACTTCCCAGGATGGAATAACTTGCACTTATGGTGGGCATAATTTGTGAGTTGTAATACATTGTCACGCTAGCTGTTAAAGCCTGAAACCTTTACCAAAACTGGATAAAAGCTGTCTGCTATAAATCTATAGAAGCATAAAATACTTCCTAATACTGACAATGTTGATAGAAGAGGTTTTACCTTTGACCGAAGATTAATACACTATCTGGGATGGTCGTCCTCTTCCACCGAGTGCACAGCTTTGGGAGGGATGCACAGGGAGCTGTGAGGAAGGGGACACCCGCCTAGCCAGCCAGATCAGCCGAATCAACCCTGGCAATCAATGGGGGTGACATGTCACAGCCAGATCGTCCTCCCAGAAGAGGGTTTCCTAAAAATGCCCTCACTTTCCGAGGGCCTTTTGTCAAGTACATGGGAAAAGGGCTCTTGGGTTACTCCCAAGTTAAGGGAGACAAATCTTTGAGATAAATCTTTGGGAGATAAGCTGAGGCTTGACTCACTCACTCCAGTTTTTACAAAAGAAGCAAAAGTGTTTTCCTTTCAATAGTTGAAAGAAAAGTGGTTCCTCTGATCAGATCTGAATTGGGGTTTTAGCTGGGGATGGCCTCATTAACCACCTTGAATGCCTTAGATGAAGAGAAGGTATAAATTGTAAGTATATTTTGGATTCCCCACCCACCCCCAGAAAATATTACTCTAGAACAGCGGTCGCCAACCAGTGGGCCACTGGTGGGCCTTGAGATGCAGAGAAATGTCACCCCGGAGCACCCCCCTCCCCAAAGCAATTAATCCAGGCTGCTCAGAAACACAAGGCTGCGCCGCCCACATGGCCTGCGGGAACCTTCCCCGCCCACTCCTTACCCGGCAAACTTGCCTGCTAAATTGGTATATTTTTTTTCTTTCCGACCATCAGCTGTTCTGCTGTGCCGGGAGATTTAGATTAGCTAGAAAGCAGGAAATGGTTGCATTTCTTGCTTTCTAGCTAGTCTTTAGATCTTCGGCTCTGCTTTTAAGCACAGCCGAACCTCCCTTAGGACTGAAGGTTCTATTATTCAATGCAGACTCACAGCAAGCAAATTTTATGTGACAGACTGAGTGAGCTGATGGCAAATAGATAGAACTCTGAATGAATCTGTGATTCTGTGAGCAACTCAATCTGCCTGCCTGCTTTTGGGTAAAAGTTGCTCTTTTTTTTATAAAAAATTCAGTATTTATATAAATATTTATAATATTTACATACAAGCCATGCCCAGCCAGTCACATGACCACCAAGTCACACCCGCAAATTAGGCCATGCCCACAGAACCAGTTAGTGGTCCCTGGGATTTAAAATTATGAGTTTGGTGGTCCCTGAGGTCCAAAAGGTTGGCGACCCCTGCTCTGGAAGGAACTCTTGGCTGGCCAATATTTTTAAATGCCGCAATTGGATGGAATCCAGTCTACACAACTCTATAACATTTCAGAACTGAAAACAATGCATTTATTATATGTTTAACATAAAAATATATGTGGTTCTGCATGCTGTGTAACATTTTTTTTAATAAAAATAAAATAGATATAAATGTAGGTTACATAACCACTGGAATAGCAGCTGGCCTGAAAGAAAAGACATGCATAGTAATCAACTTTGGGAAGCCAAAGGTGTTCACAAAAGAAAAACCCTCAGGCCTTATCTCACTAAATATAGAATAACTTATGTACATTAATTGGATCCAAAGGTACTTGAGGCCGACCTGTTTAAGCCATTTAATCCCAATCCTTTTAAACTGTTCTACAGCCTTTCTGTACCTGGAGCCAACTCACTGATGGTAAAGGCACTAATTGGCTGCTCTGCCTGACAAGGCCTGGGTTCAAAGCATTCAGTATTTTTTGCCAAAGGGCAACGGTTTAACTGTTCCTGGAGTTCCTCGGGCACGCAAGATGCGCGTATAAGGGCTCTCCGTCACTGCAGGCTGAGCCATTGGGCAAGGGAAGAAGTTGTGTAAGAATGGCTTCTTGATGGGAGGTTGACTCTTGGGCTGCAAGTTCTCATTATTTGCACAGAAGCGCTTTTTCATGGAAGCTGATGGCGATGACACGGCCGCTGTGTTTGCTGCCGCCTGGAGCTTCTGTATAGTCTGATATTGGTCTGCAATACAGGCAGCTTTTTTCCGCATATCCAGCTTCACCAGTATCATGTTATTCTGAAGTTCAGCCAAGGTCTGGTCCTAGAAAGAACATCCAGCCAAAAGATGATGATGGTGGTGATTTATCCAGACCAGAGGTCCTGCCAATCTGAGAGCTGCCTCCTAGCTCTATGAACTGAAAGGACACACTAATTTGTGCCTCTTCCAGGCTAACTAACACCATTTTGATCAGCCAGAAACCTGCTCAAACTGCATGAACAACAGCCTCGTCTACATAAGATCTGTTGATTGGGTTTGGAATGCAAACTGTTACAATACCTTGGAACAGGCATGATATTCCCCTCTGGAAAAAAAATCGAGGCCGGCCAAAAGAGACCCCCCCACCGCGCGCCAAGAAATCACTGCCCAGCTCCCTTTTCCTGCCGCTCAGCGGGCTCCGCTCGCACCGCCCAGGCTCTGCTCAGCTATCCGGCTGGGGCTGTCAGGAGTTGCTACCGCCGGCGCGGCTCCAGTCCCGCGTTGCCTCGGGAAGGGAAAGGCAAAACCAGGAGCCGCTGCTGCCGTTGCAAAGCGCTGCCGCGGCTCTTCCTTTTTGCCTTTCCCTTCCTGAGGCAACGCGGGACTGGAGCCACGCAGAGCCGCGCCAGCGGTAGCAACTCCTGACTCGGGGCCTCCGAGGGGAGGGGAAGGAGAAGAAGAAGGGGGGAAAGGGGGGGCGATTCCCAAAAAAATTGGAATTCCGATTTTAATCGGAAGAATATCATGTCTGTTGGAACCCAATGTTCATTGTTTCTGGGAGATGCGACAGGTACTAAAAAGGACCCAAACAAACCATATGACTTGCCACGTAAGTGTTTGTTTTGGCCGGGAAGAATTTTCTGTCTGTCCCTTTACCTTTGGCAGCAACCTTCCCAGCATGGCTGACTTCCTGTCCATTCCCCCTCTTCTTATAGCAGTATGTCAAGTACTAAACAAAGGCTGAGTACTAGGACATTTTCATGACAAAACGCACTGAGTACGAAATAAATAAGGGCTTGCGGCAGTCCAGTCTTCTCAAGCTTTTCATTTTTTAGTACTGTACTTGGTACAACCCCCCCACCTCCCGCCCCAAATTAAACGAAAATATAATTTATTGGGCTACTGCCTCTGCTTCACTGTTTTACATTTTCTTTATGCTGAGGGATTAATTTTGCAATTTGTTTAGAATACAAGGTTTTCAGCAAAGGATAAAAGTAGCCTATAGGAACAGATATTCAAAAGGGTAATAGAAAAAAAGAGCCTTACAAAGTAGCTACATTCAGCAGGCCTTTCCATACCTGTTTGATCAGGATATTGTCACACTTATTGAGGGCTTCGCGGAGTCTCCCAGCACTCGTGCTGTGACAACATGCTCTCTCGGCTGACTGGAACAACTCTCCAAGATTCAGCAGCTCTGAACGTAGCATCCTTATATTCTGAGAGAGCAAAGAGTCACATAATCAAGTAGAGAAAGAGGAGAAGAAAGCTTTTGATTATAAAAGGCAAGCTGCTCACCAGTGGAGAAGAGGAGCTAGAAAGAATACAGGTAGTCCTTGAGCTAGGACCATTCATTCAGCGATTGTTTAAAGTTACAGTAGTGCTGAGCAATTGGTCCACAAAATTATGGATGCCATCACAACCTCTTTACAGCCACTCAGGCATCCATTTTGTAATTTCAGTGTCACGGTGAGCTACAGTCATGTGATTGTCATTTGCAACCTTCCCTGTGGCTTCCCACAAACAAAGTCAATGGGGAAGCCAGAAGGGAAGGTCACAAGTTGCTCTTGTAAATTGCTCCCACTGCTTTTTCTCCTCCCTGGGAGTTCCACTACGGAGAACGCGATCCCAGAGAACCCATGCCTGCCTGCAGGGCCTGCCTTGACTGGCCTTCCCACAATGCCCTCCCAATCACATCCACACACTCCTTCCCATTCCTTGCCCAGGACTCCTGCCTCTACCCACTTAATATCACATGACATTTCATTTTATTACTGCGTCACTTAATGACAGCAATCCCTCTCTCGTGTGCTGTTGTAACTCAAGGACTGCCTCGACCAGCAACATCCAAAAGAAAAGAAAATCTAATTTTCTTTAGCGAGCTCTTGCTCCCTCTGTTAAAGTTACCTTTTGACCTTCTTCTAGTTTCCGGTCTAAATCAGCAGCAATGGGCCTTGCCGAAGGTGGAGGCTCCAGCATTTTTCGATACTTAAGCAGTTCTGTAGGAAAACAGGGCCAAGCGCCAGAAGACATTAAGCCTAGCAAATGAATTGCTAAGGTACATGGTGGCTTCCAAATCAGGCCCAAGCCCTAAAAGATAGAGATGTTTCCTGAGAAATACCAAATCTCTCTTGCTTCTTTCCCACAAAATAGAGCAGACTCACTGAAATTAGATGTAAGGAGGAGATTAAAGTGATGATGAAAATCATTATTTCTGCTTTTAAAGCCATCGTATACCTATGCGGGGATCAGCTTGTTACTCAAGGGAAAGCCACCAGTGCCATAGAGCACAGTTAAGAGGACTAAGTAACACAGGACAGGGGATAAAGTTTAACATTGGGCAGATGTACATCAACTTTCACAACACTCCAATAAATAAGGCAGTCTACCTTTCTCCAGATATACGGTCTGATCTCCATGCGAGATTATAAGAAGAGGGCCTCACCTTTGGTAGATGCACTCAGCTCTGCCTGGCACTTCTCTAGTGTATCTTTCACCTCCTGCAATTCTTGCTGCTTAGATGTGATTCGTCTGGATCTACGAAAAGGTTCTTCCATATCTTGTCTCTTGTCTGCTTTGGAATTTTCTTGTTTCGCCTCCTGCAAGGCAACTTCCAGCTCTTTTATCTTGTCGTCCCGATCCTGAAGGGAAAAAAAAAGATGCTTGAACTAGTAAATGGAGGGAAAGAAGCTGTGGAACTAAGGAGGGATCCCCCCAAGGTTCCTATAAAAATGTGTCACTCTTAAGTATTAGGCACGAACAACCAGGCCCACAGTTGTAGACTTCAAAAAGGTTAGCTGTACCATGTGCATTCTGCGGGCATCTCCCTATTCTGGTAGCTTTTGCTGGGATAGACTAGATAAAACTCAAAGGCATGAGGTGATTAGACCTTGCTCTCTTGTATTTAACTGAGACCGATTTCCCAGTTGAGCCCTCCCAGATGCCAGCTGATTGGTCTCCAAGTCTAAAGCAAATTATCACACATATAAAAACCTTCCACTAGCAAAGAATTTCCATTATAGAATCATGTATCTGCTTTCTTTGTTGTTAGCAATAGCCAGCATTTTATTTATTGACTGGGATTGTAAGACCGCCAAATTGTCAAGCAGCTCAAGGAAGCCTTACCAGCAGGTTCCTAACCTAACCCAGCAGGAAACAACCAAATAGCTGCCAACTCTTAAAAGAACGTCAGTTTTGGAGAAGAGATTGGGCCAACCTTGACATCCAAGTTTCATCTGGAGTCAGCTAAGCAGTTAAGAATTGCAGCAGAGCCTTTTTCTAAGAAGCTTCCTGTGGCACAAACCCACCAAAATGTAGACAATTTTAATGCCTACAAGAAGCTTTGGAATCAGACTGGAATGGAGAGAGGCATGCATCAATTACTAGAGGGCATCTAGAAGGCATCTTGGTAGGTCTCTCCACACCACATTACAAAAATGCTGAAGTTTAAAGGACATTGCTTCTCTAAACTGCCACCTCTTTGTTTGTGGCAGATGATAGAGTCCCTGTCTCCAGAAAACCCCAGTACATCGTCTACCTTTTTTTCCTACCTCAATTTCCTCCAGATAGTAGTCTGTCAGTGACACCTTCAGATTATTCAGTTTGTCTTCATAAAGCTCCTCTAACATATCCTTTTGAGAATCCATATGGTCACTACAGTAGACATGGAAGGAAAAAGGAAGAGGACACTGTAAAATGGGTGGATAGAAAGCCAAAGATCAATCCCAGGGGTTTCCTAGAAAGTACAGGTGGCTCCCACAGCAACAGTACCTGCTCCATTGCTCTCTCTGTTGTAAGTGTGCCATCATCTCATTGCATATTTCATCACGGAGACGCACCTCCAGCTGAAGCTTCTCCTGACGTTCCTTCAGCAGAAGCTCTTGCACAGCTTCAACTATATGCACAAGATCCTGGATTTTGGGATGGGGAAAATACAAAGAACATGGTGATTTAGGTTCAATGGGGCAGTCAACATCAGAAGGCATCACACACCCAACCACCCGATTTAAAAGTAGTGATCAATGATTAAATCAGATGCTCAAAAGTTGAAGGATCTTAAAGCCCCCGAGATATCCAGTTGAGCAGCTCTGAAAACTTCTCCATTCAGCAAATAAGGAAGGACCAACCTCTTACCTCCTTATCGTATGCAGTCACATCCGTTTCATCTTCGCTGTCTTCATCAGATTCTGCTTCTTCATCCAAAACGGACAAAGAGGCCTTACTAGTTTGAAAGCTGTGTTCCTTGATGAGTGAATGGATAGACAAAAGCCCCACCTTTGTAGGAACCTGGATAAGCTGTAAGAGACCAAGTTACCCTATTAACACAGTTTAAAACAAACAAACAATGGCACTCATTTCCTTCCATCTTATGCCAGGGCTACGCTGAGCAGAAGGTATTATGTTTTTGAAAAAGGTTTCCAGGACAAAGTGGCCCTGATGTTTACCCTCAGGAGGAAGCAACTTATGGGGGGGAAAAACACACCATATGGAACACTGCCTTAAAGCATCTGCATAAAGAATAGGTTACTTGAAACTGTGGCTCTTTGGGTGATTATCTTCTATATGCACATAGATTGTGAGCCCCCCCACACTGAAAATCTTCTAAAGCAGATTTTTGTTGGGAGCTGCCACCATAACATGCATGTGAAAGACAGCTCCTTCCTGTTCCCTCAGTCTTTTGAGAGCACTGAAGCAGCCTAGATCTCCAATCTTACATGCAACAATAATAATACAAGAGAAGCTTGACAGTAGGAATGCCCAGAGAACCACTGGAAAAACCAATTATAAATAAGTAACTGTTCGCTCTTTTATATAGTCTCTCACACACAATTAGCAGCCTCATTTCTTCAGATACCCTATCTCAGTAAAAAATAAATAAAGGGGAAAATCGTACATTCAGAGGAAGCACCAGATCACAAGCTACCCAAAACCACAGGAAATGGACTAGAACCAAGTAGCAACCTTACAAAAGTCCAGCAATTACAGGTCTCAGAACTGAGTTATAGAAGTGGTAGTATAGGTAGTAGAATGTCTTTTGGTGCTCCCTGGAGCGGGCAATTTAGGCCTGTCGCTATCACGTCCACAGTTTAATAGAACACTAGGGGGTTAATGGCATGAGGGAAAGCATATAGGTAGGACTTTCAGCCAGTCAACATTGAAGACTTTTGTTGCCACTGTTTCCTGATTGGAAAGCAAAGAATGAAGGTACCTTTGCAACTGATAAGGGTGTAGTTAAGAATTTATTACTGGCCTCCCAAAATTCAGCATAAATTGCTCAAACGTAATTTGTTTGCTTGACAAAGTTCTTGTCGTGAGTGATGGGTGAAACCAGTGGGACTCAGAGCAAGCAGGGTCCACAGCAAGCAACATCTAAATTTGTCCTAGTCCAGGGAGATAACTGCAGGAAAAAAATATATCTTGCTCCGTAACTTTTGTGTTGACAGCATAGGAGGAAGGACATCCTAGTTATTGGCTAGGTAGCCACAGTCAACCTTAATACCAATAATACTGCAGTGAACTATCCCATTCTAACCTATCTGTTTTCTATCCAGTAAAGAACTCAATAACTACCAAAATTAACTCCAATATTTCTTTTCTTACCTGGCTGGCAATGGCAGAGAACTTAGCCACATGGAGGGTCTCATCATATGATGAAGCACATGGGTTGATATTGACAATCATACAGGATTGCCCACGTCCCGTGAAAAAGCCTTGGAATACACGGGTTAGTTTGCTATCCCGGAAGGGCACCACATTCTGCTTTGACCTACTTAAAGAAATGAGAGAAGAGGATTTGTGCTCTGGAAATGCTAATACAAAATGTGATGCCTACCCCCCCACACACACACATCATTGTCCTCATCTTAACCTATTTCATCAGTATCTTCAACCACAAGGGCCAGACAAAGCTACAGACAGACAGCGAACACTAGAAGTAGAAATTCTTTTAACTTACTTGGTCTGATTGTGGCGCAAGATTGTGAGACATCGCCCGAGGGTGTGCAAGGAGGTATTGATGTTATTGGCTTCTTTCATACGGTCCCCGGTTCTCTGTTCTTTGCAGCGTTCTGAGCCAGCGAGGTCACACAGTGACAGCCTGGTGAAGAGAAAGAAGAGTGTTTGATGCAAGGCCTGGTCCCCTCCCCATCTCCACCACTCCCCTCTTTCGGTGGAATTTCGTCTCTCCTCCCCCCCGGGTTCTAACTTGAGGTGAGAAATTCTGACAATCAGTATGAGAATCCATGACAAGGTCCAGTCATAGTTTTGCTCTTTAATTCTGCTACTTTAGGATTTAGGTTGCCTTGTTCCGTACAGGCACAGGGGGGAAAGTCTTTTCCATGTCAGGTTAGACGTAAGAGTGAATATTTTACACCAACCCAAAGTTGTCATTCTGACAAACCCATGTCAAACTACTCAAGGCGGCTTGGCTTCCCTGTGCATATGGCCAAAACAAAGCTGTCTTTCGCATTCCCTTCAGGCCTTCCGTTTCCGCTTACTCGCTGATCTTTGGGACCATTTTACTGCTGCTTCCCTGAATGTGTAGAATTCGGATGGAGAAGATGCTGTGACTACAGAGAGCAAGAGAAAAGCTGTTTTTAGAAAATAAACCGGTTCAATTTATTAAGCTTATTTATTCTCATATTTCCCAATCCTGGGCAAATTAATTTTTTTGTACAGAGACACACTTTACTAATCATTCAGAATCCCAACACTCCCTGTCATCAACATGAGGAATATGACAGACCTGCGGCTAGAATTCTCATTCATGTGTGTGCTGGCAAAACTTTGATTTCTCCGGCCTACTTTCAGAAGTTTCCAGGCCTCTTCAGCATTTTGCACATTGACCCAGTTCAGATCTACAAAAACAAAGATGAGTCAGGGAACCGAAATAGCAGGAACTGGACTCAGCATTTATCTAGGAATCACCAGGGAAAACATCACACCTCAGTAAAAGGGACTGTGTCTGCTATCACTGCTTCAAGCCACTCAAAATATTAGATGACTGATCAGCTGGATTAATTATTCTGCCAATTTATATTGTGGGTGAGAAGGCTGGGCTATACCTTTAACATATGTATTTCCAGTATGATCCTCACAGAGCCGCAGTGTGGGCCTCTTGTGGTTTGGGTCAGATACAGGGGTCTCCAGCAAATCATAAATCAGCTCATTGTAAATCTCAAAGAAGGAAACCCAGATAGAAAATTGCATATCCTCTTGAGTCACAAATGAAACACAATCTCGGTCTGTCTTGTGAGGTTCTGTCTCTATCAGTGAAAGCGAAAACAAAACAAAAAGGTCATCAGTTATTGTAACAATTCATAGTTGACCCAATTAACAGACTTTCTGAAAATAAAAACCAAGCACATAGTTATTGTTCCTAATAACCCCAGCTTCCATACATTGTTTCCTTAGTGTTAAAGCAGAAGCAATATTTTCTTTTCAGACTAAATTTCTCATATATTTCTGAGTGCCACGTGCAAGTTTTAGCTTCAATATACATTATACCCTTCTACTTTATAAAGCCTACACAGCAACAAATTTAGCAATTCCTTGTCCAGTCATTGCTAAACCAGAAGATATTTGAAGGGGCAGTTTATAAGTTGCACTTCAGAAAAACCATACACCCAGTCCTTTTCTGTGAAATGTAATTGAAACATATTCTGACCTCCCCCACCTTTGGTTATGGCTGTTTGACAATAGGATTATGGATATTCTTATGAGTCATATGCTTCTCTTGTATTCCATTGTTTCTGAATGGCTTTTTACGACATTTCTTACTGCTGGAGGCTTTATAATTCATAGTTTTGAGGTGCTATGGTGCTTAGCTTTTCAATTCTACGGAAAATAAAACTGCCCCAAAACCAAGGTTCAGGACAATGCATACCTTCGAGCTGGCTCCAGTTTGTTGACTGGCAAACAGAGGAGAGTCCACCAATGCCACTGTCAATACTGCCACTTGTGGGTGCTTGCGATTGAGATGCTGTTCTCTGGCTTTTGTGCAAAGAAGTAAAGAGTTGCTCCTGCCAATCCAAAAGGAAGAATTACAGCAGGGATTTTGAACAGCTCATCCTCTTCCTTGCCCTTAAGGGTTTTGAGGCACTTACCTCCTTTACTCCACCGGAGATCAGAGTCTGCTTCTTGGTTTCCTCTTGATGACTCTGTTTGCTGTCCAGCCAATTTACTATGTTAGATAGGAAAGGTTTCAGGTCTGTGGCTTGGTACAACTGTGTCCCAATACTGTTGAATATGACGGCTAGGGAACGGGGCAGGATCCCTCTGTCAGTACCATCTCCTGCAAGCCAAGGACAAAGAAGCAAACAGTCAAGACAAGGGACCCCTATTAAGCAGAGGTTATTTGGAACATTATACCCCAAGCGCTGCTCACCTTGGATTGTATAAGTCTTCCCTGAATTAGTGACTCCATAGGTATAAACAAGCCAGTTCTTCCCACTGAGGACATCCTTTACCACTTCCTTCATTGTTGCATCAAAGAATGCTTTCTGGCCTACCTCTGGTCCAAAGATCTGCACATCAAATACTAAGGGTTAATGTCATCATACAGAGTATGGTTACTCTAGATGTATGCTTAACTACATCAAATTATCAGGAATTAATCCCCGCTTCTCCACAAGTTCTCTAATCTCCTTGCAGGAGTCCTGCCAAAAGTGTTTGAAACACCACTATCTCTACTGGTTTCAGTAGAGATCAGAGGAGCACCACCACATTAAATGCAAAAACATACCTGGGTGAAGGTGAATTTGTGCACTGCCTGGCCAATTCCTCGCTCAGTGCTTCTCATTGTAAAGGAATCTTTGGGTGCTTTGAGAAGAAGTGCATTGGCATTTTCTATGCAGACACAGCCCTAAGAAGTATAGTTAGCATTCAGTATCTAAAATCAACTGCCGCAGCAGCAAACCACTTTTCAACAGGCATTCTTAATTTTAAATATTTATATCCACCCAATCTACCAAAGTATCTTGAGTGTCTAATAGCACAATAATAATAGACTAAAATCTATCTATCCAGCCTTTGAGACTTCATTATAGCAGTGGCCAAATTGAGTCGATACCAAAAGATTGTGTATTGCTTTTCCATTTTTTGAAATATGCCTCTCTCCTTTATCTGAGAATTTCCATCTCATCTCCACCCATGACTAAGCAAGCATTCAGGAGCAGAAGGTCGAAAGTATTGTCGTTTGGTAAAATGAAAATATTAGCAACTATCCCTGGTATGTAAAGAATGTAGACTTTACCAAAGATTACAAATTTCTCTCTTTTGAATCATATACAATACAGGTGAATATTATATTATTTGAATATTATATACAATACAGGTAGTCTTCGACTTATGACCACAATTAAGCCCAAACTTTGTTGCTACCAGTGAGATATTTGTTAAATGAATGTTGCCCCATTTTACTGCCTTTCTTGCCAATTGTTAAATGAATCACTGCAGTTGTTAAGTTAATAACATGGTTACATGAATCTGGTTTCCCCATTGACTTCTTGTGAGAAGGTTGCAGAAAATGATCACATGACTCCAGGACACTGCAACCATCATAAATATGCCCAGTATCTGAGTTTTTATCACGTGACCATGGAAAAACTGTTATTAGTCACTTTTTGAGTGCTGTTATTTGAACTAAGTTGTAAGTTGAGGACTACCTGCATTCTGCCACCCCCATGCTCTTTTGCATATAAAACTCTGCAAACCAATTTCAAGTGACCCCCAACACCCAAGCAAAGAAACTGGCCTATCAAAGTTCTCCTACTGTTTCAGGTACTCACCTGATCCTCCTGCTTCTCGATTTCTGTGGGCTTCAGCGGCCGCACTCTTGCATACACTTTCACCTTTCCATTGCCACTGGGAACAGTCTATAGAATTTACATGTTGTTATTCCCTTACCAGTCTTGCAAAACAGAACTAGTATCAATCTGATTCACATACTAACATTCTACCATATTAAAAATAGAAGCTAACAACTCTAGCCCTTCCTCCCCTCCCTAGTAACCCAAGGACACTATAGTCCTGTATTGTAAACTGTAACACGATAAACATGGAGAGGCTGCACAGCACTAACAGGAAATAATTCAGAAGCAAGAAGTAGTTAGGGAGCATTAAGTTTGTTAGATTTAAAATAGGGATGCATTGCAAAAGAAATTCAGCTGCTCAGGGTTTGAAAAAGCCTTGGGCATAGCCACAAATTTACTGCAAGACTTGCTCCCAAACTGATGCTTAACATAACTGAAGACACAAGTTGTTACAAAAATTACATGAGGATGTAACCATATTTACCATGTTTCATTTTAAATACATGTAAATCAAATGCAATATAATGCTCATCATTGCCCTGGTTACTTTATAGAGTATGGTTCTAAAACAGGGGTGTCAAACTCAAGGCCTGCAAGCCAAATCTGGCCTGCGGGGTGCTTAGATCTGGTCCATGGGCCCACCCTGGAAACAGCAAAGGACTGGTCCATGATGCCTCTGCTAGCAAGAATGGGGCACAGGCAGGGTGCCCCCCCCCCACCGTTTTTGGTCTCCATAGTCCTCCAAGAGGCCTTCCAGGCCCAAAACGGGGCCACCAGAGTGCTCCAGAAGTCCGTCCTTGACTCAGGAGGTTATAAAAGGGAGGATAAATAAAATATTTTTCCTATCAGGCTTGCCGGATTCTGCTACTATAGCCTATGTCAACAATTTATAGCTCTAGTCTTCCTATGGAGTCAGTTTCTTGATCTGGTCTCTCTCATAAGGTGATCAAGTAGATCAAATAATTATTGAAAAAACAAAATCAGAGATATATACACCTCTCTATTTTTATAAGTTTATAAAACCATGTCTGTGGAGGTGCGGTCCTGTGTCAAGCCCACCATGGCCACGCCCTGCCCACCCCGCCCTCCAAAGTCAAACCCAATCCTGATGTGGCCCTCAATGAAATTGAGTTTGACACCCCTGCTCTAGAATAAGAAACATCCCACCCACCCCCATTGCCTTCTCTTCCACTTTGAATCTAAGCTGAAGGAAAAACCCCTCAGTTTGTATAGTGTGGAACATGTTACATTATCAGTTCTATTTAGATCACGTTTGGTGAGAAGACAGATGAAAGGGGAGGGTGTACCCTGTTTCTCCAACAATAGGGCCTCCCCCAATAGGAAGTCCCAGCATGTTTTATAGGCATGAAATGAAATTAAGCCCCTCCCCAAATTAAGGCCTATATTAAAACATGCGAAATGGGGGAATGGTGGGGAGCTTGCCGTTAGGAAGTACTTTTGTTGCACACCCGGATATGGTGCTGCCTGCGTTGACCCCGATACGAAGTGCCCCACCAACGCCGAGGTCAACATCCAAGCCGTCACCGCCCGTCCGAAGATGCAAGGGGAATTAAGTCACCCCCGAAAAGATGGCCTAGCCATTTTTTCGGGGCTCAAAATAAAATAAGACCCAGCCTTATTATATGAGAAACACGGTACTTCCTTATTTCTTCTTCCCATGTTACATGTATGAGCTGAGTCTCTGAAGAAAGCTAAAGTAAGTTGCTAGTTCAAAGAAATAACGAGCATTGGGTGTTAAATGGGCAAAACCAAACATCACATATTGATCCAGTACTAATTCTTTAAACCATGTCTAATAGGAATATTAGAGACTATCAAAAAAGTGAACTGAAAATCATATTGCACAAAAGATGCTAGGCTCTTAGGCCCCTTTATTTTCACATTATCAGAAATTCTAGAAACAAAAGGTCTTCCCACATGGGAAAGCTTGGGCTGATTTAGTAATGGCTCAATGCCATTCAGGTCCACCACCTGAAGCTTTGTGAAAGCACACAGATAGCATTGGAAGTCTATGAATCTATTATAGCAATATTAAATCCCTGATAATCTTACAGAAGTCCAGCAGAGCTGAATTTGGAATTCTTGCCCTGATATCACAGGGGACTAACAATAAAAATTAAGTTGTTCCAGCTTTTGGTAGAGATGAGACCCTCAGCCCAGCCCCTAACCTCCTCTTCATATCTCCTGTCCTCCTTAATGTTACCTGCTCTTGATATGCAGAGATGGCAGAGAAATCTGGCAAAAGAGCTCGCCGCAGTCCACATTCTGCCACGGTAGATTCCAGGACAGGAGAGACAGTAGCTTCTTCATCAGAAAACAGTCCAACCGGGGAGGCAAATCCCTGGGCCATGACAGCCAAGTGCTTTTCCTGCAAGAGCAGCAAAAGGAAGCATAGCCACTCCTGCAGGCCTCCCCATTTATCTTCAGGCTCTTGACTATTTCTAAATACAGCTTGGAGAGAACTACTGGGAGAAAATGGCTGCTCTGCATACCAACCAGCAGCAGGTCCAGGCAGGCCTCACAAGAGAGCTTCACATTGGGGGGGGGGGGGGGTTTGACCTCTATTAGCAGCTGCCTCTTTCCCTCACTGCAGCATATAGATGATTTAGAGCACACAAGCACATCCCAAACACGTGCACACACAATTTTTTTCCTAGACCAACAGATTTTCATCCAGGACTAGGCCCCTCTAGTATCAGAGGTAGCCTCAAACCTATGGATTTTACTACCTAGCCTGCAGTATGTGAAAGAGAAACCTTTTATCATCATCATCATCATTATTATTACTATTATTATTAAGGCGTCTATATCGGTGTAGGAATATTTAGCCAGCCGCGCTCACTCCTTTAATTCCGAAGGCGCTTAATAAAATCTGCGAAGCTCACCTGGAGGCCGTTACTGAAATCAAGAGGCCGCGTGGTCCCTCGTAAGTCGGGCGCTCGGAACACCCAACCCTGGGACTCAACCTCCAGTATAAAGCGAGGAGAGGTAGTTCAAATGAGAGTCTCACCTACTACTTCCACCTTCCTGCTGTGTCCCACTCGGCGGCCGCCCGCTCGGTAAGCCACTTAGATTTTCTTTTGCGACCTCTTTTCAAACCTCGCGGCCAAATCCGCTCAGCCAATCAAAGAACGGGATACGCCGGAACCAATCGCTGCCCGGGACGCATCTACCGAGGAGCCAATCGAGTCAGAGGTTGCTTTCCCGGTTCACGTGAGGCTCTTTTTGTACTGTGGGTGGGGGTGGAGATTGCTTTATTTCCTCGGATAGGTACCGCGACCGGGGGGTTAAACTTAAAGGAGTCACGTTTTCGCAATCAAAACAGATGCGATTGTCGCACGCCCATACAGCAGTGTTCTACAGTCCACCATCTACCCCAGTGGTTTTGCAAAACTTGGCACTGCAAGACCTGTGGCTTTTTAACTTGCAAATGCTGGCTGGGGAATTCTAGGAATTGAAGTCCACGCATCTTAAAGTTGCCAAGTTTGCACACCACGGCTTTAACTCTTCACGCTCCCGAAATTGCATTCCAGAAATTGCATTTCTGGACCTATCAGATTTGGAAGCACAGTACTGGTCTTGCTCTCAGCAAAGAAATATTTGCGTCAGGTTTATATTTTAATACAGAAGGTTCTTAAAATGAACATAAAACCAGAGGTTTTCCTTTTAGACTACTGGAGAAGGGGAGGGGCAAATGGAATTTTGTTACTATGTTGCCTGCAGTGAGAATTTTTTGTGCACAAAATGGAAAGACATAACCAGAGATTAGACTGGCCCCCACTCTGATTCTCTTCTGGAAAGCATTGAAGACCTGGTCCTGCCAGTGGGCCTGGGGAACCCAGAGCGGGATGGAGCTCATGAAGTTCATGTGCTTCACAACTGACATGACATACAGTCTCTCATAAGCCTACTGGGTGTTCTTTGCCACCTTAATAGCTTAGAAAGTGCAGTGAAAATAAGCAGAAAGCTTGGTAAATGGAAGGCAACATTCTCTGGAGCTTTCATCATATTCAATGTAAAGCAAACAATTACATTAAACATCTTATCTGGAAACACCACTCCTGAGCTCATGGCAGGAGAAAAAAATGGAAACTTGAATAATCCACCTTTCCCCATTTTTTTGAAAAGCTTTCTTTACTTTTTTTCTGAGAAAGGTTTGCAGAAACATGGGTTCTTTTCCTTAATTCATATAACCATGGATGTCACAGAGAAGAATCCAACTGTTCACAAACCCCTTGTATGATAGGGATAGTTTCACACTTTTCAAATCTTCCTAACTCATTCCTAAATCACTCATACTGCAGATTTTCATTAAATTGAAAGAGTTTCAATTCAATAAAAATATTCATCTTGAAAATATGCTTTTAAAATATGTTTTGGAAAAATAAATGTTACATAATTGTCATAAGGTGCAGAGTCACTTTGCAGAGTGAATAGCTGACAGATAAATTTAATAAATGAATAGGAATATGTTTTTGTAGCTCCTTCCGAGTACAGACTCTCAAAAAGTTTGATATGTTCCAACAGCAAAGTTTCATTTAGGCTATGGCCTACTGCTTGTCTTCATTTTTTATTTCCCAAATTTTACTTAAGAATTCTGAGCCAAGAGATAATGATTTAAAAGCGAACAGTAAAAGAAACACAATATAGTATTTTTATTATTGTCTAAGAAACCAATGAATTTCCAAATATTAAACAAGTCTTCCAATGAACAAAATATGACACACATTCTATCATGAAGAATCTTAAGAAAAGAAAGTGAGGTGTCATGTGATGCTAAATTAGTAAACAAACAAACTTTTTCCTTAAAACAAGACTTCAGGAAACAGGGTTGAACTGTTAACTTCTGAACATGCAACTGCCCTTTTCAATTCTTCAGCACCTGCAGAACAGAGAAAAAAGTAAAATTTTCAATGTTTCCGCCATTGTTAAGTAAATCTGGCTTCCCCATTGACTTTACTTGTCAGAAGGACGCAAAAGAGATCACATGAATACAAGACAATGGAACCGTCATAAACACATGACAGTTGCCAAGTGTCTGAATTTTGATCACCTGACCACGGGAATGCTGCAACAGTTGTAATTGTGAAAGCAGTCATAGATCACTTTTTTCAGTGCCATTGTACCTTCAAAACGGTCACTAAACAAATGGGTATCAGTAAAGAACTATCTGTATATTTGGGAGATGTAAGCAGGGATACTATTGCTTGTGGGGCGGATGATTGACATAGCACCATCTTTTGCTTTCCAGGCATGAGAACCTAGTAGAGGAATAAGGAATGTGATTTCTCCAGTTCAGAGATGAACTTCTTACCTTCTCACAAATCCTCGCATTTCGTCTGAGCACAGGAGTGCCTCACCCAACATCTGGAGTTGCTCCAGCACTTCCTGCTGCATCTCCACAGCAATGCGATGGATGTGGTGGCTGGAGTTATTGTACATGATGGCATTCTGAAACATCAGCATGAGATCACGTTGGAACTGGACCATGTGCTGAATCTGGCCTTTGGACAGGCTTCTCTTTATGGAGGAAAGATCCATTGGTCTTAAGAAAGGCAAAAAAAAAGCACAGAGTTCAAGCTTTGTGTAATAATTTACAGAGTTTGCAAAATAAAAAGGATGCTTCTCAGATTCTTTTCCATTATCAATACACCAGAACTAGTGAGAAATCAAGTTAAAATTGGACTAATAAAAGCAATTAGATGCAAAGCTGTCGTTTGTGTTACAAGATATTTAAACTTAGAACAGAAAACTAGGTTTTCAATAGTACTCAACCTTTGATAAAGTAATAGCAATTCTAAATGCATTCCCTTAACATTGTTATTTAATACTGATATTTATCGTATGCACTATCAGGTAGCATAGGATCAGTTTATGATTATGCTGTATCTCAGAGAAAATAATTATACTGAAGCAAAAATAAGTATTATAGAACTTTCAAGGCTACATCTATTACACTTTGTGGGTAAGCAATATTGAACAAAGTATAGAAAAGGAAATACTAAGCCAAAGAAATTGAAAGCTTGACAAGAAAAAATAATAAATATTTTAAGACTAATAAATATAGCATAAGTTTTTGTGGCTTACATTCCTTTCATCAGCTTCATGCAGTGTCATTTTGAGAGAGGAATGTGTGTGGAGGTATATAAGCAAAAGAGAGATGGGACAGTAAGAAGAAAATCTAATGTCTAACAAGGTACTTGCAAATAGGGGCAATTCAGGAAACAATATGCTATGAAGTCTCTTACAGTATTGAGTTGAGTAACACGTGTGCATGAATGGAAGCTGGGAGAACCGTAAGTTTGTGACCCAAATACACTGCTCAAAAAAATAAAGGGAACACTTAAACAACACAATGTAACTCCAAGTCAATCACACTTCTGTGAAATCAAACTGTCCACTTAGGTAGCAACACTGATAGACAATTTCACATGCTGTTGTGCAAATGGAATAGACAACAGGTGGAAAGCATAGGCAGTTAGCAAGACATCCCCAATAAAGGAGTGGTTCTGCAGGTGGTGACCACAGACCACTTCTCAGTTCCTATGCTTTCTGGCTGATGGTTTGGTCACTTTTGAATGCTGGCGGTGCTTTCACTCTAGTGGTAGCATGAGACGGAGTCTACAACCCACACAAGTGGCTCAGGTAGTGCAGCTCATCCAGGATGGCACATCAGTGCGAGCTGTGGCAAGAAGGTTTGCTGTGTCTGTCAGCGTAGTGTCCAGAGCATGGAGGCGCTACCAGGAGACAAGCCAGTACATCAGGAGACGTGGAGGAGGCCGTAGGAGGGCAACAACCCAGCATCAGGACCGCTACCTCCGCCTTTGTGCGAGGGACAGGAGGAGCACTGCCAGAGCCCTGCAAAATGACCTCCAGCGGGCCACAAATGTGCATGTGGTTGCTCAAACGGTCAGAAACAGACTCCATGAGGGCGGTATGAGGGCCTGACGTCCACAGGTGGGGGTTGTGCTTACAGCCCAACACTGTGCAGGACGTTTGGCATTTGCCAGAGAACACCAAGATTGGCAAATTCGCTACTGGTGCCCTGTGCTCTTCACAGATGAAAGCAGGTTCACACTGAGCACATGTGACAGACGTGACAGGGTCTGGAGATGCCGTGGAGAATGTTCTGCTGCCTGCAACATCCTCCAGCATGACCGGTTTGGCAGTGGGTCAGTAATGGTGTGGGGTGGCATTTCTTTAGGGGGCCGCACAGCTCTCCATGTGCTCGCCAGAGGTAGCCTGACTGCTATTAGGTACCGAGATGAGATCCTCAGACCCCTTGTGAGACCATATGCTGGTGTGGTTGGCCCTGGGTTCCTCCTAATGCACGACAATGCTAGACCTCATGTGGCTGGAGTGCGTCAGCAGTTCCTGCAAGATGAAGGCATTGATGCTATGGACTGGCCTGCCCGTTCCCCAGACCTGAATCCAATTGAGCACATCTGGGACATCATGTCTCACTCCATCCACCAACGCCACATTGCACCACAGACTGTCTAGGAGTTGGGAGATGCTTTACTCCAGGTGTGGGAGGAGATCCCTCGGGAGACCATCCATCACCTCATCAGGAGCATGCCCAGGCGTTGTAGGGAGGTCATACAGGCACGTGGAGGCCACACACACTATTGAGCCTCATTTTGACTTGTTTTATGGACATTACATCAAAATTGGATCAGCCTGTAGTGTTTTTTTCCACTTTAATTTTGAGTGTAACTCCAAATCCAGACCTCCATGAGTTGCTAAATTTGATTTCCATTGATAATTTTTCTGTGATTTTATTGTCAGCACATTCAACTAGGATATGACCAAAGTATTTAATAAGAATATTTCATTCATTCAGATCTAGGATGTCTTATTTTTGTGTTCCCTTTATTTTCTTGAGCAGTGTAGTTCTCCTGATTGAAATATCCATTTTTTTCAAGGGAAGAAGTTCCACTGTTTTTTTTCTGAGAACCTAACAAACCTAGATGGATGGCATCTTATACTGGACTTTGGCCTGTCACTGTATTTTGCTTTTCTTTGAAGTGACTTTCTCCTTCCCATCTCCAGAACTTTGAATCATACCTTCTGTTCTCAGGGAGATAGATTTAGCCATGTTCCACTATTTCCTGGATTTAAAAAAATCACTGTTCCTTCCCTTTCTATTTATCAACATGTGTATGTACATAGAGGGGGAAGAGATATAACATTAGTACCAGTCAATGATTAACTGCAGAAAGCCATTTCAAGCCAGAAAAAGCTCTCCAGCTTTGCAGTATCAAATTCATAACCTACCTTTCAAAGAGCTGATAGAAGAAAGTAAAAAGGACGTGATACAAACCAGGGTGATGGCTCCTTACTTATCACATGACATTACTACAAATTAGTAGTAAAGTGCTCCTGCGTCCCAATAATTCCATTTTTCTTCTCCTACTGTTGCATTTCTTTCCCTGTTGCATTTCTGCTATAGCTAAAACATTTGTCTCATTGAGATAATAACCCTATGTTGCAGGCATTTTTCTTTTACATTTGACAGGCTACTTGCCATGCTCCCACTTCCGTTGCATAGTTCAGGAGAAAACACTAGGAGAATTTAGTGGGATTACACACTTCATAGGTTTCCCTAAATAGTACAGGAGGAGTTCAAAGCATTTCATGGCTAGAAGGATTAGGGGTAGGGGAGAAAACTCAGTGGTTGGCATTGATTGGTTTCCGAACTCACCTACTGGCTTACTCAGACTGAGCAATGATTGGCTGAAGGTTCTCCCTGTGATTTCCCATGCTAAAATGCATTTGGGAGTTACAGATGAGGCCAAAGCAGGGGAAAAGTGGATTAAATTTAAACTGTATTGGGGATTACTTGGAAAGGGAATGGATTGGGTGGGGGTGGGGGGCAAACTTCCAGAATTTCTCAACACTCATCTCATAAGCAGTACAGGAAGAACAATTCCTTGCCATGACAAAACAGAAATCAGGACTACAAAATATATTGCAGATAGAAAACTATTTTCCAATTGCCAATTTCTCATAAGCAGCGGACAGGGACAGAGGAGGAAAAGCAACTGAAAAACACATCTCTCACTAGCACTCCCTTTTCTCTCACTGACCTTTTGACCACATCTTTGTAACCAGGGGCCTGTTTCTCTGAAACTGGCTTCAGGAAGGGACCGCTGTATCTAGGGAGAAAGACCAAAAAGTGAGCTAGCAAACAAAGCCCATCCTTTCCTTTCGGATTAATAGTGCTGTTCAGATTAATAGTGAAAAGGCAGAAGGATGAAAGTCAACTCCTCCAATCAGCCCAAAATCATTACAATACTAAAGTAATATTTTGAATGTTGATGTTCGTATACAAAAGCATCTGGAAGTAGCTTATGGAATATAAAACACACAAAACAAAAGCAGATTCTCCTCAAAGCAGTTCTTGAAACATTCATAGACAGTCTAAAACTCTAAATGAAAAAAAAAAGAGCTCAGCGAACACTTAAAAGTTGTAAGTTTGGATCTCTTAGAGTTCAAGGGAGACAGATTCTCTCAATCTCAAAAGATTCACCCAATCTTAGAGCATGCAGTAGAACTTCCTCTCACAGTAAAAGTTATCAGCTCTGCACGGTGAAGACGGTTCACCAGGTACCTTGTATAGGGCCTTATACCTAATAAGCAAAAACTTAGAAACTATTCAATAGCTAACTGGTCACACCAGTTATGGGCATGACACATACTTTCTTGTTGACCTCTACTCTAGCTGATTTTTTTAGTCATCTTCTCCTCAGTGGTCAGTAGTTTACCTATGACCAGCCACCATCTTCCAGATAGATAATAGAGTTTTCTTGAAGAGCAAATGCTGTTGAAGTGGGTCATCTTGATTCAAGTGCATCCTGGATAGAAAAGAAAAAAAAGATTCATTTGCATTTGTGAATGGGAAACTGAAGAGGCCAGGAAAAACAGATGACAAATCCTTCAGTTAAAAATGCAATCTTAAGAACCTCAGAAGTATGCTTTTTCTGTTGTAGTTCCTACCCTCTGGAACACCATAACCCCCTGCCCTGCCCCCACCCCCCCCAAAATAAGATTGGAACCTACCTTCTGGCCTTTGATGAAACATCGAAGACCTGGATGTGCTCCAGGGCTTGGGAGATGGAAGGCTAGATGGTCATTGTCAGTCTTTGCCAATTATTTTATTTGGCCAGAGTGGACTGTTTTATCCTTTGCTAATATGATTTTTTCCTATTATTTAATGTGTTATTTACCTGCCTAGCTGCCAGACTCACATTTGGGTAGTTATATGAATTTATTTAATAAATAAATGTATCCGTGAGTTAGGTGGCATAGAAATATTATAAACAAACAGCACTTTTTAAAAATTCATCTGATACGTGTTAAATCAACTACCAAACCTAATAATAGTTTATTCCTTTACTGAAAAGAGTTGTACAACTCAACCAACCCACATAATTGTTTTGATTCAAAGCTATTTCTACAGTTGCATATACTGTACCCTGTTGGAAGCCACTTATACAGTCTCCAGAAAAACAGTCGTTTTCTAATAGCACTCTTTACTTCAGGTTTTGATACTCTTTTCTCCCTCCTTTATTGGTCAGAACATTTATAAAATGGCCCAACTCCCCCAAGAGTTTTAGGCTGCAATATCTACTTATCTAAGAGGATTTTCCTATTGAATTCAGTGGACATCTTTCTAAATAGATATGTATAACGTTGTGCCATTTAAAGTAGGGAAAAAAATCCATTCCAAGTCCATTACTTATCATTACTTACAAAGGCAGGGAGGCTGTACTTGTGGAAGGAGAGCTTATGAGGGGTGTTCCATAAGGACTGGAGTCGTCATTGCTATAACTCAAATGGAAATCACTGTCTTTCCAATCCTCAGTTTGATCTTCAGTGTTTTCCACGGCCACCTCCTGATGATCACATAGCAGGAATTAACCTCTTGGCAAAATAACAGTAGGAATCCTAAACCCCATGAAATTTAGCTATGAAGTTCCAGTATGGAAAATGCACTTCTGTGGGAGAAGTAGTACCAAATACCTCACCCCTCAAAAAAATTAAAAACTTTATGAATTCCTTAGATCTTAAGAACTACCATTTCTTAGCTAATATATGCTTTGTAGGGAAGCTATTTGAAAGGGTAAAGACTATACAATTGCAGGCACGCTTGAAAAAAAAAGGATTATTCCTCTATTTCATCCACTCCGGGTTCAGTTTAGTTTATGGAGTTGAATGAGCCTTGTTCGGCCTTATAAGACAATTTGAGGAGTTCAGGGCACCATATTGTAATGTTTCAGTTTTTCCCCGAACAGGTTTTTCCTGAACACCATCACTCTGCTAAACAAACAATTCCCTCAACACTGTTCAACTATTTACAAAGTCTGCATTACTATTACTTTTCTCATCACTTATCCATCCCCTCCCACTTGTGACTGTATGACTGTAACTTTGTTGCTTGTATCCTTACAATTTATATTGACTGTTTCCTAGTATGATTTGATTGCTTATTTGTACCCGATGACTATATTAAGTGTTGTACCTTATGATTCTTGACAATGTATCTGTTCTTTTTATGTACACTGAGAGCATATGCACCAAGACACACTAGGCCAATAAAGAATTCATTCATTCATTCATTCATTTCCTACTTATAGAGACATATTCAGATGCAAGCATAGGATGACAGTAGCTCAGCCTCTCATAGTTGGCTGTAAGTTTCCCAAGGATTCATTCTCTCCTGCCCCCCCCTCTCCCGCCCTCCTTCCCTCTCTCTCTCATTTAACCAAATGGCTTGACCAATCTAAGTTATATTTAGGAGGTCCTTTGGAAGGTACCAAATCTATGATTTTGGAGTCCCTTATATTTAGGATATTTGTATTCATTTATGTATTATGGGTATTACTATCCTGCATTTTAGAGCTTTTTATGTTAAGATTTTTTTAAAAAAAATATAATTCTCCTATATTATGTTAAATCAGGGGTGTCAAACTCAAGGCCTGCGTGCCGTATCTGGTCCGCAGGGTGCTTAGATCTGGCACACACAGCTGCCCTGGAAACAGCAAAGGATCAACCTGCGGTGCCTCTGCAAGCAAAAATGAAGCTTGGGAGGACTGTGTGCAGCCCACCCGGGCTCCATTTTTGTTGGCAGAGGGTTGCAGGAGGCCTTCCCAGCTAAAAACGGAGCTCTGGAGTCTATTTTCACTGACAGACCACTTGGGCCACCACAACGTGGAACTTACTTACAAGGGATTCAGAAGCTTTTTCACCCTCCGCAAAACATGCTTAAGGAGGGCAAGATGGAGCAGCCAAGCAATGCCTTTTGATTGACAGCTTTGGAGCTGGATATTTAGCAGTCCACAAAAGCAAAAGATAAGATTCTCCATTGATCATCCAACCCAAGTAATCTACTTATAAAACAGTGTTCTGAGCAAGCCATAGCTTACCATTCTAGTTGGTCGCATCTCTTTCTTCCGTATTTTCCATTCACAAGGAGTTTGCTTCATAAGCTCTAAAGTTGAGGCCTCATCTACGTCCATGTCGTGCGTGACTTTCTTTCCTGAATCCTCATCAAACTGGTTATCCTGAAACTTAGAGCATCCGGGCTCCTCACATAAATCAGGAAGTCCTTCCATGGCCTCCACTTCCAGGTTCATGGCCGGCAACCCTTCCAAGACCTGCAGTGCCCAATTTCCCTTTCTCTCCTTAGCTTGCTTTTTAAAAATTTCTGAGTGACTTTCCTGCCCTGATTCTTCCTCTTTGGCTACAAGTGATCCTTTTGTGGCACCTTTGTGAGCCAAGGCAAGCCTTCCGTTCTGCTCCCCAGCACCAGAGAAAACCTCAGAACCCTGTGCCAAGTAAGGGTTGCTAACACGAACTGGCTCCATTAAATATGTTACCTAGAACAAAAGGTAAGAAGTTAGCAGCTGAGGCTTGTAATTAAAACCACTCTCAGAAAAGCACACCTGAGGCTATTTTTCTTTCAGATATTATGTTCTTTCTTCTTAATGAGCATGCTTTGCAGCGACACTGAAACCACATCCCTAGCTTGGCAGTTTTTCACCTCCAATCCTCCAGGATTTGTACAGCAGGAATCTGTTGGCTAGGCCCTAAGAGTTGTGGCCAGTCTTGCCCAAAGGGCATTAAGCCAAGGATGGCTAAAATAGAATAACATATGTTCTCAGAGTTTAAGCAGTCTTTTCAGGTCTCCTGAAAATTATTTAGTGTCCAGGTGCCAATAAAGGCTAATTGTCATTAGCAGATTGCATAAGACTGGAAAGAAATCTCAGAGATTTCAGCCATTTTATTTTGGGACAGTTAAAAGTATCTTGGGGATCCATTGGAAGTTACTTTGCTAACCTGATAGAGAAAAAGAATATAAGGTGGCAACAGCATCAGAATTAGGCCTCCTGTAAGCAGTTAAGGCCACCATTACTCGGCCTTATTTTTGAAATAGTAAAAAACATTAACCTTTGCTCATGTTTATCACTTAGTTCCTGACTTTCTATCCTTATTGAAATTTGCTTCTGTAGGCAGACTACCCATTTTACTGAGAACTTTAATCTCAGACCCCAGAGAAAACTAATATCATATCCCACCACTTGAAGTCCTCCCTACTAGCTGCTATACCTCAGACAGAAACCTCAAGAGGGCATCCTCTTTGCATTTCCCACTCTCATCTTGCTCTCCTTCATTAGCATATTCCCACACTGTGGAGTCACCGGCTTCCAACTGGTTCCTTGTTTCCTGGCTGCTACTCTCTTCTAACTTCTCCTGAGCATCATCTTCCGTTTCCTTCCAGCTGCTCAGTTCCTTTAGATCAAGGTCTAAGCTAGAGTCTGGAGAACTACAGAAGGATTTGCAGCAGCTGCTCTTCTCGGACTCCGTGAAGTATTCTTCTTTGGATTCCAGCCAGGTCCACACGTGACCCATCTAAAAAGGTAGAGAGGGAAAAGTTTGTTGTGACATATGCAGTTGCTTATTTTCCTTTTGAGACATTCTAAGGCTACGATCTCCCAGATCTGAAGTGACTCTAAATAGGGTAGCAATGCCCCATACAAAATGAACAAGTTGGGGTGTGTGTGTGTTCTTTTGGACTCAGGGTTCCTGTTTGAGAAGTCAGTAGCAGCCATGGCCAGAAAAACCTTTGAACAAATCCATTTTGTATATGAATTATGCCCATTTTTGGATTGGGAGGCTTTTCTCCTAACCATTCACCTTTTTGGACTATTGTAATGTATTATTCCGCATGAAGACAATTTAGAAGCAGTGTTACATTCAAGGTGCAATTCAAGGTGCATTAATAAAGCTCAGTATAATTCAGGGTTGAAGCCACTTGTTTCCAATGGTTTCCATTCATCCCACCATATCTGGCAGAGCGACCGTGCTCCCAGGTTCCTGGAATGCCATCTTGTTGGACCCAGGAGGTTATGCTTTCTTTAGTACAGTGCATGCTCTTTGAAACTACCTTCCCTATATTCAGATGACCCCACCCAACCCTACAAGCTTTCCATAGGACACTGAAGGATCAGGCCTTTTCCTTAGACATTGGGGCCAGCATAGTAGCTGATCCCAGAATGTACATTTCTTCATGAGAAAATGTTGTCTGGGTATCTCATAATAGAAAAACGTTTGGAGCTTCAATTATGTTGTGTAGTTTGTACGGGTAGTCCTCAACTTACAATTGACCCCAACATCTTTATTACTAAGCGAGACATTTGGTAAGTGAATGCTGCCCCATTTTATGACCTTTCTTGCCACAGTGGTTAAGTGAATCACTGCAGTTCTTAACTTCATAACATGGTTATTAAATGAATCTGGCTTCCCCAATGACTTTGCTTGTCAGGTTGCAAAAGGGGATCGAATGACCCCAGGACAATGCAACCATGTACCACTGTTGCTATGCGTTGAAATTTTGATCAAGTGACATGGTGATGCTGCAATATGTACGAATAATGGTCATAAGTCACTTTTTTCAAGGCTGTTGTGCCTTTGAATGGTCACTAAATTAACTGTTATAAATCAAGGCCCATCCATACTCTATTTTATATTTTCTTTATTGTTAATTGCCCAAAGTCATTGAGATTGGTGACCTTATGTATTCTTTAAATATGTATATTCCCACATTCGTTGCTCAAATGCAAGAATGTATATTTCAAGCCAAGAACTTCAGTAGGAAGGCTGAAACCTGGAAGAAAGCCGTTTGTTAACAGTCAGGATTGAGACCAATGCATTTCAAAGGAAGAGCGCCGCTTCTTGGTTGAGAATTATTTCCCTAATAATGACAATTTATTCTTTTAATGAAAAAAACTCTGCAGCCTTTGTCTTATTACCCTCGGATATAATGCTCTACATGGGCTGCATCAGTATTCTTGGAAAATAAAAATGAAGGCTGGCTGAAATTCAATGCTTTATTTGTAAATGTGGCTTAGCACAGGGGTCGCCAACCTTTTGGACCTCAGGGACCACCAACCTCAACTTTAAATCCCGCAGACCAGAGACCCTGGGAAAATCCCAAAAAGTCTGCAGGAAAATTCCCCACTCCATTTTCCTACTGATCGATCATTCTTTATTTGGGATCGCAGGATACTGCCTCCAGCTCCGTTCTCAGGGGAGGGAGAGAGAGAGAGACTTTTGGCTTCATGCAAGGAAAGCAGCAGAAGCAGCAGAAGTCTTTCTTTCTCTCCCCCAAACTCTGCCAGAAATTAATCTTTGTAAGACTTGTTTTGCCGGTGCAGCCTCTTGGAGCAGGATGCCTCGCAGGGTCCCAAGACTCATTTCTGGTGGAGTTTGGGGGAGAGAAAGAAAGACTTTTACTGCTTTCCTTGCGTGCAGCCAAAAGCAGAAGCGGAAAGAAGCAGCCCGATAGCCAGGCCAGGCACGTGGGGCAAATTCCCCTGCTCCGCCCTTTCCTCCCTCCCCTCACTACCTCGTGTTGTTAGCAATGCAAGCGATGCGAGCCTTGTATTCCCACAGGCCATGTGGGCGGCGCAGCCTTGTGTTACCGTGCAGTTTGGGTTAATTGCTTTGGGGACAAAACCCTAAGTTTTAACAAGGATGGCAGGGGACAACTTTACTAATTTGCCTCCAGATAAATTGATATCTTGTAATTAACTCTATCCCTCATGGCAGATGTCCTCAACTTACAACCACAATTGAGCCCAAAGTTTATGTTGCTAAGTGAAACATTTGTTAAGTGAGTTTCCCCCATTTTACAACTTCTCTTGCCATAATTGTTAAGTGAATCATTGCATTTGTTGGGTTAGTAACACAGTTGTTAAGTGAACCTGGATTCCCCATTGATTTTGCGGGTCAGGTTGCAAAAGGTAATCCCATGACCCCGGGACACTGCAACCATCATAAATATGAGCCACTTGCCAAGCATTTGAATTTTGATCATGGGTTCATGGGGATGCTGCAACATGTGGACAATGGTCATAAGTCACTTTTTTCAGTGCTGTTGTAACTTTGAACGGTCACTAAATGAACTATCGTAAATCAATGACTACCTGCATTTTGCAGAAATTACATTACTAGGCTAGGTAACATTTTCAGTACTATTTTCTTTGAAGACCGTGGTCTGCTTTCAAAATGTCAAATATACTCAATGGCCCCCAAGAGACGGGAACCCTGGTATAAGTGCAGGCCACTTGTTCAGAAAGATAAAAAGGATGAAACATAAGCGTGCATTTGCATTCATTAATGACGTAAGTATTTTCTATTCTGTTGATCGTATGTCAAACTGGGAATTCCAAAACACGCCATCATTCTCTGCATTAGCCATTACATGGAACATAGCAAGGCAAACTAGTCTCAGGTCAGCAAAGGAATAAAATAGTCTTTTATCCTTTCCCTATTTATTCAACCTATACACCGAATATATATTTTTGAAGGAGGCTGGATTGGAAGGTGATGGGTGTGATTTCAAAACTGGAAGAAGCATCAGTAATCAGCACTGTGCTGAAGACACTCTTCAAAATGCAAATGATCTATAAACTTTAGTAATGAAGATCAAGGAGCACAGTGAAAAAGAGGTCTAAAATTCAATATTGAATAGAATGAATGAATGAGCTGGAAGGAACCTTGGAGGCCTTCCAGTCCAGCACCCTGCTCAAGCAGGCGAACCTATACTATTTCTGATACGTGACTGTCTAGACCAGGGGTGGGCAAACTACGGCCCGCGGGCCACATCCGGCCCGTTGGTCTGTCCAATCTGGCCCGCCCCTGAAAAAAAATAGCTGTGCGTGGCGTATTGCCCTGCGCGCGCGTGGCCCCCAAAGCTGCAAAACAGTGCGGAGCGCTCTCGGGTAGGAAAGAAAAGAAGAACTTTGCAAAGGCCTCGGCTGGGAGTTTGAAATCACCTTCGAGTGCGACCTCTCCGAAGGTGAGTCCCTGCTGATCCCCTTTTTTTCCGGGGCTTCCAGGCTTAAACTTTGCAAAGGCAAAGTTTGCAGGCGGGAGCGTCTTCCAGCCGAGGAGCGGAAGGGTTCCGCCCAGCAGGCGGGCGGGCTGCTTGGAGCGGGCTGCTTGAGCCACCTAAAGCTAGGCCGCTGCTGGTGGAGCCTTGCCCTGCCTTGGTGCCCGTTTCCCGGCTCGGCGGTCCTGCTCGGCGGCACTTTAAAAGCCTGCTCCCAGCACCCGAGCAACTTCCCAGCAACTTGCGGCTTCCTTTTTCCTCGCGGGCGCTCGCGCCTGGCCCCGAGCCGCGCGGGCGGAGGGGAAACCCGGGCACCGCCGGGTCACCTCCTCCAAGCAGCCCGCCCACCCACCGGGCGGAACCCTTCCCGCTCCCGCCTGCAAACTTTGCCTGTGCAAAGTTTAAGCCTGAAGCCCCAGAAACACGAGCAACTTCCCAGCAACTTTCGGCTTCCTTTTAACTTGTGGGTGCTCGCGCCTGGCCCCGAGCCGCGCGGCGAGGAGGGGAAGCCTGGCGGGCGGGCGGGCTGCTTGGAGGAGGCGACCCGGCAGTGCTCCGGCAGCAGCAACAGGCAGTTCCGCCCGGGCTCCGCTCAGGTGTCCGGCTGGGGCTGTCAGGAGTTGCTACCGCCGGCGCAGCTCCGCGCGCTCCAGTCCCGCGTTGCCTTGGGAAGGAAAAGGCAAAACCAGGAGCCGCTGAGCCTGAGCCTCCGGTGCCACTGCTGCCGTTGCAAAGCACCGCCGCGGCTCTTCCTTTTTGCCTTTCCCTTCCCGAGGCAACGCAGGACTGGCCGCACGGAGCCGCGCCGGCGGTAGCAACTCCTGACTCAGGGGCCTCCAAGGGGAGGGGAAGGAGGAGATGGGGGGAAGGGGGCGATTCCCAAAAATCTTGTGCTGACCCAGCCTGTCTGTCAAATTTTAAAAGTCAATGCGCCCCGAGCCAAAAAGTTTGCCCACCCCTGGTCTAGACTCAATTGGCTAAATAAATAACAGCTACAACAATCACTGTTAAAACTGACCATGAAAATACTGGAGTGACGGACCCTTTCCTAGGATTTTACGATCAACTATCAACAAAAGGCAATTGGCAATCAAGAAAAACGCTGCAGATTAATATTTGGTAGGACAACAATGAAGGCCTCAGAAAAGATCCTCTGATGTATCTTAGCCACAATATCAGAATTATGCAAGTAAACGTATTTCCCTGAAACTCTTTGGAAGCAAAAAAAAAAAGTTGGGACTTTGAAAAAGATAGGAATAGTATGGGCATGTTTGAATCTTAGTATTGGAGAAAACTCTCGAGAACATCAAGGATGGTCAAGAAAACAAATGGATAATACCTAGAACAAATCAATCCAGAATTCTCACTGAGGCACAAGTGACCAGGCTCAAATGACTATATTTTGGATATATTATATATAAAGATGTAGATATCTGAAAAATTTATAATCCTGGGAAAGATGGAAAGAGATGATAATGAAGCAGAAGCATGGCAGATAGACTTCACTGTAGCAAGTATGGGTATCCTGATACTTGAAGGACCAGGAGAGAGACAGATTATCATACATTTATACAGTCACTAAGAATCAACATCAACTTGATGCACAAAATCAATTTGCATTGAACAAGTTATTGCTTAATATATATTGAATATTGAATTCAATATATAATATATATTGAATTCAATAGATTTCAACCGCTTAATGGTTGGTCCTGAAACTTGGTTTTGTTAGGTACATGCCCAGAATCCAAGGACACATGAAAGTCCAGTGAGTCAAAGCTGAACTGTGTATTTTCAATTTGATGTAGTGTGCAGGTGATGAGAATGATGATGTTCTAATTGTGGTGTCTCTGTCATATAGACTCAAATACTACATTATTTAAAGCAATGAAATTACTTAAAATAATGCCATTAATGTAACTCAATTCACTCAGTGAACATATAGTGGTCAGTAGCTTTTGCCAGTAGCAGTCAATTAGATGCACAATGTACTTGTAGGTAATTATTTCCACATAAGGAACATATCTATTATAAGAAATTAAAAGAACTATTTACTCCTTCCTTGTGTTGTTCATTTGAAGCAAAAGAACTTAATATGAGAATGTGGAACTATTATGTGTAAAAATTGGGCATCACCATTTAAAGTGACATTTTACATCAGTTCTTGACATTTGTGGTTTGAAGAGTCGGTAAAAAACATTCAATTAAGCGAAACTGGAAAAGATGCAAAAGATGAGACTGAAGTTACTGTCAGTCAGAAGGCATAATACGCTATAGGGACAAATAGTATGATTAAATCTTATTTAGCATGGATATTGTTTTAAGAAAAAATGTCAACAGTTCCACAAAGCAGATTGAAAATATTCCTGCTACATAGCAAGCATATAACAAAAGAATGATCCTTTGGCCACTATGCTCTTGACATTCTGTTTTTAGAAAAGTTTGCCACTTGAGCCCATGTCCTGCCTAAACATCCCAGAAATGTTTGTGTGGCTACTGGAAGAACTGATTGCAAGATTATGTTCAGTACATCTTTATCATATCTAGTCTGGCTTACATTTTACAATTACAACAAAAATTACAGAGAGTGGCGGGACAGACCCAACAAAAGAGAAACGTGGCATATTATGGAGCTAACATCTGCCAAGCTTTCTTGTCATTGTTTTATGATTCAAAGACACAAAACAGATATTCAAGGCGCACAGGGTTGAGTGATTTTAATATATGCAATAGCATTAAAACATGCCATCATATTCTGAAACTTTAACTCCCTTGAGACAAGAAGAACAGTTATTGTACACTACAATATTACATGGGGTTTTATTTTTATTCTTGCATGTTGTGATTGTCCAGATAGCTAAGTTTGCTGAACAGCGTTAACAATTGAGTAAATTTTCAACTGAACATCTGAAGTTTTAATGCTATTGTGTCTTGGACTGTAATATTGTCATACCCAATTGTTGAAGGGAAACATTTACTCATTTATTTATATCCAGCCTTTATTATTTTCACAAATAACTCAAGGTGGAAAACATATCCAACACATCTTCCTCTTTCTATTTTCCCCACTGCACCAATCCTCTGAGGTGGGTTGGACTGAAAAGGGATGATTGGCCCAACTGGCTTTCATGGCTAAGGCAGGATTTGATTTCTTGCTTTTTAGCCTAGTCAGTGCCTTAACCACTAGACCAAACTGGCTCTGGGCATATTTTAAGCAATTTAACAAGTTTTTATGACAGAAGCCAAGTTGCCTGCAATCACATCTTTTTTCTTCAATATGAAATGTGACTGATTTGTGCTATTACTTGTCTATCATGAGGCATCATTATGAACTGCTGCTACAAGTAAAACAAGATTAAGTTTAGAAGCCAAAATAATAGGAAAATGAATGTTAAAGAAGATCTTCTGGCCTGAAAGTAGAAAAATACAAGAATGAAAGTAGCCAGCATACCATGCTATACTTGATTCTCTACAATTTATTATACACATTTACAATCCACAAATACATACAAAAAATCTGTACACATCACATTACAATACATACTAGCCACCAGTTGCTAGCTAATCAGAACACTCACAGGACCTGATTACAACTGCCTTAGAACAGGCAGAGGACTGTTCTCCTGGGCCTGGGATTTCCCCAATTACGCATTCCAGGACAACACACACTAATACACATGGCCATCCAGAGCCGTGATTCATTCGGAATCAGGAGAATTCTTATTCAGATGCCAAAGCCTGGGGTGTTTCCTGCTTTTCCGTCATTTCTTCATCTTCATGTCTGCTTCAATGGCACAACGACGTCCTCTAGTTCCCCCATCCTATTCAAAATGCAAAGGAAAAGGGAAAACACTGTCGTTACTAGAAGGACTTGTGCAAAGGACAGAGAGGCTTGGCTGCTATCTGTGTTAGCAGGAAAGGCTCAGCACCTAGTCTGACAATGCTACTTTCCTTCCTATAACACAGAGGATTCTTTTCTGGAATGGAATTTTGGGATTTCTGTGTCAGGAGCAAGTGAGGGAAGTATCTGTTGTGAGTTGCTTGGGGATGCTTGGAAATTATACTTGTTATTTTTCTTACATTTGAACAACGTGTGCTCATTTCTGCAAGTGGACAGAAGGGATATTGTCTAACATACCTGATCAACTGCTGCTCTTTACAGAAGATCTCTTCCAGATGCAATACCCTGGCACTATTTTCCCTAGCATCTCCTCATAGCGGCTCTCCATGAATGTAGGGCAATCAGATAGCTTACTTCCATTTGCTGCCCTCTCCATCTGGCTGCCTGTCCTCATGTTTCTCTGTCTTAATAAATAAGTATTAGAAATGATCCTCAACCCTATTCTTTTGGCTGGAGGTTGAACCTGTCAAAATGTATTTTTGGCGTATTGAGAGACAATGATTGCCCTGATTACCCATGAAAGGAACAAACCAACCACTGTATTTTAGTTTTGTGATAGTTATATGTACTATACCGTCTCAGAAATTTGGTTCTCATGAGTCAGACTCTTAGAATTGAAAGGAGGTAGTGAAACCAATGTCTTATTTGGCGCAAAATTCAAATTAAAGTATAACAGAAAGTCAAGGTTTGCTGGAACACATCCAGCAATGATTAGCCCACCATTTCTTTCGCTAACTGTATGATTGTCAAATTACTTTTATTGTTAGGGAGTTTTTTTCTTAATTCAGTCAGAATCCATGTTTAAGTCCATTATATTAAACATAGTGGATTTTAGTTTGGTTTCAGTGTAGCATGTTTTGAAAATCCAAAGCATGGTGGTTAATTAAAAAAAATGTAGGCTTAGGAAAGTATCTAAACCAAGCTACTGTGTGGTTGAAGAACTGCAATGATGGGACAACTCTGAAAGCAAAAACCCTTAATGAAACAAGCATGGGTGGAGAGGAATAAAATTCTTCTCTGTAAAGGGAAGCAAATTAAAGAATATTTACAGGTTTTTCATCTTTAAAATATGTGAGGACTAAATCTATTCAATATATTCTCCTACACAACCAATAAATGTGTATGGTATTTTCTTTTGCATATAAAAAATTAAATATAAATGACTGTAAAAATTATACATGATCTCAGAATGACTTCAAATATCAATGATATAGTCCAACTGTGGCCATGAAAATCTATTGGGTTCTGTTATTGCGTTTAGACTTTGTTATGGTTACGTCACACTGCATTTTTATATAACTTATTTAAAGTTTTTCCAATAACACTATATTCTGAAGTTCTGGAACGTTAAAAAAAAGAAATATAGTTCCACCTAATTATAATTGAAAGATGAGTCAATATGTAAAAATTAGTTCTCAATTATTCAGCTAGGCAAATATAGTTAGAAAACCACGACATGCAATGTAAAGATCATTCAGCAAAACAGGTACATGTATATCATCTACATACATTTCTTTTTTCCAGAGTGGATATAGCAAGGTACAATCCATAAAGCAAGGTTAGCAAAACCTTACAACAATATGCAATGTATATTGGAACAACGAATCCAAGAAAAATATACACAAGTTTCACAAGAAACAATGTTCTAATGGGAAAGCTCAAACAGACAGCACTTACAATTGCTTTGTAGGAACAATTATTAGGCGGAGAAACTGAAACTGAACACGATGACAAACTACAACATAAAGCCTTGGATCTTTTAACAATTTTGATTTTTGGACCACAACTAGGATTCTACTTTCCGTGATTTTTTAAAATAAAACATTTATTTATATAAATTACCTTCATTTTCAAATGAACCATTATAGTCACATTTTATAACATTTAAAAAAATATTATTGCATCATATGATTCTAGTATTTTCTTGCTAAGAATTGAATTAATGAGTTCTCTGTTTTATATTTAATTTGTCAACTGTTCAAAAAGATCAGGGCTACTTTTTTCTGCCATTCTCTTTTTAACAGCAGCCCTACAGAGTAGTTAAGTTAAAATGTAATGGTTTAAAATTATCCAAAGCATTAACTAGGGTTTGAACAGAAATCCTCCTGCTACTTATTCAACTAACACTACACTTATCCTCAATTCTTTAGAACTTTCTGAAAGATATAATTGGCTATCTCTGGAATTCCCTGTCCAGAGAAAATCAGCTCCATCCAACCTTTAACAATATTTCTTTAATCAGATTCTAGTCAAATTATTTATGTTCAAGGAGGATGAATAAGACTGGAATGATTCTATATTTAAATATTTGTACTGATCTTTGCTAAATGTTTTATTGCAGGTTTATTGTACTATTATATCTTTACTGCAGGCAAGTAAAGAAGAACAATGTAAAGTGATGTTCATTTTATTTATTTTCAACAACCCACTTTGCCTTTTCAAAATGCTGAAGACAAGCTTATGAACTACCGTATATAGTACAAAGCTATAAATGTAAGGCACAGCAGGGTCTTCCACCCGAAACTGACAAAAGCCTCTATCACTATTATACAATTAAAATATTTTAAAGCAGAACTGAATGTTTCTTAGATTTCAGTTAACAAAAGATCTAGAATCTTCCTATGATTTTAGGAAGGTCTCTATCATGTATTCAATGTTCCCAATTTTATTGTAATTGTTAAGTACTTACAAAGAGAGAAAGAAGGAATGCTGGGGAGCCCATAGGGCCATTGTCCTATTAAAAAACAAACAAAAGAGGTAAATGGATCTGACAAGAATGAATACAAAATACCTAAGCTCCTAATTGTAATGATATATTTTACATTCAGAGCCAGGAATCTCCCAATTCATACCATACTATTAGGCAGGAACATCTTAACAATTTTAAATATCAAAACACCAGGATTTTTGTGGTTTCAAAAGCTGCTTTAAATCCTCCCATGCCTGTGATAATATGAAAAGTCAATATGAATCAGTTCTTATTGGTCCTACCTTCTCCGAAGCATCTTGTTTCCGAGTAGAATCCCGTCCACGGAGACTTTTTGCACTGATCCCAGACTCATTCGTCTGCATGATCAACTGAGTGGCTAGAAATTGCTAAAAACAAAGACCATTGCACAGTATGCATTAGGATTCAGAATGAATAGAAAGTTTCATTCTTAGCATCCTACCAAGATGGTAAAGAACAGCATCTTATCATCATAACATTGGAAACAATTCGCTTGTTTTTAACCCTATATTCTTCTTGCTTGCTTTGAAATAGTCAGGCATCGGTCTTGTCAAGTGAACCTATTCCTTTCTATTCTATGCCAGGGAGATATTAACACTACCAGAAGAAGCAGGCCACTCTCCTAAAAACATTAATATCTTCCATGTCAAATCAGAACGTTGTTCAACGAAGACATTAACATTGTGCCTTTACCTGAATCTGCTCTAAGACATCTCGCTGCATTTCCACAGCCATGTGATAAACATCATGATCAGAGCTATTGTACATGACAGCATTCTGGAACATCAGCATAATATCTCGTTGGAACTCTGCTGTGGTTCTGATCAATCCATTCTCAATATTTTTCTTAATTGTTGACAAATCCATTGGCCTGCAAAAGAATCAAGCTTAAAATTAAATGCATTAAACATAAAGGACATTATGAGTAGGCTCCAAGCATCAGAGTATCGCTTATAAAATTAATTGTGCTCTCGTGTTTTTCTCTGCTATTTTATTAGACTGAGTGGGCCCCAGGCCAGAATATAAAAGCAGTAGCAGACTAAGGACAAGAGCTGATAGGTGACTCAATATCAATATAAAGCAAATACTAACCTCTGTACAATACTATGGTAGCCTGGAGCAATATCATCAGTCACGGGCTGTAAGAAGACATTGGCATACCTGTTCAAAGAAGACATATTAGTCCTAAGAAATATTAGTCCTAAAATAGACATATTAATCCTAAGGCAATAAATGTAATTCCCACTTTGTATTTCACCTTTATTATCTTTACAAATAACTCAAGAAGGCAAATATAACCAGCACACCTTCCTCCTATTTTCCCCACAAAAGCAACCCAGTGAAGTGAGCTGGGTAGAGTGTGTGACTGGCCCAAGGTCACCCAGCTGGCTTTCATGGCCACTTGAAGAAGCTCGGATACCTTTTCTAACTACCCATTTATTTGCTCAATATAGTATAACAGGAAGAAAAATTGCAGCCTGAAAGTCTGTGACGTGAATTCCAGAAAAAACAAAGTGCGTATTTGCACCAGGTGATACAATACAGTCCGGCAAAGCTGTAATATATAGTAGCAAGCATGCAAAAAGCAAGTAAATGCAGCTCCAAGAAAAAAGGTGCTAACCTCTGATCACCAAATATGCACTGCTTTGAAAGCTTCTGCCAAAATTAATTCATTTCACGCATTTTCTAACGCAGCTCTATGTGCCTGATAAGGACTTTTTAGTAAAGCAGTTGTTAAAGTAAAAAATGGACTTCAGAGGCTACCAGACTATGTGCTAAAAAGGCTCCTATGGGTAAGTGTAGACTGTAAAGTTTTTTTAAAAAAATTTTTAAATACAGAAATAAACTTAAATTCTCTCTACATAAAACATTTGATAACAATTGCAAATTATTTTTTCAATAATAAAATAAATTATCTTCCTATATATAAAATATTTGATAACAGTTGCAAATGGCAAGCATGCAATTAAGAGGTTCTTTCCACCCCATCATCCTGCACAATGTAAGCTTTCTTTCAAGATGATGCTTGTTGTGACACACAAATTCCTATTTCTATTTTCCAGGAGAACCGAGGCAAGTCCCAAGGTTGCTGATTTACCTGTGATTAGCAGCTGCTCTCCAAACCAGCATAATAGCCTTCTTCCAGATTTTTTGTGCCTGAATGGCCTCCTGATCCTCACTGCAAACAGAGCTAGAGCAAGACAGGAAAAGCCATTCTTCAGGAAAGGATACAGTACAAGTACTTTACTTCCTGAAGTAAAGCGTATAAAAGAAGGATCTCGTAATGAACTCTGACCCTCCATGGGGATCCCCATCTCTTTTACATTTTCCTGCCAAAAAAGGATGGCTGCTCTCCTCTAAGATGGAGTCTAACCATGAGGCTCCATCAGAAATCAACAACTCATTAGACAATGTTCTAAATTAGACAGGTTGCAATACACACTACAGACTATGGTACAAAGGGACAAAGCTATATCTAGCCTTCAACCAGCTGGAGTTTGCTCTGGAGTATCTACTGAGTAGCTGGAAATCGACCAATACTCACAACTGTGAGGAGGCAGGGCTGCTGGGGATGGAATCAGCCAGCGTGTGAGACTGCAAAGGTGCATTATGGATACTGAAGCCATCATCACTCTCACTCACAGGGGGCTCATTGTCCATTTCTGAGAGATATCCCTCACCCTGATCTTCCTCTTTGGGCTCCTCCAAACTGGCAGCCTCGCTGGCACCATCCTCCTCATCCTCTTCACCCTGAGCATCCCGAAATACAGGATTAAAAGTCTAGCAAGTCAGCCCAGCCAAGACGCAGCTGCCAACAATAGCACTTGCACCAGCCTCCAATGATGATGGTTGCAGGGAAAGCAAAAGCTACATGCAGAAACACCCTCGGGTATGGCAGAACATGCTCAGGGAGAGGCCCGTGCCAATAGCTTCCCCATCTAATCTGTACTTCCTGATTAGATGTTCAGATGAAGCTCTGTCTCACACATCTGAATATGGACCGAGGGCCTTTTTAAAACCAGGACCTTCTCAGCAGTGGCATCACCGTTAAGCAAAATTCAGCCATTTCTTTAGATTAATAGTAAACAGTACTTTTCCCACAACCCGTTTGCAGCTACTGAGGTTTTGTTTCTCCTTGGTTTTTGTTATGTTATTTTTCATGTTTACATTATTATAGACAGACTGCTGCCTTTTTGTTTTTACTTGTAATTATGCTGCATCTAATACAAATAATTACTCAGGGAGAACTTGGATAAAAAAAAAAGCCAGCACAAAAATAAACTCCGAACATTAGCACAGCTGTAAGTGAACCCCCACCCACCACTGAACTCCCCCATCCACCCTTTCCCATTTGCTTCCAGAAAAGTTAATTGATCACATCTGATTTCTGGGCATCAGGATGCATTGGGATGGGATTCTGCAGTAGGTCTGCCTTTCTTTGCCTATAGATCAGCTGCAAAACAAAGAATGGCTGCTTTCATCGGGCACATATGCAAAGAGTAAATAAAATACCTTCAGCTGGTTTTCGAAAAGAGCTTGAGCTTCATTTTTCATTGATTCTGAGAAGAAAACAGTAACAGGTGAAATGCTAATAATTTTAAAGGACATTCTCCATCAGATCCACGTAGGTTGCCCTTCCTGCTTCCCAGACTATCCAGTGCCGTTTACCTGACAGCTCGTATTTGTGGTGGACATCTGCCTGTGAGGAATCCTCGCTTGCACTTGGAGCATGTGGAGAGGAAGTCTCCTCATCAGGGGGAAGCTAGAAAGAAAAGTATTTTTGTTGTGTAGGAGAACCAAAGCAGGCAGGGAGGCTGAAGTACCCAAACCCCAACTGGACAGCCGCATGTATGCACATGCACACAGGGGGCTCCTTGAAGACCTAACCAATGACCAGAGCTCTGGGTGGGGTGTAATCTCACAACGGGAAGAATGGTAGTATATGATATTGAGAAGCAGCAAGGGACATTTCTAGACTGGACAGGGATGGACCACGTTTCTCAACAAGAGAAGACAGCTCAGTACAATTTTAAAAATACTGAACCTGGGACATTGTTCCTAGATACTTCTGGTTAACAAACAATAATACATTATGTAAAATAATAAATGATCACAAATGTTGTATATATATTGGGTTTAACATTCAAGACTGAATGTTAATGTCTTGGCACCAGAACAACACAGTGCCAAATTTAGCCAAGATCTTAAATGGAACCAAACCCAATACATGAGCTACGCTTTCCATTTCTTACTTACAAATTATAAAATTACCCATAGCTTCTTTCATCGATTTACCTCTGCTTTCACACTGCCACGATCCATGTCATCTTTTGTTGATTCTACATCCATATCAGAGCCTGTCAAACCAACCACTGTTGTCTCTTCATCTTCAGATATATGGCCCCTCAATTCAGAAGCTTCACTTGTTCTAGCTGCTAGTACAGCAGCTTCTTCGGAGCCCAAACGTACCTGCCCTTGTTCAGCAGGCTCAGTTTTTATATCTGCTCCCAAATCTCCAAGGCTCATCAGATCTCGGATCCCTTTTGCTTCCAATTCCTCAGAGTCTGGTCTTTCTTGCTTTATTGTTACTGTCATTTGGGGCATCTGGCTCTGCTTCTCGTGCTCCTGTTGGATTGGATGCTCCCGCTGGAGGGGGTGCTCCCAAGGACTAGTCAGAGACTGAGGATCCTCAATTTCTTCACAGAAAGACAAGGCAGCTTCTACCGCTGCTACATCCAAGACTTCAGGATGATCATCCACCTTTCCAAACAAGAACATAAGCAGAAATAGATCATTCGTACAATAGTGAGATAACCGGGAATACAGGGGTGATATTCCAACTGTTCTACATGCCAGAATTCAGTGATAGTATGGATGGAAACATTTTTGTCGCTTTCCTATAAATCAGGCATACTATTATAGATGGATAACTATGTACACCAGTGGCTTTTGGATTGTGAAAGTTTATCACAGCTTCTTTTTAAAGGAAATTATTTCCATTTTTAGCTGTAATTACTAAATCTGTGGGCCTCTATTCTTCACCAAAGAAACTAATATATTTTGAGCTGAAACTATCTATTGAGATAGTTAAAACAAGGAGGGAAAGTAAACCAGGCAAATGCCTTTTTGATGAAAGAAATTTTGACTCTTGTTAGAAACTATGACTAAAAGCTCAGGCCTCTGGATAATTACCTTGTCCTCAATGATAGCTATGATGTCCCCAACAGTTTCAAAATCAAGTTCTTCCCCAGTGTAGGAAGGCTCTTCCCCTGTGTAGGAAACTGCAATATCCATCTTCTCAGCCAGATCCAGGTCTTCTTTGCTATCCATGTGGTCTTTGGAAGTCCCTACAGCACCAGGTGCCCCAGAGCCTAGGCAGTCTTTCTTGATGGAATCAATGATCATGGAAATTTCACTGCTATCCATTGATACTGTCACAGTGTGAGGATCAGGTACTGCCTCCATGGAAACACAGGTGTTGGGCTGATTCACTGGACAAGAGTGACAAGTCAAGTGAAAGCCTGGCAGCTGCAGCAACCAGCATTGTGGGTCAGATCAAGGCATCAAAAAAGCATTCTACAGCCCTGCACAAAGGCACATGCCGGCTGGTACCACTTTCTCTCCCCTCCCCCACCAAGTTCTGAAATCAAAAGAGCTATTTCTTAGCATCAAAGCCTAGTTCTAGTCCCACTGCAGTACACTTTTACCAAAACCCTTTTTTTCACCTGCTCTGACAGAAACTCACGAGAACTTTTTCTTAACAGCCTTGAGACAATCATTGGTTCTATAATTAGCATGATGCTGTTGGAAGTCCAGCCATCTATCACTCTGCTATTAAATTTAGATGCCCACAGCCCACATTCATATAGCCCTTCCTCTAAATCAAGGGAAACAGTCTTCTGTTAGGTACTGAGTGGCATATGAGTGCAAGGACGCACCTGTCGCTACACTTTCTGGAGTTGCAGCAGATGGCACAGCAGGTGGCGCTTGTAGCGTGGGCACCATGACTATGGTGGCCTGAGACACGGACTCTATAGGGGGAGGCAGGAGTTTGGCTGGAGGTTCACTGGCAACAGCAGAAAAGGAAGCAAGCGATGTGGTGAATTGTGCCGGACCAGCTTCTAAAAGGCGGGAAAGAGTAGGAGCACCTAACGAAGTAGGAAGACAGGAAAGGCACATTAGGCCACAAGCAACAGCTATAGAAGACTACAAAGCAAGCAATTCCTGTACTTATCCCACAATAGTTCATGCCACAACAGTAACATACAACACCTTTTACGAAATGGCTACAGGCAGCTTTGCTGGAAGTCACCTATTAGAATCCCAAAACATACGCAAACAAGGACATAGCATGCTTTCAAGTAGGCGTTAATACAATTTATATATCACTGGAAAAATGCAATCCATGTTTTGCACCAAAGGGCTCTACTTCATTTTTGTACATCAAATTATTTAAAAAAAGTATTTAATTTATAAAGGTATGCAGATTTTACACACACTCTCTCTCTCCCCTTCTCTCTTTCTGATACTTGGGAAAGCAAATTCTACATCATGCTGAAAATATTCAAATCTACAGAGCAAGTAACAGCAGAAGGATCAAATATTACGTAACATTCATAAAGCCTTGATTAAAAATACTACACTTCATACAATTATCATGTCTTCCAAGAACCTAACCTTTGCAGTGTTACATTCACAGGTTTTAAACGGTGGAAAAAACTGTGAAACCACGTGTCTTACCTGAAGCAGCAGGGGTCGCAGGAACAGTGGTAGAAGCTGACTGCATTTCCCCACCATGTAATACTGGAAGAACCCCTCCCACTTCCAGGAGGAGACCAGAGCTACTCGGATGACCAGCAACAACAGACAGCTCACCCTCTGCCACCTGTCAAAACACATCATATTCTAAAGAGCAACACAAAGAAGATTTAACTTTCTGTAAGTAACAAAGTCTCGCCCAGAAGCAATAGGTTGCACCACAACAAACCTTTCTAAGACTGAAGCTTTCTTGCCTTTATAGGAATAAAGAAATGTAAATGATTTTGTTGCAGTGTTGCAAAGTTCACCAAGGAGAAAGAGGGGAAATTAAAAAATGCAATATCTATCCCTATCTAAACAATGTTTCTATGTTGGATTGGATTTAAATAGTTCTTTAGAGTGAACATCAGAACAAAGGAATCTTAAATTCTGGTGTTAAATTCAGAGAGACTGCACTAAGTCTCCATTTGCCTGGCCTTCTAACCTAAATTGAACATTTAATGTAGAATACTAGAGTGGCTCCTGCCCCTACCTAGCATACCAGATTATGCCATTCAAAAGTTCTTTCTGTAATCAGCTAACAAAACAATACAGCCATGATTTGTTAGTTACTACATTTCTGATAGAATCCTGTATCTGAATGATAACCAGCAATGGCTATTTAGTAACTGCTTTAACTGGGAGGATAGGAACCAGAATACACTGGAGGATGCATTCCTTGCTTACCAATAAACTAGAAAAATGTGTCATGAAAATAGGCTCTAAATAGACTTACATTGAATTCAAATTTTTGATAAAATACCAGGCAACAAAAGGGAAGAAAACTGAGAACATCTTTTTTGGAAACCAGAGGGAGAACCTTTGCAATATTTTTAGGATGACAACAAAGAACAAGTTTAGTCAAAACACACACACACACAAAGGGATGAATTAACCATGGTGTAAACAAACACTAGATATATATTACCTTTGTAAAAGTACAGTGCATCAATACAAAGGATCAACACCCTCACCCAGTGGAACTTCCCTAACATGGCTCATTATACGTCTTTTTCTTGCATAATCTCCCACCTTAATAGAAGTTGCTGTTACAGCTATGCTATGACTGCCTGTATGTATGTATGTATGTATGTATGTATGTCTAACTGTCCATCCCATGGATTTGTGATTCAGTTTCATAAAAACAAGAGAAAATACAGGTTTTTTGAGCTCCATGAATGTTTCCACATTTAAGGATGTGTTCTATGTATATTAAGCCATCCAATCTAATGCAAACTTTAAGCTGTAAAAATGAAGTAAGGTTTCAAGTAATTAGTACACTTCACATTTGCCCTATAATAGTTCAAGAGACATCACTTTATGGAATCTATAAACTAGTAAAATTCTGTATGTAACATATAACTATAAAATGTTGCATCGTAGGGCAACAATTTTTCAACCGCGATATCTCAAATGAACTAAATTACAGAATGTGCCCAAAATCCGTAATTCAGGACTCCCATGGGATTGAATCTGGCAAATTTCATAAAATATTTTATGACATAATACAAACTATAAAAATGTTATGAGTGTGTATTGTGTTATAAAATATTTCATCGTCAACTGTGGTCAAACTCCTGATTCTTGATTGTGCTATATACAGTTCAGTGTGGCCTATTTTCATTTCTGAATATCTCCCTGAATTTTTAAGAACTTTTTCAGTGAAGGCAGTACATTAGAAGCTCTGCCGTTGTTCAAGGCACTGAGGAATCTGATGAAGAAATATCCCTGAAACCATGGCCTACTGGGTCATGGGTTTTCAAGTCACACATAGCACAGCGAAATTTTCTTTCACTCTATGCATTTTGGTTAGTCCTGTCATCTCTTTCATAGTTTTAATATTTGCAGAATTCATTTAAGATATGTTTATTCTACCTAGATTGAATACCTTTATAACATACAGGAAGTCATGAACATTCATTCAGCAACTATTTGAAGTTATAATGGTGCTGAACGAATGGTTGTGACCAGTTCCAATCATCCCAGGACCTATGCAGTCAAGTGATTGCTATGTAGGCGCTTGGCAACTGGTTTGCACTTACGAATGGTTGCAGTACCCCATGATCATGTAATTGTCATTGGCAACCTTTCTTCCTGGTTTCCCCCGAAAGTGAATGAGGAAGCCAGCAGGGAAAGTCACTGGGATAAGTCTTCCATACGCATGTTTGTGCCATGCTGGCCACTCATCATCCCCACGTACATTCCCTGAGCATCAACACACTTCCCACACTACTTGCACACCCCACCATTCTCCCTGAATCATGAAACACCCCGCCCTCCATGGACCACACTGTACCCTCCCCACAACAGTAGCCACTTACCTGCCTGCCAGCCTGCTTGTGAGCTGCCTGGGACTTAACTTCCTGCTGGCTTCCCCTCTAACTTGCTTGTGGGAAGTCAGCAGGAATTTGCCTCTCCTAACAACTGTGGAATTTGGTTAACAATGGCAATAAGTATAGCAGGGATAACTGTTGCTAAGTGATATGGTCATGTTATATAATTTCATCGCTTAGTGATGGACATTTCAGGCACAATTGCTGTCCTACGTCAAGAGAACTATCTGCACTGGTAGTCCTCAACGTAGGACTGGCTGCCTAATGACCATTTGAACTTAAAACAAAAGTACTTATGATCCATCCTCAAAATTGACTGCCACACACTCCGTGGTCATGTGATCACATTTCTGGCACTTGGCAACTGGCTTACATCCATGACGGGTTGCAGCATCCCATGGTTACGTGACCACAATTTGTGATGCTCTTGGCCAGGTTCTGGAGGGTTTTGTCAGTTTTTTAAAAGAATGGATTCACTTAACAATCATCACTTACTTCACAACCATAGTGACTCACTTCACAACTGTTAAAAAAATGGTCATAAAATCAAGTCCAGTCACCTGGTGCCGCAACTTACAACTGAAATTTTGGGCCCCATTATAATCATAACTGAAAGACTATAACTAAAAATAACTGACCCAGAAACATTACTCAAGTAATGACTGAAGCATAACCATTATTCATAAATACTAACCTTACTAAAAGAAAAAAAAGTAGGAACAAGAGTATTCCCCAAATCTGATATTTTGGAATTGGAATTTATAACTAACTACAACTAAAGCCGATATTGTCTGTGAATTCTGATGCGAATATGCCCTGATCATGCCAGACTATAGAAGGCTGATGATCAGATTAAGAGTTTTCTCCAATTTACTGTCCACATGTGCCAAAGTACAGTAGGTTGAGGAATACATGGGATCAGAATTTTTATTGTTAAGCTTTGCTAAAGTGAGGCATCACACGGTTACACCTAATTTTGCCACCTTTTTGCCAGGGTTGTTAAGCATGCTTCAATGCACCATGGAAAAAGTACTATGTTGATGCCGTGCATCACTTTCACTCCTAAAATCTATCCGAAATATTCCATTGGAAAAGCTTTGTGCCCTTTCTGGTGAAAGTCAGTCACAGAGATTCCCCCAGATTTTTAAACATGTAAGGAGGGGACTCCATACCAGCCTGGGGCTTGTGGGCAGGAGGCTGCCTTTCTTCAGCAGCTCTGAAAGCAGAGGAGAAGGAGGCGGAGTCGCTTTCTGTCCTAGCATCTTTTTCTGGGTTGAATCATCTGTGACTGGGGTCAAGGGGGCATCCAGGGAGGTGGAGCCCATAGGGGTGTCAGGGATCCCAATGAAGGAGGCAACTGGGGTGCTGGGCAATGTCCCTGGAGTTACCTGAGGAAGAGAAAAACCACACTGTTCAAAGCCACATCCTTACCATCTTGACATGTCCCTGTGACTCCTCCCAACAGGGCCAATGATACAGCCTATCCCAAGCAGTTCCTCCATCACACTAGCTTCCCTTGTAATTCATGTATCTCCACCTGCTTTTCCCTGTATTAGGACTGTCACCAAAATGTGCCTGTAAAGCAGGAAGTCTGTGAGAGCTGCGGAAAGCTCTGTACAGCCTAATGGCTTCGTGTTCCTGCCAGATCTTACCCCTGGACTTGTCTCTTCCACACTGGGTTGAGACAAATCTCCCAGAGCATACTCTGCTCCTGGTGATGTTGACCCTGCTGGAGAACGGACCATCATTCCCGGCATTCTTCTTGATGGATTTTTAATTGCTTGACGAGCTAGAGAAACAAAGGCAGAAAATTACATTCTAGTTCACACTATTCAGATTAACGAAGAAGAATTCTCAACACAAAATGGGGCCAATTTTTCCACTCCCAATGGGTATCCTCCTGAATTGAAATTCTTTCAATTCCATCCCACATGCTATTCATAAATACGGAACCGGAAAAATGATCATTACTAGTTCTCTGATAATTTCTTGCTTATGACCATATTGGACAGGTATTCTTTTCATTTCTTCTATGCTATTTTTTTGGTACAGGATCATTATGGCAATCCATTGTGCCTTAGAATCCAAAAGTCTAGTCTTAAAAATAGCATTGTAAAGAGAAGTCTATGAAATGCTCAGCCTTTCCACAAGAAATTTGAAGAGGAAATAGGGATGACCAAATAATTGTATAGGTCTTACTTTTTAAAACTGCATTTTACAACTTTTAATGTCTGTCTAAGGAAGTTTAATTCTGAGGACCTTGGTTCAGCTAAAAATCCAAAATTCCAACTAACCTTGATAAGCAGCATCAGTAGCTTTTCTCTTCACTTCAGCCTCCTCTTCTTCTATTCTTTTTTTCCTGAAAAAAATGCAGATCACACAAAGTTATGGAAGCAAAACAGGATACTTCCCACTCACTTAACAACAGTAGTCCTCACTTAACAACAGTAATTGAGAACAGAATTTCTGTCACAAGCAACTTGGCAGCAAAGCACAACGTCAAGTGACAGTGCTGTTTAGTAAGAATACTTCTGATTGCTGTCATTAAGTGAATCCCACATGGATGCCATTTGTGACCTCCTGCCAGCTTTCCCAGTGATTTTTCTTTTCAGAAATCGGCCGTGACAGTCATAAATGGCAATGTGACCGGATGCTGCAATGTCATAATTGTGAGACAATTGCTAAGCACCTAGATCATGACCACATGACTGTGGGGATACCATGAGACTTGCAATTAGAAGAACCAGTCAGAAGTATCACTCATTCAGCACCAAATGAATGGTCATTAACAAGGACTACCTGTATATAAGACAAGCATGGGATAAAAACAGTGAGAAACTCATTTTTTTTCATCCTTGAAAACAATTTTTAACCAAAACTTAAAAGATGTCAGGTACAGGTAACAGAACTTATAAGCAGTTCATCAAAATTCTACTACAAAGAACAGGTAGGCTGGCAAGGCATGACATGAATACAACGATATGCATATGAATACATTGCTTATCTCAGCAATTTTTATGTATACTTAAATAAACCTCATTTCTGAGGTTCATTTAAGAGTTCGCCTGATCCCAAGGATTCAAGACATGGAGTTTGAGAGTGAAAAAGTTGGGGAAGAGTGTGACAGAACAAGGAAATACGATAACCCACACAATAATGTCATTGTAAATTTCCTCCAGCCTGTGATCCATATGTCCTGCCTGGATCAGTTCTGCATCTCTCTTCAGCTGCCTGTAAAGAAAACACAGGGTGTACAATTAATTCCATTCATTAAATTATTAGCAGAAAACAAGGGTATCATTGACATCTAAAAAAATCTGAGACCTACCTGTACTTTTCCTGTGTCTCCTTAATCAACTTCTTAAGCTCTTCCACTCTTTCTGCTGTCAGTTTTCTTACAATAACATCTTCTACAGTTTCTACAACTTCTCCTTTCTCACCACGCTTTCTTCTACACACACAAAAATGGAAGGGGAGGGAAGAAGACTCTAGGGACCAGTAACAAAAATCTGACCCCTGCAGATGAAGCACCTTGCATTCACGTACATCCAACCTTTCTGTACCTCCTCATCCCAATTACTTATTACTTACTGCTTTTGATCTTTTGTAATGCATTACAAAATCTATTGTAAAGCTTAAGAATATACTAAAGTAATCTCAGTAAAGTACCTATTGGGGTGGAAGTTTGTGATCCCTTCAGAATTAGCTTTCCTGCAATACTGTATATACAACTAGCTTGATATCTGTGCTTCGCTATGAAACTATGTGGTCGGGCTTTGTTTTTGGTTTGGAAAATAAGGGGAAAAATTCTGCCTCTTCCTACCAGCACCTGTATTCATCTGGCTAGTGTCCTGTCAGTGTGAGAGAGTTGAGGGCTGTTTGGAAACTGAAAGAGTATTTGCTGTGTGAGCAAGAGACAGCAAGGAGCCTGGCATGTCTTCGCTCAAATGTTCTATATTAAAGCTGCTTGGTGCTGTGAAACTAAAACTGAAACTCCTCTCCTCTGCTTATGTTTTGCATTTGGAACAGATTTTAACAGATCTTTAACAGATAATCAGAGTTGGAAGGGACCTTGTAGGTCATCTAGTCCAATCCCCTGCCCAAGTGGGAGACCCTACACCATTTCTGACAAATGACAGTCCAATCTCTTCTGGGAAGGGGCAGTAGAACTCCTTAGCATCAGAGCGTGTTAATAACATAGGCAATACTAATGCTCTGATGTTCATTTCGAAAAATCCTTTCTTAGTGACCTAGAAACCAAGAGGAACATATGTGCCAAATTTCAAGTTCATAGGCTTTACGGTTCTGGAGATTTTGTGATGATGCCCGAGTGATATTTGGCTTTTATATATATATATATATATATTTAATGAGAGCTTCACATCTATTTTAATTAGATTCTGGTTAAACGAACATCACACAATATAGTATATTTTGCTGTATTTTTATTGAAAACTATTGGAAAAAGTATGAGAAAAAAATATTCTGAAAAGTAAGATCAATAATGAAATAAAAAGCAGAATGCATTCCTGAGTTGGGATCATTTACTCTGTTCTTACTTTTAGCCACTAAATCTGCAAAGTAAATGGGAAGCTGGGATTCAAGTGATTTGCATACCAGCAATGTCTTCTATTTGAATGTGCCCAAACTATCATAGTTGTAGTAATCCTGAATAATCAGTGTCTGATAGCAGAGTTTCAACTGCTTTGGTAAACTCTTGTGCTGTCATGCTCTTCAGTTCAAAGGCTGAATAACATGTTAGTAGTAGAGATGAACCAGCTTCAAAAATAATTTAGAAGTGCTTTGTAGCCAACATTTTCCAGGCTTCCATGGAAGCCTGCCAGGAGTCAGGCTACTTTAACAAATAACAAGGACATACTGTGTTCAACTTCTAATCTTCCCCTGATAAGAAATGGTTCAGTCTTTAAACTCACTTTGGAGTCTCTGTTGTCTCCAGGAGCTCAGAATATTGCGATGCACAGTGCTAGAAAAAAGTACATATATACATTTTTTATAAATCAGTCACTATAAACAACACTAAAAATAATATTTCATCAATGTGTAGTATATAACACATTTTCCACATTGTAAAGATATTTTCTAACAGTTGTGGAACAGGACTTTCCTAATAAACTATATGGAACTTTCTGTTTGTAGCAACCAGGCAGAGATGCTGACTGAAGCACTGGCACCATTAGAGCTATCTCCAGAGACCCTCTAAAATAGTGCTAATGATAATTAATGCAATGTCAAGCCCCCCTCCTTTTTTTTTTTTTTTGCAATGTGAATGTGCTGTGGAGCAAAACTCCAAACAATTTAATCTGTGACCTTTATTTCCTAGATGTTCACAATAAGTCTCTTGAGCAGATATTCCCCAATAGTAAAACAAAAAGCCATTATTAGGCACAAATGTAGCATTTAAGTTTCTTACCTTCTGAGAAAACCAATCTGGTGGACGGCCTGGTTCTGCAAAGGGTTTAATAGCTCGGCTGACAGATACCCTACATAAATAAGATGGAATCAAGATTTTCTTTCTCTGTATATCAGAGATGATGCAATGTTTACTAGAGTGGGGAAAATACTAAAAAAATACTATAAAATATACTGGTTTGTATTCCATTCATTGAGATCTAGGGTCAAAATATCTATTCATATCTGAAACTCATTAGATGGCATTGGTCAATTATACCCAGCGCTGATCTATACTGATTTATCTCAGCGTTGATACCTGGATAATTAGAGCAGAAAAACACTTATGAGCAATTTGATTCTTTAGGAATAAAAAGGGCTGCAAATGTAACCATCATTTCCTACTGCTTTTTTCTATTACATGAGTCCAAATTGAATAAAAATACACTATATTGTTTTCAAATGTAAACTACATGAATTTTAATTAATTCCTCTTCAGATTTGTGTCTCATTCCAAAAGTAGAAATCCACTATGACTAAGATAAGAGTGTCAAATTGTACAATCTCTAGCGCGTTTCAACAGTCAATCCAAAAACTATGGTTATGCTCCTTCCCCACCATGACTTCAATCTGTGCTTCTGAATGTAATCAGAAGTGCTTAATCACTTTTCAACTAAATTTTGAGGCTGGAAAGTAATACATAATCTGTTGATTTGGCTATTTGCACTAATTAATAATCTCACTGTTCATTGCCAGTTGAATGAAATTATTTATTCCAGGTAGTCCTGATTTACAGCTATTCGTTTAGTGACTACTCAAAGTCACAACAGCACTGAAAAAAATGATCTATGACCACTTTTCACACTTATAACCCATGATCTTGTGATCAAAATTCAGGCACATCAACTGTTCTGGGGCAATGCAATCTCCATCTGTAATCTTTCCATTCTGTTTGGGACAAAGTCAATGGGAGAATCTAGATTAAGTGATTATTAAGTATTCACCTAATGACTGCATGATTCACTTAATAACTGGAGTATTCCCAGATTTAACAACTGCGGTAAAAGGGTTACAAAATGGGGCACAATTAATTTAGCAGCTGCCTTACTTAACATAAATTTTGGGCTCAATTGTGATCTTAAGTCAAAGATTACCTATACTCTCAAATGTTAAGATCACTGATGGCTTTTGTCCTTATTTGGTATTTAGAACAATAACGTTCACAAATCGCTGTCCAATTTTGCACCATTGAAGAACATACCCTACATGCTATTCTAAACCAAATACATCTTGGCAGCAAATGTTCCAGCCCATTTAACAGTATTTCTCTCACCAGTTCTGGTCTCCACTACGCATAACAGAAGAAGCCAGGCACAGCTTCTCTCGAATAGACCAGGGTTCTGTGGGCCCGACATTCATCAACTTGTGTTCTAACGGGAAAAAAATCATATTATTGCTGTAGGATGAGGTATGAGTATGAGGCAAATTCCACATTCCTGATCTACCTAGGAGCGGGATGGAACAGATGCAATTATCTGGAAAACTCTGGCAATCGGAGAAGGAAACAGTATTGGGTACGTTCAACACATTTATAAAAAATAATAATAAAGGCGAAACTACATTTTTTAAAAGGCACTTTTTCTCAAGCAAATGGTTCCTAGAAGGCAAAAGGTGGCAAAAGGCAAACTCCCCCAGTCAATAAAATGCGTGCAACTAAATACAAAATAAAAAAATATATATTCAAAAAAATATAAAATAAAAAAATTATATTAAAAAAAAATGCGTGCAACTGACAAGATATACAGGATGAAGCTTGGCTATATAGAGCTGCGTCAGATGACCCGCTGCTTCTCAGATATGTAAAGCAACGGGCATCCCTGATACTTTTGCCCTTAGCACGAAAAAAGATCGCTACTTACTACCCGCTCCGGCCGCCATTTTCGCCAAAGAACAGCCGATTGCGAAGCTCGCCGCACATCGCGTCCCAAAACGTGAGGTCGGGCCTCTCGACTCAGAGCGGTAGGCCGTCCGTTCTTTTCTATTCCTATTGGTTGATTGAAGAACGGGGGTGGGGGGGGAATGGTGGCCGGAAAAAACGGTTTTTAAAAATCTCTATGGTTGGTTTCCGGGGTGTGTGTATCCAGTGCTCTGAGAACGGAAGCGGAAATAGGCGACTGGGGCTTGAAGTGTCGCGTGGGTCTCTAGCTTCTTCGGATTGCGGCTATGGGTCGAGTCAAGCACCAGGAACCCGAGGAAGCGCCGGAGACCGAGGCAACAACCCCAGAACGGTCGTACCACGAACTAGTAGCAAACGTAAATGCTATAGCGCGGCCGTTAGCCTCTCGTAAGCTCACCCGCAAACTCTACAAGTGCATCAAAAAAGGTGCGTGCGATTGGTGGGTGGGTGAGCCCTTCCCGGGTGGGCTGTGATGGACTCCCGTTTCGAGCTTTACTGCCTCTTGGGGAGAGGTCTTCCTGAAAGCTCTCGCATTTTATTTTGTAGCATCGAAGTTTAAACAGATCCGGCGGGGGGTGAAAGAAGTCCAGAAATTCATCAACAAAGGCGAAAAGGGGTAAGAAGCTGTGATGCTCCGGTCGATGGAATCTACTTGTGAGCAGTTAATCTCCGTATTTCCGCTTAAAGTAACTGCTCTAGTGTATTTTGGTCTAAACAAAACAATTTTAAGTCTATGAGAATATAAATGCTTAAATTAGCTTTTTCTATACAAAGTTCAGGAGAAACTAGGGCTGTTACATTCTGAGCAAATTAGAGACATACTTTTCTGTGATTGCCGTAAGAAACTTATTTGAGATTTTCCATTATTTTGAAATTTGTTTCACTAGTCCCCAATGTCTAACCAACATTATTTGTCTGGTTTCTCATAGAATCACAGTTCTTGCAGGAGATACATTGCCTATTGATGTTTATTGCCACATCCCCGTCATGTGTGAAGACAGGAGTCTTCCCTATGTATATATTCCTTCTAAAACGGTAATAATTGGTTAAAGGAAAGAGGTTTTCTTCTTGCTGGTCCTTGAGAAAGTAATGAGTGTATGAGATGGGACAAAAAAAATCAATAGCATTTTGTCTCACATGATAATTTTATTTTCCTATGTAAACAAAGTCTCAGATACTTAGATATGGATACTTAGTTTTTCTCAAAAACTACTACTAGTCTCTACTCTTTCAATTCCATGACACTGATGTCACTGATTATTAAAAGTCCCAGTAATAGTTTATAAAACTTTTGTATGTTATTTTGTATCTTTTCAGTTGTGACTTAAATATATAACAAGTGGGTGCAATAACAATATTAACATTCAGAAGCTAGATTCATTTGATAGATGGCTTGCTGAATAATATATGTCAAACTGGTGGCCTATGGACCGAATCCATCACATGCAGGTCATGCCCACCCCAGCTCCACAAATGGGAAAAATGTGTGACGACAACCTGACACAAGTTTGACACCCCTGACAAATGGCATTTGCATTTATACAATAGGCACTACAAGATGAAATTATTGCTTAGTGTTTGAATCTGGCTAAAAAGTGAATATTAGATATTCAGGCTATGGATCCTTATAATGCCAGATATAGTTTCAGCATAATCATGTCCAACTGTTGAATATGATACTAATACATGAATTTTAATAAAACAGCTAAAAAGTGGTACACGTCATATTTAAACACTTCAGTACCATATTTTGTTAATACCTTGAGGTTATGAGAGGCCAGTTAAGTTTGAGGTCTCTCAGAATTCTTTCCTAACATGAGCTCAGAAGTTGAAATGACAGGGAAGTGATAATTTAAGAATTTAACACCCATGTATTTTGTCCTGCAGGTGCCAGGTTAAATTTTAAGCTACTTTTTGCATAAGGTTTGTAAATAAGGTCATACAAAAACATAGGAATCCCTAATATCTATTTCCTTTAAATTATTTGTTAAATTTTAATACCTTAGGAAGATCATTTTGTCTCACATCAAGAGGGTGAACTCTGAGGCATTAGGTAAGCCTTATGTATTCTCAAGTTGTTGAAATTTGGTTTCCATTTCTTAGATGTTTGCAGTGTGGTTGCTGAATTAAGCTTTATAGAAGTTAGATCTTCACCCTGAGGAGGGCTAAAATCAAATTTCTAAAGTACTGGGTTTGTTTAGTTTGTTTCTTGAAATACGCATGAGTAGCCTGTGCTGAAAAAAGGGAGACTTCTATGTGTGATCCAAGAAACTGAATCCTTTTCTTCTTTTGCATTCAGGATTTGGGAGCAGCAGCAGGCTCAAAACGCCCAACCTGCGTTATCATGATAAAGGCTCATGAGGACTATCAAGAAGCTTACAATGAGTGCTTAGAGGAAGTGGAGGCTCTTCCACTTCCTTTGTGAAGAACATTGATAACAGATGCTATTTAGACTCCAAGATATATGATATGGTATACTGGATTCTATAGGCTTTATGTGATTAAATATCAGTTTCGTGCCAGTTTGATACGACAGTTGGCCTGGATTGTTGCATTGAGGAATATAACAACCTACTGAGAGCCCAGGAACCATGGCAGCCATGCTGTAATCATGTATTTTTTTTAAAGAGTTTTGGTGGCAATTCTTGCTGGAAATTTGTATTAAAATGTTGCCCGATGTTCAGTCCTAAAAGAATTCTACACCATTAGCATAAAGGAACTGTTAAATAATAAAAAGATTTGTAGATATATTGGTCTTATGCAATTCAATATACTATAGTCTTTAATATCACACGATCTTATTCTTATTCCAAAGCAGGAGTCCCCATCCCCTGGTCTGTGGACCGGTACCAGTCCACAGCATGCCAGCAACTGGTCCCGCAAAAACAAGCAAAGTCCCATCCGTGGGATGCAGGCATTACATGCCCTCTCTGGTCTGCGGAAAAACCTCTATCCACAGAACCGGTCTCTGGTGCCCAAAAGGTGCTCCAAAGTACCTTCAAGTTGTGTTCTGTGTTGCTTGGGGTAGAGAACATCTCTTGCCTCCTTTATGCAGACAGAAATGCTATTGAACATTTTAAAAATACAAGTCATCTATAGCCTTTATTGAAGGGCAGTGTTATTTCAGCTCTTGTTAACTAGATCATACTGAACTGCAGAAGCAAATATGAAGCATTCTCCAAAAAAAAAATCCAGCCCTAGACGAGCTAGACTAAGTTTCTTTATACAAATTAGTCTTACACTGAAGATAAATATAATTTTGTAGGTATTGCATTGTATGGTAACATGCAAAGCATGTTATTTGTTTCTATGTTGCCTGCTGCCCCCTTTAGATGTCTGATATGTACAAAATTTGATGGAACTGAGAACACATGCAGCAAGCCTCTGGCTACTCTTAAAGGCTATAGTGGCAATTGATTTTTTTTCAATTATCCTTTCTCTAGGTCAGTACAGGTTTTGCTTCAGAAAAAGGCAACCTCATTTTGTAAAGTGCAAGTTGTAAGCACTACTTCTTACTTGACGCCTCCAAGTTAAAATAATGCTGGCACTGTCCAAAATTATTTCTAAAGAGCTGTAACTTTGAGGAAAGCTTTTAAGATTAGTCCATGAGAATACCAATCCTGGATATTAGGAATAATCTATGCCTAAGGATGTCTCTAAATTAATATCTCAAAGGCAGATTTAAAATCCCTTTTACATACACAAAATGCAACATTTTATTACAAGCTGTTAACACCAAACTTGTTCATTACCTATACAGGTTTTAGATTTACCATATTTAAATAGTATATGCTCTGATGCTATAAATTGTTTATATAAGGAGGAAAATCAATCCTGGCTTTTGAGCTTTTATTTCTTTACTTAAATAAATCATCGTGTATTTGTATTCATATTCTAAGGAAATATTCCATTGTATAATTACTCATCTCTTAGTCTCTGAAGAACAATACTGTATAAAGAGGCTGACTTAAAATGTTAGGAAACACCAGCAAGCCTACAACTGTTCCTCATTTCCATTCTAATTTACTTGACATTTTTCTTCAAGAGTAAGCTGGATTCCCCACATGCTTTTCTTACCACAGATATATTGCATTTTTCTGAAACATACTTCTGTTTTCAAGAATTTGGTAATCTGTAAGCATTAAAAGTAGGGATAGCAGCTCCACATACAGCACTTGTGGTATAATCCAACAAGAAACAGAATTGTGACTAGGGACAGGATAAACTCTATATCAGGAGCATTGCCTGTTGAAGCTGCCAGGATGAAGCCCAAAACAGGCAGACACGGAGTATATGTACAGGATATTGCATTGCCTCAACCTGGGAAGTTTTTGTCTGGCCCACTAAACTAATCAGCTTCCATTGTATAGCAGCTGTTATATTAAGCAGGACCTTATAGAGTTCTGCTTGCACACAACTGCTGTATTTGAAGAGCCTATTTCATAACAAGTCTTGCCATTATCAAAAGATGAGACGTTTTCCATCTGCTGGGTTTTGTTCCATGGGGCAATATGGACACTTCAGTCTGCAAAATGTAACAAAAAAGAATCAAATCAGGACTTTGAAATCCTTACCAGAAACTTCTTTTGTAACAAATATGAAGGTGATCCGCCCCCCACTCCTGGAAAACTGGCAGCAAGTTCTATTATATAAAAGTATTGGCGGGATTGTGCTGGTACCACAGACATCCAAGTCAAGTATAGTCTTACAGAAGCTTTGCTGGGTGACTTTGGGCTTGTTCTTGGCCCAGTTTACTTCAATGTTCGTTATGAAAAATGAAAGCACTACATGTCTTGAGTTTCTGAAGAAAAAGCAGGATAGAAATCTTAATATTCACCAAATTTGGTTCTATTTTTGACCCAATATTAATTTTTAAAAAATCTAGATTTGGCTCCAGTAATGTCAGACAGTCATTCCTTTTAAGATGTATGAACCTCAACTCCCAGAATTCCCCAAATGGTATGTGGCTGGGGAATTCTGAGAAATGAAGCCCACACATCTTAAAGTCTCCAAGTTTGAAAAACTTTCATTTAGAGTTCTTAAAATAGCCTTGTTCAACAATTGAACTGAAGGTAGCAGACACAATGTAGCTAGCCATAGTATGTAGTAGTATATTTTGGGGAAAAAGTTTTACTAAATCTACATGGTATTGCATGTATAAATATGGGATGAATAAAGTATATGATCTAACTCGGGTGTCGAACACAAGGCGGTTGGATCCAGCCCATGGGGCCAACCTGGAAAATGTTGCTTCAGCCGGGTCTACCCAGTGTGAAGAGGAAACATGTCAGCATGAGTGGTGTCAAGCTGGCCACAGCCACCCAGTTGGCTATGGCCCCCCAGTCACGCAAGGTCAACCACAGCCCTGATGCGGCCCTCAATGAAATTGAGTTTGACACCCCTGATCTAACTGCAATATGGAAATTGAAATAGTTCAGGCAATCATCATCTACTAACCCCATAACTTTCATTGAGATAGCAAGATTTGATGAAAATCACTCACTTCCCTCCATTGATAAGCTTGTTGAGAGCATCTCTAGAAATAACATGTCCACAAATCAACTTGATAGGTGGATTGGAATCTGTGGTCTGTTGGCGCAGGATGGGACATGCAAAGACTGAATGATACCAGCATTTCATTCCTAGCTCAACTTCAATCTGTTAAGAAAAGTTAACTTTAGCATGTAGTTCTATTTTCAGCAAAAATCCCAATACATCTTACAGTTCCTTCCCCAGAACGGGTAAGTGACTCACGGGCAGCTCATCCTTGTGGCTCCAGACACCCGTGCATTGTCTCTGCTCAATCACAGCCTTGATGTTCATCAAAACTGGCAACGCTACACACCCTGCGGCAAAACTGCAGAGACAGAATGCTCAGTGCTGCCCAGTACAGCCCCCAATCCCACCTGTATGAAGCTTTACCTGACGCTGAGAGGCGACTCCACTGAGAGACCCAGCAAGGAACACGCATCACGAGTGAAAGTCTCACAAATCTCTGTCCAATGACTTTCATCCAGTAGATGCCTATATGGAGAATTCTGAAGGCCTAAGCGTAGGTATACCAGACTTCCCATCATCACTTGGATCTCTGTTCAGCAAGATACAGGAAGTGCCATTTCAGTGAATAACCTTCATTAAGGCCACCTAGGCCTATTTCAGAGCGAATTGTAAGAAACTGGTGACAACACAAATGAACAGGCTGAGGAGATGATTCCTTTGTTTTGAATCAAGGAATTCAACAGTTTAGATTACCTCTCCTATTAAAACTGGGAAGAGAAAGCACGCAGAGCATAGTTTCTGGAATTCTTTTCTACCCCTTCATACCAGCTGCACTCAACCACATGACCAGGAGGGAGGAAGGTGAGGCTTAATAATGGAGCAGCTGGTAGCATTCCAAGGGCTGCCCAGCTGCTTCTCCCATATGAATTGAATGAAGGCGAAGTTTTCTGGAATGCCTTTCTTCAAAGGCCCAAGCTGGATCAGACCATTTTGAAGCTTGATCTTTTGTCAGCTTTTCACACCACACCAAATTTGGTCCTGGTTTTTTTTTTTTTTTTAGTTCTCAGACAGGTACCCTGCTGAGACATGAACAGGCTCAGTCCCTTTACACACACTCCAGGATCCCATTGGGTTGGAGAGAAAAGGGGAATAATGAGATTCCAATATTCTTCAGCATTAAGAGTTGTTTGAAGCAACAAAGCCAGTAATGGAAGCCAGCAGTTCTGGCAACTATAAAGAAACACTACAAAAAACCCATCATAATACAAATAAAATATGTTATTTTATCTTTGTCAAGGATGCTGAGCAGAGCCCAACAGACCTAGGAAAGAAGTATCAATTCATGACAAGAAAGCAGAATCCAAGGAAAAAGTGCCCCACCTTGCTTGTGTAAGTGGGCAAAGGGTTGAAAGTGACGTGCATAGCTCAGGGCCTCCAACTCCTTGCCGGGCCCGCCAGAAAGAAGTCTGATGAAATGGAGCCGATGCAGCTGAAACTCCAGAGTACTGTTCAGATCGGCCAGCTGCTGCCTGTGGAAGACTGCCCAGCTAGGCAAGGTACATTATTCCCTCAGCACCAGAGTCTATAAAGGAACTGTCCTCAGAGTAATTATAATGAAAAAAAGACATGGCAATGATCCAAACTCACATATCGGCTACAGGAGGTTATGAATACTGGCAGCTTGTTTTTAAGCGAAATCTCAGAAATGTACTAGATTTCATAGATGAGAAACAAAGCATCGTAAAAAGTAATTAAAAACTAATCAAAGTAAATTAAAAACCTAAACTAAAATAACCAGATTAGGAATTACAGGAAGAAAAGAAACAGGATTCCCCAAAGGAAAACAGTGCGCTGTTCTAAAGACTTACCTCAGAGCAGGTCCCAAGTCTTGTTTGTGCAGAGCTTCCAGAATGCTGTTCAGTTCCAGGAATGGTTTTTTGAAATCTACATCCACACTCACAGTTGATTCCTGCCATGGAAAAACCAGAAGTTGATTGAAAAACAAATTGTCTTGCCCTCTCCTGAAAATAAAGGAGCAGGCAAGAAATGGAAATATCTGCAGATGGAGGTTCAAATAAACATTATGGGTAAACCTCGACTTACGACTGGTTGCTTAATGACTATTCAAAGTTACGATGGACCCCCTCAAAAGCTACTTAAAAGCCAGTTTTGAAGTTGCGATGGCCATAATCCCCCCCACGGTGACATGATCGCATTTTGAGTGCTTGGCAAGTGGCTCACCTTTACGGCCATTTGAGCATCTCACGATCACATCACCACAATTTGCTATGAACTCTGCTGTTTTCCAGTGTTTACTTCCAGTTTCTGGCAAAAAAATGCATCTGGGGAAAATGGATTTGCTTAATGAGCATGGTGTTTGCTTAACAAGTGCTACAAAATATGTCCAAAAAAAAAATCATGTCTAGTCACATGATGCCTCAACCTATGACTGCAATGACTTATGACTATAATTCTGGGCCCAATTACAGTAATATGTCAGGAACTACCTATAGCCATTTCAGAAGGGACAAAAAAGATATACAACAGAAGAGAGTAATTGGGTCAGGTGCTTCTTTGGTACTGTAGGCAAGAAAGTAAATTTGTGGCCAGCAGAATTGAATAACCTAACTGAAGCATATATCAAAAAGTATAACATAATGTAGGATTACAACCATTATGTATTATACATAGTCCTTGCTTACTGACCATTAGTTCAAAGTTATAACTGTTCAAAGTTACAGTGGAGCTGACCAAGGAGATTTAAGCTAGTTTTCAAAGTTGCAGTCATTGTCACATGATCATTATTTGGTTTCTTGGCAACTAGCACACATTTCTGATAGTTGCAGAGTCCCATAATCATGTAATTACCATTTGTGACCTTCATAACATAAGCAATGTCAATTGGGAAGCCAGCAGGAAGTCACAAATTGCAGCCACATGATGTCGGCTTAATGATCTGTGGTGATTTGTTTTACAACCACATAGCGACAGGGCTCACAGTCCCAACTGTAGTTGGTAAGTGAGGACTTCCTGTATACCATGCAAAATTTTCTGTCATTAAAGAGATTAGTACCTGACACAGTTCTTCAGCCACCCCCAGCATTCCTTGTTGATAGAGATGTTCTATAATTGCCAATACCAGGATCTGTTTCTCTTGAGTTTCCCAGACCAGAGCAGGGACAATGCCACACAAATCAGCATCAAAATTCTGGAACAAAATGAAAGAGAAGCAGTTGATCCTTCAATCTGCATTTCAGAAAAGAAGCAAAGTAACTTGCCAGAATGATAACTTGCCTTATCTTTAAGTATGTAAATATGGTGTAAAGATAAGGTAAATTATTATTCTAGCAATTTAAAAGATGCCATACCATCTATAATGAAAAATAGGTAGTCGTCAAATGAGAATAAGCTTCTCTCTTATAAACAGTATAAATTGATGTTCGATATGAACAGTTGAACATATTTCTCTACTGTACCAAAATATAGGAGATTCTCGTTCACAGGTCCCACCTCATATACCTTTACTTTAATGCCCTTAATATTTTTATTCCCAGTGATGACTCAAAACCAAATTGCTTCTTTATTAATTAATTTCTGATAAAAGAAGCCCACACTTCACAAGTATTTGGCATTCAACAAACAATATGGGTAGCAACTTTACATAATATGGGTAATTCTTATTTAGCAACTACAGTTGGGACTGGCAACTTGATCATTACTTGAAGCCATTGCTAAGTGAAACTACATCAGTGTTTATGATCTTACTTCATAAACTTTCATTTGCTTTACAGACGTGCAAAGGTCGTAAATGCAAGGATTGGTCAAAAAGATACTTTTTCTTCACTGCTATGATTGCAAATGGTCACTAAATGAGGCAGTCCCTAAATGAAGACTACCTGTAGTCACATTTAGGAGAACCATTTGCTTGCATACCTCTTGGACCATTTTTCATGCAATATTCTAGATTCAGTATAATATGAAGAAAATACAATGCTTATGAAGATTGAGAAAACAGAGCAAGAGCTTTCTTGTACTGTACTAAATGAGTGTTTATGCTACCAAAGAACGAAATAATAGAACATGCATATTTCACTAGTTCATCAGCATTCCAAAATCAACAGCATAAAAGATATAATCATTGAGGTAACATCTACTCTCATGGCTCCCAATTTAAAATCCAAAGCAATTTCCTTCTTGTTCCAACGCCCACCCACCCCTAAATTAGTGGAAGATACTCACTCTATCTATTGCTTTGCCCACGCGGGAGATACTGCTGTGAATATCTTTGTGATCTGAAGCTAAGTTTTGAACAGTGTCCTTAATCTTCTTACAGCATTGAGACATAACGAGGGAGAGTGTAGCAGAAAGAGGTCCTCGCTGCAAGGCTATAGTAGGAAAAGCAGTGGCATTTAACTTTTAGACATCCCCTTAAATGCTCAGTCTGTGCTTACTTGCAACTTTCATTTGACATAAATAGGTGAAGGTATTTTATGGTATCCTCACCTGCAGGTATTTCACATTTGGGGAAAGGCACCATTAGATGTAATTCAGTTCCACATAATAGTAATATTTTCATACTCAACATTTTTTCAACACCTGTTCACAAGTATCTTGGAATTCAATTGTGGAAATTAAGGGAAGACAGCAATGAAAATAAACCAGTTGTTGTATAATAGAACAGAGAAAGTATACCTCCTGGGCCCCAAGAGATGGCACTGTTTCAAAGAAGGCCCAGGTCAGAGTATGGCCTATAGGGACAGGGCAATACCCTTGGGAGGAAATAGTTGCCAAATAAGCCAGTCCTATGTCATAAAGGACCTTACATAAAGGTCCTATGTCCTATGTCATAAAGGTCAATCAGCACACTGAATTGCACCTAGAATGCTATTGATAGCCCTTCATTAGGAGTATTTGGTGTTTTCCATACCTAATAGTAGATAAACGCAATATAATTTATTACGATATTTAAATCAAAATCTTGTATAGATGCCAAGAACATTGTTGATACCATGATGTTTTACGATGTAAAAAAAGAAAAGAAAATTAATAAAAATTATTTATTAAAAAAAAAAAAAAGAATGCTATTGATAGCCAGTGTCAGATGGGCATAACAAGCAATGCCCACAACTACTTGCATCACCACATAATGGACCAATTACAGTTTCTGGATATTCAAAGACAGCACATTGCAATTGTCCTGATGGGAGGTAACTAATATGTGGGTGGTCATGAACAGGGTCCACAATCCAGAAATGGGTGCAAGCTGCACACCAAACAAAGTTATGCAAAGACACCCCTTGCTACAGCTGCCGACAGTTATTCAATTTGGATCTGGGTCCTGGAGGACCCCAAAGTATGCACTGATTCCAAGCAAGGCAAGGTAAGACTGCTCAGGGTCAAAGATCAACCCTCTCCAATTTTGGGACCTTTGGAACCTAAAACCTACAGCCACTTAGTTTTGGTAGGCTAGAGCTAAATCCTGTTCCTCTCCATCTGGATCCTTGCAACTTCCAAACAACAGACAGCGTTTCAATAGCTTCATTTGAATTTGAAGGAGGAAAGATAATTGAATATTATCTGCATATTGTATTGCATTGTAACAGCCAATAATTACATCATTCATTCATTCATTCATTCAAGCTCAGTTTTGACTCAAAGAATATACTTTTTATTGGATTAACTCATTTTCTGGGTTTACTCAAATACATTTGATTCATAAATTAATTAAATGGGCTGGGTTCATATAACAGGCTTCACAACCTGTACATCTAACCAAGGACAAACTTAAGGTTGTTAAAATTTTCACTCGTTTTATGAAGTGTATTTTGCAAGCCCACTCAACTCAATAAGCACGTAACATAAAATCTCCCAAGCAAAGCTCAACTTCCTACAGTTTCATGGATCAATTCTGTGCATTCTTTTCTGGCAACAAGATAACCGTGGTTTTCCATTGTGTTCTTCCAGGATGCTTTTACACGATGACTTTCTAGTGTAGCATTGCCGCGGTGGTCTCTCAAGATTATTAGCCAGACCCGGATCTGCCTGGCCCTTTATGTTCAAAGCGGAGACCGCAATCCCAAACCGCTTCCCCTCCCGCGCCTGTCAGGCAATGCGAACCGGCCGCAGCCCTGCCTCCAAGGCAGGGGCATCCGTACCTGCAGCGCCCAGCTCCTCCCTTAGCTGGCTGACGTAACGCAGCAGCTCTTCCAGGCCTCGCTCACAATGCTGGCCGTAGCACAGGAACTTCTGCAGCACTTTGTCCACCTCCCTCTCTACGCAGGCGCACCGCTCCATTAGCCCGGCCTGCCTGACACGCTCTGAAGCGGAAGGAGAAAAAGCTTTCAGTCAGGACAGTCGACGATGACCTTTCCAGGCGCGAGCCCCGACTGAGGCGGAAGGTCCTTACCGGCGACGCTGACGAGAAGAACTGGAGACGAGGCCAACTAGCCGGGCATCCACCTTCCCCGCCCCGGTTTAAAGGGATAGAGAGAGAATAGTTTGCGGGCGGGATTCTGCCTGTGTCACGGCTCACCCCGTAGGAATGCGGTCGCCACAAATCGACCCTGTGGTTGGTGGTTCCTACCACAGACGAGCGATAGGTTAGAAAGACACCCTCCGTACGCTGAATGGCACGTTCCTTTACTATTCAGTATGAAGATTGGATGGAGCCACTTTGAAAAAAGGGGGGAGGGAAACTTGAAATAACGCTAACCTGAGAACCGTGGAAAGAGACGTCAGTTTTCTTCAATCTGAGAAAATAGAATAATTAATAATTAGCTTCCTTCTTGTCTTATGCTGCCGTCCTACGCGTACCTAATTGCTAAATTTCTCTAATGATGGAGCAAACCATTTTTATTGGGAAGGGTGTGCCTGGAATGAACTACACAGGGTGCAACAGCTGATTGGGACAAACCATTTTTGGCTTAGGTAAATTGTAAGTGACGTATAGGTTTGGAGTGAACCATTTTGTACGGCAGACAGTTTGGAGTTACTTATACAGTGAGAGTCCAGTGCAGGTAAGATGAAATAACAGATCAGGCAAACGTTTGATGTACTGTGACCCCAACCTGTCCTAGACTTGGTATTATCAATTAAAATGGATCAAGTCTTTCAGCTTTCGCCCTCTCACTGGTGATAGAGGCCCTGTTCCCACATGCAGTTTGGGAGCACCACAACATCCTGAATAGCTTGTCTTCTCCCTTGGTATCCAATACTGGTCTTAGCCCAGCCTATTATTTAAATAGTTTTGTGTCATTACTTCCTGTCCTGGAATAAAGGTTGTTGTTTTTTTACTCTTTTTTTACTCAGTCTCATATCATCCCATCAAAATATAATATTCTATAAAATTAACACTGTGCCATAATGTTGGGGCTAAATTCAGATTACCTGTTGTATGCAAATGACCATGTACTTTGGGTATGGCTGTGCCATCCAGAGGAAAGATCTGATGACCTGTTACAGGTGTGCTCAAAGTATGTTTTGGAGTATGTGCTTGGAGGTACAGACATTCCTCCCTTGTGTCTTCATAATCCTATCGCTCCTAGCAGTTACCTTCTTGCTTACCACTAAGCATCCTGTGTTCCTTTCATCCCAGTAATATTCCTCCACCCCATTTTGGAACTACTATCGCTTCGGTATTCTAACCAGATACCCAAAAGAAGAGACAGGTTCATTTTTTTATGGAGAGAAGTGCACCATTTTTATGCAAATACTACATTTGCATAATTCCAAAATGTTTTCAGGAAACAAATTACCTTCACATTTTTCCTCAGTGTAGCCTCTAGAAAATCATGAGGGTTGTTAAACTGGGCATTTATTATTTGCCAGTTTCTCTCTGTTAATTTCTTACTTTCCTGGAAATAATTGTGTACCCAGGATATAGTTATACAATTCTGTAGGTTTTAGTTAACCATGTAATTATATCAGGGTCTCTCCCTACTTGCAATGATTTCCAGTCTGATGTCTTCCTAAAAGTGTTTACTTTTATCTCAGTTAAAATATGCTTGGAACTGCTCAATTCAAACATTTTTGGAGACAATTGGGAGCCTTCTTAGAATTTGACCAAGATGGATGTGGAAGATAAACCAATGTAAGGAGTTGTCACTAAATTGTGGAATTATAATTCCTTTTGTGCTGCACTGTTTCGGTTGGGGAATGTTCTCCCACTAGATAAAGATGTGAAGATGAATAATAACAAAGTTATAGCAAAAGGCAAATTGGCACGCATATAACAATTGGTGTAGTTGTAAATCTGGACAATGCAGTTTAGCAGGCAGTTGCAACAGAAGAGAAGTTGAGATTGGCCCTTCTGAGAGGCAATTTTATAAAGGCATTATTTTGTACCAACCTGAAGAATGGAATTTTTTTTCAGATTGCCATTTTCTGTAATGGATCTTTTCCAGAATACAACTGTTAATTCTTTGTTTTAGAAAATTACCAGATTGTGTGAACCTTAAATATTTCTATTTTAATTACATATCAATAAATATTCAGCTTGGCTGCTGTAATACATGTATGTATTGTTTAGAAACAATAACTGTTCAAAATATAGTGGCTGATTTATTATCTTGGGTCATGAATACAGAGCACATTAGACCAATTACTGCAAAAATTACAGTAATTTCCAACTATTTCCAGTTGAAGCTAGATTTGGTATTGACCTATATTCCCTGAATAATCTAGACCTGCATATGTCATATCTCAAACAATTTACCTATCTACCTACAGTATCTACCCATAGTTGAAAATTAACACAGCTGTATCTTAAAGTTTCTTATTTAGTTTCCTTCTTGCAGGGGTATATGATTGTGGTTATTATTACATTATTATTAACATTATTGTGGTTATTATTAAGTTGCTTGATGCTCAGTCAAATACTGATTGCAATATCATTAAGTGAAACATCATATCACAACTTGCAATCTCCTACTAGCTTCCCTATTGACTTTGCTAATTGGAAACTAACTGGAAAGGTTGCAAATGATGAGCATGTGACTATGAGATGCTGCAATGGTCATTAAGCGAGGACCACCTGTCCAGTGATTTGTCCACATAGAAGGGACATTGGCATCCCAGTTGTCAGTGAAATTATACTGAAACTTATTTAGTTATATCAGTCCCTGGTATTACTAGAACAGACGTAGGTATTTTTTTTTGTCAGACTATATTAGGGCTTTTGTTAGTAGTACTACTATTACTATTGGGAAGCGAGCAGAAAAATATCTGAAGTAATTAGAGATGAGGTTTGTCACAGTCTAACCTTGGATTGTCACAAATACACAGAATCTAAATCTTTGCTGAATATGAACAGCAAAAATACAAAAGATGCTGGGTGAAGCCCATCCATATAGTTTGAAAATAAGGTAAATCTGATTTTAAGAATTCCTAGCGGTACAAATGAAATGCACAAAAAATTGAAAAGCATGTACTTAGGAGATATATCAGACAAGTTACTCTTACAGTTCTAAGAGAAATGTGGTTCAGATCTAGATGTCTAGAGGGATCAGACTATCTGAGCTCACCAAGTGTTTTTAGATTAGAATTATAACACCGCATCCCTCTTCACATCTTTGGCAGATTCCTGGGCTTTCCTGCTTGGATGAAATGAACCAATCCTGTGGAATCCAGGAAACTGGTTTATCCAGCAGTTCCAAGAGGCAAATACCCTTGTTACTTTTTGTGACGCCTTGACTCTTCCCTGTGGCATCTGAGCAAGCAACTTGGTTTCTGGCTTAGCTGCCAAGTTTTGGTGCCGCCCTCCCTGGGTTGCTTCTCAACTCCCTGCAGTACTAATTGATGGGTGGAAACCTGCTCTGGGGATTTTGGAGTGAGGCTCCAAAGGAATTTTGGACTGGCGTGGGCACAGGGAACCAAACAAGAAATTTCAACAACCAGCTGTCTTGCAAGAAAAACAAGCGTTTGTGGTTTTTTAGGACCAGCAAAGAAAAAAACCATTTGATATAGTAGGAAGTATGTTACTGATCCAGCTCAGTGTAATCTAATGTACAGTATATTTTTTTCAGTCCTCTTTTATAATTTGCTAATTTAGGTTGGTATCTTGAAAATTAACCACATCCATATAAGTAACTTCCTGTTAAGAGATTAAGCTTTTATAGTGAGAGTGAGACTGTAGTAAGGGTCAACCATTTCGTGGATTTCTAATTATATTAAGTGCTTATATTCCAGGATAATTCAAAGATGATTGTGCAGCAAAGAACTCTGGCACACAACTGGATTGTTTCGCATCTAGTATGATACATTTTCATCTAGATTCCATCAAATCACTGAACAGCCAATAGCTTTTCTGATCTGGAAAATGAAAACTAGTAGGCAGTGATGCCTTAAAGCTAAAATGAAATATGTTAGGCAGTGATGTCTTCAGATAGCATACTAATGACAAGTTGTGTGGCACCAGTGAACATGGATTAAAGCAAGAAATAGAATCTGAGACATATTAAGATGTCCCCAAGCTGGTCACTATCAAACATGTTTAATAAAGGATTTCATGCACCATATTGGATAATGGCAATCCCAAAATAGTAAGAAGATTTAAGTAAACTGACATAATGTTTGCATTTGGAACATAGCAAGACAGTATTCTGCATTGATCTGTTATATAGTGATATTTCTCTTAGGGCAGGGGTGTCAAACGTCATCACGTGCCATATTGCAACTTTCCCCCCCTTCGCTCAAATGGGGGTGGGGGTGGCCAATGCATGACACAACCGGCCTGCGAGCCACAAATTTGATACCCCTGACTTAGGGCATATATACAGTAAAGCTGACTTCAAGCCAGAGCTATATTCTTAAAAATACACTTTTTTTCTTTAACTTCACATCTATGTATAGTCCATACAAAATACAACCTGATACCATTTGGCTTGGGCAAGCAATACTACAAGCAAGGACATTTTCCCTCATCATTGCAGGCTTTCCTTACCAGTGGGATATGTAAAGCTCTTTTAAAAGAGAGAGAAACTGCAAAATTGTTGAAAATGTCATTCATCCTCTTTTTGCTGGCTTAAAGGATATTCTTGGTATAGGATTATTTTCATTTTACAACCATAAATTTCCAAAGTATTTTAAGAAATTTCCTAGCCCAATTTCCCTCCCCACCAAAGAGGAAAAGTCCCCAAGAAGATTAGACATTGCTTCTTCATTAAAAATGCATGTCCTAATTTCTTCTTATATTGACTTATCAGGTTTTAGAGTTTATAAAACAACATGCATATTATCTGTTGAGAACATCCATTATAGCACAAATGGCAAAAATATTAGGAACAGAAAACATTACAACGGGGGAAAAATAGTAGTCTTGGAGCCAGAAGATTTAGGCAAATATTTATTCAATTACATTGCCAGGTTGTGCCTTCCATTTCAGAATTCTTTATGTTAGCAAGAACCTTCAAACCTAGAACTGAGACACCAAGCAGCAACCGAACAAATATGTTCACAGCTTTATTCTCATAATTATGGAGAAACTGACCATAAGCCAGATAACGTTGTTGTATGGTATTTTGATGGCTGAGCCCAAATGGTTTGTCTTGTGCTTTTGCTTCATAGGCCAATAGAACTGGAGTTGCTGCTTCATTTTCCAGAGCCAAAGAAGGATCTCTCTTACAATACAAGATCATACAATCACATTATACCTGGAACTTCAACCTTGAGCATGAGGTCCAGCCAGATGGATAGAAAACAAATGCTATACAGAGGGATTCCTGATAAGATTCTATGCCTTTCTTTTTAGTACACCAAGCCAAGTTTCAAATGATTAATGGGCAAGGCTAAACCTCAATAAGGAATAACCTAGATATTCTTCATTTGTTTTCCCCACAGAGCCATAGAGGGTTGGCCATAGTTCCCAATTACAGCTAATTCACATTCCATAATTTAAAAATAAACTTCTGTATTGATAGGCAGTGCCAGCATTAGTCCCATGCAGGATAGAAAAGGAAAGCCTTTTGCTCTTTAACACAGCAGTGATACGGAGGCAACGGCCTATCTGAATTGACAAAAAATTCCAAATATATTGCTGTGATTTCATCCTATGAATAGCAATCTGCAAAATCCTGTATGGTTACTACAGGAACAAACTTTTGGGCTGGTTTAACAGGCTCTTTAGCTTAGACATTTCCTCTACCAAATCTTATAGTTCATGTTGCGGTATGGGGCTTTTGCCCATTTGCAATCCCAGCAGAAGATCTTTCTCAAATATAGCTCAGATTTTAGAAGATTCAGTTCTTTCAATCCAAGGTGATTCTGAATCGCTATTTCTAGATTCAGCTGGGAACTGACGAAATTCACTCAGCTGCCTTTCCAGAGCCTGATTTCGATGGTACATCTCCATGTAGCTGGCCTGAATCTCACGCTGATAACGCAAGACTTTTTCTTTTTCCTCTTGCCATGTTTTTCGCTCATGCTCAAAGTTGACCACTTGCAGTTGGGCCTGGCGCCTCTCCCGCAACAATTCTGCCCACAGCCACTCAGTCCCTTCTGCACTCTCACCCTGCATTCCCCGGCATTTAGAATCATCTGTTTCACAACCCAAAAAGTCCTGGCACGCTTGAATGGGAGACTCCCTGGAGGAAGGAATAGGGGAACCCTGATCTGATAAGGGTTGGAAGGAGTCCCCCAACTGCGCCAGCTGTGCATCCTTGGCTTGCAACTCTGTTCGAGCCTCCCGCAGCTGGGTTTTCAAACTGAAGATTTCACCCAGTTTCTGGGCCATCTCTTCTTGGGCATCACGGACCTGCTGCTTCAGCAACGAAATCTCTGCAGTTTTTTGACATACCTGTGGAAAAAATATACTACGATGAAGACAAGAAATAAACAAAGAAAATGTAGTCAGATAAGAGAGTATGAGATGGTGGAATATTTCCAGCAGAGACAACAATGACAAGCCCAGATACAAAGGGTTAGGATAGCTCATACTGAAGATTATTTTGTACCTTTACATCTGAAACCTAGTTTCTTGGTTGGACAAAATTTCTAGTATGGCAGTAGATAACCTTGTCAGTTATCTAATAAGAGCATACCTGCTTCATAAAGAAGTCCAAAAGTTCAATTTAATTCACTGCTTGGACATTGAAACTAAATAAAGATAGTCCTTTGTGCATACTTCTCACCTCCCATTTGGTCTCCTCCAGTTTCGGACTGAGGCGTTCGGCTTTCTGCTGCTGCAACCTCAGCTCTTCACAGTGGCTCTGTTGAAGGTCCAGTTCTTCTTGCAGCCTCTTCTTTTCCTGCTGCACCTTGTAGAGTTGTAGCTGAAGTGCCCTCTGGCTGCGCTGGGCTTGGTACATTACCTGTTGCAGCTTGGCCACATACATTTGCTTTAGCTCATCCAGCTCTTCCATCCAAAGACGCTGTTTGTCTTCAAACACCTGCCAGAGTAAGAAAAGATTAGGGTGGGCTCACAAAGATTAGGCTTCCTATGGAACGTCACACGAGTCTCTCTCAAGAGATGGCATAAATGCCACATCTGTACATAGATACACTGCAGTAGCTGAATAAGTCCTAAGATTTTGCTGCTCATTGGAATTAGCCAGTACCTTATAACCAAACTGCTTAAAGGAATATGAAACGCAAGACTAATTAAACTTAATTTTTTTCTATAATTCTTGCTGCCCAACAGTTTATAGATGGCAAAACAATTCATATTCTGGTGGTATCGGTACTTTTGTCAACTCCCAAGACTGGATGACAACACACACAAGTATTGCTCTGATCTCTTAAAAAATAAAAGCCACAGATAGCAACATAGCAGCTTATCCCAAACTGGTACAGGTAGTCCTTGAACTACGACCACAACTGAGCCCAAAATTTAATTGCTAAGTGAGACAGTTGTTGAGTTTTACCTTTCTTGCCACAGTTTTTAAGTGGATCACTGCAGTTGTTATGTTAGTAATACGGTTGTAAAAAGGAATTGGCTTCTGCATTGACTTTCTTAGTAGAAAGATGCAAAACATGTCCGAGGACACTGCAACCTTCATAAATATGAGCCAGTTGCCAAGCATCTGAAATCTGATCATGGGGATTCTGCAACTGTTGTAAGTGTGAAAAAAAAGTCATAAGACACTTTCTTAAGTGCCGTTGTAACTTTGAACGGTCACTGAATGAATGGTTGTAAGTCGAGAACTACCTGTGTTTTCTTGAACTTCTGCAATGGGAAAATTGCCTATCATATCTGGGTTTGAGAAAGCTGCTGCATATAATATTTTCCATCCTTTAATCTAGAGATCTCTTTTCTGAATTCATTTATTTATTTAACAAATAAAGCAAGGATTTTCAACCAATCTGTTTCAGAAAAAAATTGTGACGGTTAATTCATTTGATTGTCTATGACATATAAGAACTGTCAGTCAGGGAAGAAGGTTGGAGGCAAAATGTCAACCACCTAAGGCTATAAGCCTGGTCAGCAAGGCTCACTATTCACACTTCTATCCTGGCAGAAGGATCATAAAGGTGGTGTGGTGGTTTAAACTTCCCGCAGTGCTGTCTTCGCCCACCTTGATAGTTAGCTCAATAAAACCACTACTTTGGAGTGCTGAGCTCTGAAGTGATGGCTCCCCAGTGAGACAGCTTCATTCAATTTTTCCCTTTCGTGGTGAGGCATGCAAACGAAATGCAAGGATTTGTGAAGCAAGCTCGGAGGAAATATTGATAAGTTTTCCCATGTTCAATCTAAGCAATCAGGCAGGAAAGCGCATACACACACACACTCACATTTCAACAAATTTCAAGATTATTTTAAGATCCGCTCTAACTACATAAAAATGCATATTTCTGTAGCTTCAAAATGTTCCAATAATGTTCCCCAAAATATTATTATAGTGTCTTGACTACTATAATATGCACCACGTGGTGCTACCCTCAAAAGTATCCAGAAGATTTAGTTGGTTCAAAATGCAGCAGCCCACATGGTTTTGTGCAAATGTAGAATTGCACATGTGTTATCTCTCTTGGGGAGCTGCATTAGTTGCTAATTTGCTTTGTGGGTCTAATTCAAGGTGCTGGTTATTACCTGTAAACAGTGGTGGTATTTGACCGGTTCTGCCCGGTTCTGGAGAGCCGGTAGCGGCGATGAGCAGTGGAGACCGAACCGGTTTTCTTCGCTGCTCTGTGGTTGGCCCACTCGCCCGGGCTCCCATACTCACTTTTATGGCCAGAATTCAAAGCGCAGCTGCTTTGTGTGGCGCAGAATAGCGCCGCACGGCAGCTGCTGCAGAGACCACCATTGTGCACGCTTGCAGGAGGCAAGTTAGAACACCTCTGCGCCTGCGCAAAGTGCATGTTTGGCGCACACATGCATGCAAAGTGTGTGCATGCGTGTAAAGCGCGGCTACCAAGCCACGCCCAACGAACTGGTGGCAACTTTATTTGAATACCGCCACTGCCTGTAAAGCCCTATGTTGTTTGGACCCTCCTTATTTGAAGAACCATCTTTTCCCAATTATATCTAATCAATTCAGCAGACTGGAGACGCAGAGTATGTTATAGGTTCCTCCTATTAAAGAGGTCTACCTTTTCCATGGTAATTCCTTCCCAGTGGAACTCCATCACCACCAAGGTAAGACTAGTTTCATATTCTGCCAAAAGATCCTGAAGATATGTTTTTGGCACTGGGCCTGGAGATCCCAGATTGATATGGATCCCATCAGATGGCTTGTTTGAATGTTGTTACTGGGGTGGGGTGTAATAGGTTTTATATTTGGGAGTTTCATTCCTGTAAGCCACTTGGATTAATTGCGAGTGAGTTGGGCAGCCATATAAATCCCCTTAATAAATAAAAGTAAATATTAAGACAATTAACATTAATACATAAAAATAAGGATCTTTAATATTAAAATATTAAGATAGGATATGTCTAGTTCAATGAAAAGTATATGATAACAGTGTTCCAATATCTAAAGGGTTGCCACAAAGAATTGGGGTCAGCCTATTTTCCAAAGCACTTGAAGGCAGGACAAGAAACAATGGATGGAAACTAATCAAATTGAGAATCAATCTAGAAATAAGGACAGCTTTCCTGACAGAACAATTAATCAGTGGAATGACTTGCCTCCAGAAGTTGTGGAGGTCTTTAAGAAGAGATTGGACAACCATTCATTTGAAATATCATAGAGTTTCCTGCTTGAGGAAGGAATTGGACAGAAGATTTCCAAGGTCCCTTCCAACTCTGTTATTGTGATCAACAGCCAAAAATGGGAGCATCAATTCCCAACTATCCAGGCTCCTTCACACAGGACATTGTTCAAGGTAGCTCATTTCTTAATAAAAACCATCACCTCTCACTGACACAATACATACTGCAAACAACTCAGGCAAGTCACACAATTCTTCCTACATAAACTTTCTTTTCTGACTCTATTATAAATTACAAACATAATGAGATGTATCTGTGAAATTAAAAAAGTAGGTTGAGGACTAGATCAGTGACAGGATTTGCCTCAGCTTGGTTGTGGAAAGCAGACATAAAAGCTTCAAAATAAGATTCTTGCAAACAAATCAGAATTACTTGTCTGCTTTCCCGTTCATTTGTGGCATGCTGAAAGCATTAAAAAAAAAAAGGGGGGGGGGAAGCAACCAACTGCCTCTCTATAAAAGCTTTCCAACTTTATTGCCTTGAGGTAATTTTTATTCATCAAGAGGTATCCATGCAAGTGGCTATTAAAATGCTTATAGAAAGATTAAAGAATGGATAACGCTATTACAGAGTCATATGGAGAATTTTACAAACTGAGATGAAGCCAAGTGCAGCAGGCTAACTGAGTTTGTGATATCCAAAAAAAAAAAAAAAAATCCTACAAAGAAAATTTACCCACCTGTGTGAAGGGGTCATCATTCTCACTCAGATTTCTCTTAAGCTGACGGAGCTCCATGCCTTTCTCACTCAGTCGGTCCTCAAGCTGGTTTACTACATCTTCCAAAGAATATGTGGTCTCATATGGAGGGGGTGGTTCCCCTGAGCTCTGCAGTCGGCTCAGGCTCTTGCAAGGCAGTGGTGCTTTCTCTACTGCCAGAGGATCTCGTGGTCCCCAAGAAACCCTATCTAAGGAACCACCAATGTGGTTGATGTGTCCTATGGAAGCACTCAGCTGATTTGGACTAGGCTTGAAGCGGGGATTGTATGTGGGAAAGCTCTGAATGGAGTTTGTGCCCTCATCAAGACTGATGGTGTGCAGCAGGTGGCTACGCAGAGGTCCACGTTGTGAGGAACTTCCAGTGCTATTCTGAGTTAAGAGCGTATGCAGACTCCCATTGCTCTTTGACATCTTCTGTCCTTTGCTGGATGACAGTCCCTGCATAGACAAGAAACTCCTCCCGGGCACCACCTTGAAAGCTGAGGGCCTGATCCGACACTGAAAATAACACAATGGCCATTAGCAGTTAAATTGGCTTTTGTGCACTAGGGTGAATTAGTTTAGCAAGATAGTTTAGCACAGCAGGAATGCAAGGAAATAAGCATATTATTATCATACTTGTAGAACTAGTCATTTAGAACAACTCGCCTCTCTCCTACCCATATTCAGCCTCTCAATTTCTTTCAGCTGGTTGTTCTTTTTGTAGACATTTCATTACCAAACTATATAAACATCATCGGTGCTCATCAGAAGGGAGTCCACCAAAGGCCCCACAGTTCAACTCTGTTCTACAAACATTCACTTTTATTAGTAAGATCTAAAGTAGTAAAAAAAAAACTTTTCCTAGTCAGGATGGGTGGGGGGGAGAGATTTCCTTTGCAGGAGCTTTCCAGAGATTAAGCTGTTTTTAACTATAAAATGCGGAAGCAACCCATCTGGCTGGCATTAAATAAGGATACTGTCAAGAAGAATTAAGCAGTATTGTGACATTACTGATAGCACTATCAGCACTGTTTCTCATTGCCTAGATTGGTACCAGCATTTAGGATCCTGTTACAGAGCTAGGCGAATCCTTCAGGAAAAGTTTCCTCTGGTCCAATCCCAATATGTATGATTGTGATTATCTATCTCAGAAAGAATAGCGTTTCTGCTGTTTTAGAGAGTCTCCTGGTCATGGCCATAACTAAATTAAGTTTAGCATATCTGACAGTTTGGCACCAGTTCTCAGCAATCACTTTCACACTTTTCAGAGATAAACAGATCAAGTTGCAAGAGCCCCTGCACTTTTACATCAGGGCCTTTGAGGCATCACTTCTTTAATTTACCATGTTTACCATGACACTAAACTGACCTGGAAGTCAGTTGTGTATGGATCAACAGGTATTTTTCAAGCCAGCAGAGCAGCATACGAAGTGGCCTCTCTGAACTGACAAGTGTTGAAATTTGTTCAGGGGAGATTACAATTATGGTAGCTCAGTTCCCCTGATCCATTAGCTTCTAAGTTTCACACATCATCACACATCCTTCCCAAAGCATGTGCTAACTATAAATCTGTATATTTTAATATCACAAAAGTCAGAAATACTCCAGACCTACTGGACAAAGAGCAAATATATTTGTTTCATGCCAGAAAACTATTTTTTTTAAAAAAAACCTATTACCACATTCTTGAAGTTCATACCTTGTCAAAGCGTCCACGTTCAGGCAACGAACTCTTGGAAAAATCTGCTCCTCGCTGATTGTCCTGGAAGTACCGCTCAGGGGACTGATTCTCCCGGTCACTCTCATAATCCCGTTTAAAGCCACCACCAGAGGACTGATGCTTCTTCTCAGCCCGGACATCCCGTTTTCCCCCATGTGGGTAGCTAGAGACTTCACGTTGCGATATTCCTTTCCGGAGCAACCCATCTGGCTGGCGCATCCGTCGCAGACCTCCTGATGCAGAGGGCGAGAACTCTTGTTTCTCTACTAGGCTCCCCACGCTGCCCATCTCACAGTTCTTGTTAGGCTCAGAATCCAGAGAATGAGGATCAAAGAGACAATGGCTGAGGTCACAGGTCACATGAGAGGCCTGTGCTGTTGCCATGGAGATTTAGAGATAATTCCAGCACTGCCAAAAGAAATAATATTCACAAAAATTAGTGATAGCTTTGATCCCACCAGCCCCATGGGACATCGATCTCAATCTATTCCTGACAGTCAAAGAATACCAGTTAATCATATCACGGGGATAAGAAAGTGGTGATCTTTCAGGCTCAGTAACTTCAATGCCAGAATCTCCAGTTCTTCAGAGTTTAAAAACAACCCAATACGCAAAGACAGCCAACTGCATGAACAGAACTATGTGATTTTCTCAACAAAAGTTCCCAAATCATTTGCCATTGCCTTCTTCAAACTCTATTGCTAACTTTTGACTCTGGCTTCTACATCTCTGTTGTGCTTTACTCACCTCCTGTCAACTACGTCGAAATGGTGCCTCACCAGGAAGAAACCTTTCCAAAAAAGCACTAAGTTCCACCCAGTTCAGGCCTAAATGTTGGTTGCACCCTTTCTATGACATGCTGATTCCTAAATCATGCTCCTCCCCTTACTTTAGGCAATATTGGAATTACTTGTACAGCCACCAGCATTTTATTGATTAGAAGGGATCAATCTTGGGCTGATCAGCCTATAAGGTTTTCTAAGAACACCAAAAGCAAATGGTAATAACTGACCATCTCCCCTGCTTACTTGGCTTCATATATGGAGTCCTGCCAGCAGCAAAGCAGAGGTAGTCCTCGACTTACAACTAGTTATTAGTGACCATTGGAAGCACTGAAAAAAGTGACTTATGATTAGTCCTTGCACTTATAATTATTGTGTCATCTCTATGGTCACATGATCAAAATTTGGTTGCTTGGCAATCGGCATATATTTACCACTGTTGCAGCTGGAATCATGTGATCATCATTAGTGACCTTCTCAGCCAACTTCCAACAACCAAAGACAATGGGGAAACCAGATTCACTTAATGACTATGAGATTCTATTAATAACCATGTGAATTTCTTAACAACTGTAGCAAAAAAGGTTACAAAATCAGGCACAACTAACTTAACAACCACCTTGCTTAGCAACAAACATTCTGGTTCCAATAGTGGTTATAAGACAAGAACTACCTACAAGTCATTAAACAGCCAATCAGAACATCAGACAAGCTGCTCCTTACACAGCGCTACACAGAAGTCTGATTTTATATGATCTTGTCAAAGTGATGCTGCTGGTGCAGCTGGAGTCCCCCCTTCGTAAATAGTTTTAATTTTTTCCACAGTCTAATTTAACACATTTACTAGTTTGTAGTAGAAAAAAAGATGAGATGTATAAGGTTGTAGTTGTGGTTTCTTCTCCACTGTTCTGACTTCTCAATTTCTTGCTGCATCTGGGGTTTCCAGAACCATCACCAGGGCATGCTCAAGAACATGTTTCAAGAACATGTTAGCTTGCCTTCAGGACATGGAGATAGATGTAAGAAAATAGGCATTTGGTATAACAATGGAACTGCAGTCAACATTATTTATAAACTTAATACACATTGCTATCCACAGATTCTCAGTAGTTAACAGTAGCCACAATAAAGTCACAGTACAATAAACGTAGAAAAAATAGAAAATTATTTTAAAATATAAAACCATAACTATAATACTGTAAACAATAATAATAAACCAATGATGTAGTTTCATATTTCACAGGCTCTGCCATTGGATTTTTTTATACTTTACAAGAAGCCAATAATGTTGAGTGCCAATCCAATTTCTGCTGAGAAGGCATTTAATGCTACAAATATCCCCATTCAAAAGTGACACTTGAGTGATTCAAGTCCCCTTGGCTTACAAAAGTGGGGAACCACAAATAGTTTCTCCCAGAATGATCAAATCAAAATTTATACTATCTGCTTCCAACCAACCATCCAAAATACTACACTCCAGTCTACCATCCCCACAAAGCAGCTTTAACTTGTGTATCAAAAGAATCCACAGTTCATGAACCAGCTCCACAGTACTCTTAAATCTTTCTAAAGTCAGACATATTTACAACATGTTTGAAGCAGTAACACAGTCAAGTAACAAGATAACTAGCCAGCAGCTGGCCCAGAAGGGCCCACACATTATCAACTTGAGAATTTGATTACTGGAATTGCAGCAAGGCTGGCATCTCATCAGTGCCAATTTAAATGAGCTGGTTGACAAACACCAATGCTCTGACCTCAGGTGACAATGTCCCTAAGCACTACACAAGCTCCTTAATCATTACATAATTAATTAATTAAAGCCAGAACTGAAGAAGCTTGTTGGAGGAGAACTGAAATGTTTTCAAGGAAAAATCAAGAAAGTCCAGTTGCCATTTGGAGAATCTCCATAGACAATTAATTAAACCAGCACGCCAATAACCAAAATATTGAAAAAAATCATATGGGAAGAAGACGTTTGTCAACAAATACAAAAACATCCACAGCTGAATAGGCATGATTTCCAGTTTTCCCTTTCCACTAAGCCAACTCCAGTCAATTCAAGTGGTCAACATCAATATCAAAGGGGAGGTTTCCATGATAGCTATCTTCTACATGCTTTTCTTGTTCCCACATGTGTTAACAATATAATCTGTTCCAAGTAGGCTTATGATGGAGAGCCAGACCAACTATAGCAGATGTTGGTGTTCTTACAGCAGAGTAACCCATTTTAATGTATGCAGCTGGATCCTCAACCAATAGGAACAAGAGGGTAGGAGCTGAGGTCTTGCCTCAAAATGTTCTTTTTTCAACATCACTAAAGGAGAAGTGGAGGGTAGGTCCCAGAGGCAATTGTGACCCAGATTCCTATGGAATGGCAAACTCACTGATTCTTGGAACTTCTATGTTCCAGAAGGTCATACCCATTGACTTCCAATATCTTGTGTATAATGTAAATAAAAATCATAATAATCATGATTCTTAATTGCTCATACACATAAGCATTTGCACATGCATATGCATCCTATCTAACAGTTAAAACTGCAAATTGTCACTGTCTTTTAAAGCATCATTTCCTAGCAGCCAAGTACTGCGTGCATATTCCTGAGAGGACGAAGCTGGCAGTGAAATGTAATAAGCAGCTGGTATTCATACTCTGCATATTGTTGGGCATTCAACATTGTATAGAAGATGGAACTTTTCCTCTTCTTTAGTTTGCTGTATCTAATCATTTCAAAATCTTCCACTTGTTTTGAAATCTTTGAATTTCTTTGTTATGGGCATCTTAAAGAATATGCCTTATATTAAATACCATATTTCCTAGGACCTATAGTACATACATACATTTCCATTACACTATTTCCTTTCAGGATAAGCAACATTTTTTAGAGTGCGGAAAAAACAGCAAGAAATAGTTAAGCCAAGGAAATTGAAGGCAAGAATAAGAAAAAAGATAAGGCAATGTAGCTGATTGTCAAACACAAATGCAACATGCACAAACACATTAAACAAGTTGTATAGACACCCAAAAGCTAGAATAGCGACTGTTGTAGGGAAAATGCCTACTTTAATACGGAAGTGTAGCATTTGGAGATTGTTGAAACAGAAATATTTTTTCTTGGTATGCACAATTACAGTAATCACTGGGCTCTTTTGCCAAAGATATACAGAAGAGCCTTAAACAAAGCTATGGTACACATTGTATATCTTTGATTAGTTGCACAGGAATAATAAAATAAATATTGAATATCATATAATAACCTTCACAACCATAATGTAGCTACTGATAAGGTAAGTCATCTAACTACATACACTAACACTCATATGCCATAAACCACGTATTGTAGCCATTTATTGCCTCCTCTTTACACCATAAAAAGATAGGTTTGGGTTTTATTATCTCTCCCTTTTTCAGGGTCAAAATTCCAGCTTCTTGTTTTTTCTTCTCATGATTTTCTCATGCTTCAGCCATAAACCATAATATGTCATTAAACCTCCACTCTGTAATTTAACATTTCTTCAGTTATAGTTAACAGTTTCAGTTAAGAAAGTGTGATTGACAAAACAAAAAACCACTCCATGATGGCTAGGTATCATCAAAGCTGACACCAAACTGAGCACAAGCCAAGTGAAAGAAGCCACACAAGACTGGAAAATGAGGAGACACCTGGTCCATAAAATGGCTGAGAATCAGACATTAGCATCATAAGTTGTGCCATCTATACCTGTAGCCTTAGTCTTCTATTCAAAGCATTTATTACCTCCTTTCCATCATTTTTCTTAAATCTTAACAATTATAGAATTTGTTTCAATTCTATTCTTCAGTATATCACTATCATTCCCATGTATCTCACTCAGGGGTGGGATTCTACCAGTTCGCACCTATTTGCTAGAACTGGTTGTTAACATTCTAAGCAGTTTGGAGAACCGGTTGTTAGAAGAAATTACTGGCCTAATCCTGTAAGGAAGGCAGGAAGGAAACATTCTGGTGTTGCTTACAGAAACTGCCTCTTCGTTAACCCTTATTACGTTCTTGGCAGGACTAGACTTCCTATCTCAGGAACTTCTCTGGAGTTTTTTCCCCCTCCTTTGCTGGTATTTTGCTTGTGTGGAGTGACCATTTAAAGTTACAATGGCACTGAAAAAAGTGACTTATGACCATTTTTCACACTTACGACTGTTGCAGCATCCCCACAGTCATGAGAGGCCAGGCGAGGAGATGCATGCCTCGATGTGAGTGATATTGAGTTGGCCACGCCCAGCCAATAACATGACCACCAAGCCACGCCCACCAACTTAGCCATGCCCACAGAACCGGTTGTTAAAAAAATTTGAATCCCACCCCTGATCTCACTAAAATACAATGTCTGATTCCTTCAGTTTCATCATAAAACATCCCCTTCATTTTTAAGTGAAATCACTCTGCTAGAAGCTGTTCTTTAGTTCTAGTAGAGAATAAACAGGATAACCTTGATGGAAAGAGGAGGGACAAAAACGAGAAGGGAAACATGGCCTAAGCCCAAATAATGTAGGGGTTTTGTGTAAATGTCTCAGATAGAGAACCTCCTAATTCATAGAACAAAGAGAGAGGTATAGCATAATCACACTTGCAAGTTTTTGTTATTATAATGTATCTTAATAAAAGTTGTTTTAGTCTTTGGTGGAATTTATTCCTTGGTCTGGTTTACCTCATGGAACTGACAGCTCCCTTGTCCCACTTTTACCAATTTTTATTTCCATTAAATTGTTCTGCAAGTTCCCTGGCTCTTTTAATCTGTATTGTTCCTTGTTCTCTATATAAATTATACAATATCTTTCTTCTCATTCTCATTTTTGCATATTAATTTTTATACATTTAATCTCACCCATCTCATCATTTCATGAAGCATAGGCATCCACAGAAACCAGTGTTTTCATCAAGAGCAGTGCAATCTGTTCTTTTTGTGTATGTGTAAAAAGATATATATGATGCTAGAACATGCAGACAAAAGGGACCAAAAAAAAGCATCAATCAACATGATGCTCCTTTTATAAATTTCCCTCTTTGCCTTTCTTTTACAGATGCCTCTCCTGGGACTATCTATAGGAGGATTCAATATAAAAAAAAATCAAGCTGATTATAATCAAGAAAGCAAAACTTAACATTTGTATGATTCCCACCCATATCTATTTGTGTCATTTATGTCATTTAATATCATCTTAAATATCATCTGATTTTTTATTATCATCACTTGTTGTAGTCTAACATTAAACATCAGCAACCTTTGGATTCCTATTACCACAATGAACAGCAACAACAGACAGCATGACAAATTTTACTTCCTACCACAACAACAGCATGACAAGTTGTACTCTCTAACATACATTTTAACCTCTTTTGTTCATAATGAAACCTACTCCTTCACTTCTTGTCTGTATTCATCAACTCCACACCAAGATCAGACCACCTTCATTCATATCTGTTACATTAATCCCCTTATTTGCACAAACACACAAAATATTTCATGCTCTTTACCATTTATTCTTCTTACATTCCAAGTCACAATCTTCTATATTCCCTGGTTGTCACTAGATGGGCCCACAAGATTGACCTCCACTACCCCTTATGGCTTTGGTCAACATAATGCTTTTTAGTAAATGTGTAAGTTAAATTCCCAGCCTTGTTACATACAGCACTGCCTGCTAACAGGAAAGACAGCTTGGATTACTTTTGGTATATGTGAAACAATATGCTGGAAGTGTGACCAAATATATTTTACCCTCAGCAAGTTTATATTAATAGAAATACATTATCATCATCATGAAAAAGCTAGTTATATAATAATTGTATTTGTACAATATGCTTACTCGGATTACAATGAATTTATTTCCCAACACTTATATACCACACTTGCCAACCCCTAGTTATTTCATAATAATAATAAACAGGATAACACTATTAATAGATCAAGGCATTAAAAGAGAATTAAAATCAACCACATTCAACAGAATTAAAGTTAAGATAACTCAGTCCAGTAATGCCACTGAATGAGTAGTCTTGTAGCTCCAATGTTGCAAAAGGTTGGAACTGGAAGACTACATCTTCAGTTCTTGAAAGTGACCACTATTGGGCCACCTGAATCTAGAAAGAAGCTTGTCTGATAAAGCCTGTTTCTGGATTCCTCCCCTCCCCATTAGTGCCAGAGGTGCATCTATAGTACTGGTATGTACCTGTTGGCTAAACAAACAGGATGATGAGATTCTGATCCAACTGGAATTGTGAATCCACTGTACCTCCAAATTACAGACTTCCTCCTCTGGGAGGAATATGATCCCCACCAAAGTCAGAAAAGGGATCCTGAAATAGCCAAGTTATTCTGTATGAACACCCACTCTGTATGTAACAACTGTTTTCTTTGTTCCATTCAGTCTTATATTGTTTCCAGATAAAGAACTCCATTGCATGTCTGTGAAAGCAGAAGAGTTATCTTAGTCTTGGAAGAAGAAAAAAAGACCTTGCTGTATTTCCCCTCTTTTTATAAATATTTACAATCCTTCAAATCGGGAGATCAAATGCTCCTGTTGCAGAATATACAGATCCTCTTTTATGTAATTTCTAATCAACCATAAAAAATTTATACCATGATTTATATCTGAAGATTGGAACTGAGAGGTCTGAGTAAAATGGACTCATTCTATAAATGCTGGTAGGTTGCAATGTTGGTTGTGGATAACATTTTTGACATACTCTCCATAGATGCTTGTTTTGTATATTTTTTTCACTGATTACAGGCCTATTTAGTCCATCATGCTGTGCCCCACTGTAGTCAACTTGACATATGTGGAAAGCTGGACTGGAATCAGTGTCTCCTTTCAGATCATTTACAATCAAGAAGTAATTAGGAACAGTACATTCAAATCAATATTACCAAGTGTACTACATTAAAATTATTTCTTTCTATCAGCCCTGAATCTCTCTGAAATTAGTTTCAGTAGATGAATTAAATTCTAACACATACAGAAAGAGGAAAAAAATCCTCTCTATTCATATTATATGAGCCATGCATTACTTAATAGGCATGTGCTGCATCTCCCTTTACTATTCATTTTTCAAGTGGAAGAACCATTCCACACAGAGGAATTATTTGGTTGACATTTCTGTAGCTTTAAAAAAAAACTACTGTGGCTAATATTATTATCTATTCTCAAATTCCATTTAAATTCATATAAAACTGGGATAGTGCATTTCATTCATTAATGATGATATAGTAGTGGTAATAATACTTATTTGAAGTCATTTCCTTATTTTTTTTCTGAATCTATTGCCAAATAATTTTACTAAATGACTATGAATTCTAGTAAGAATTGTACTCTTTCTGCACAGTGCATAATTTTTCTAAACCTTGGTTAGTCATGTTTTCCCACAAAGAGCTTCATATGCTTAAAATTTTTCTTATCCATGCCATGGTAATTTCTTCTAGTTATGCAATGACCTTTCTCGGACAGGGGGATCATAATTAAACATTTCAGTCAATAGAATAGCCAGTGGAAACTTCATTCCCAAATTAGGTCTCCTTAATTCAGTAATACCTTTTCAAGGAATCCATTATGTTTTATTTCCGGAACATCACATCCTCCAAGATACCCCGAGGGAATTTGAGGGCTATTTGCCATTGTAAACATGTGGCAAGAGCTATGTTGCAAGACATGTTTTCCAATGGAGAAAGGAAAAGACATGAAGAAGTACAATAAAACCTTGATATAATGGGCTTTGAATACAATGGACAAGAGGGGAAGTGAAATCCAGGTTTAATTATGATTCAGTACCTATAGATAACAAACAGTGTTTACATATTTCAATAAGCCATAAAGTAATTTGTTTGGTTTTGATTTAGCATAACTTACCCTGTTGGTAAACCAATTGACTAGTTTATTCAAAGTTAATGGGTAAACAAAGTGTTATTTAGTAAAATGTATGAAGTAGGTCACCATGTAGATGTTCTGAGTAGCCACACCTGTTGCAGATTCTTAGTAGACTATGCACACTGCTGACAGTATAGAATAGTGGAGCACCTCACACTACCAACCAAATACTTTCAGGCAAGACTAGTATTCTGACAGGAAGAAAGCTTTAATCCCTGTGTGGCCCATGTAAACTATAATTTCTTCTCTAAACAAGGTGAGGCAGCAATTGAAAACAAGGAAATAGCCAGTATTTTCTGTAACCTACAAACTCTAAGAATAGCAGTGTCACAGGAAGCAGCTTGTGAAACCCCCAGGCAGGTAAAGCTGACTTTGTCTGGAGGATTCAGAACTGGAAAGCAATATCCAGACATTCCTTTGAGTATGAGTATTTTCAAGTCTTGGCTCTGCTCTGAGAGCGCTCTTTCAGGAACAAAATAAATATGTCTACAGAACTGCTTTGCCACAGACAGTATTTGCAGACACTGCAACTCAAATCATCATATGGCAAGAGATACAGGAAATAGCACATGACCATCAATGTCCTACAAAGAACTCCAAAGAAATAAACAAATTGTTTGCTTCTAAGTCTCCTGCAAATGAATAATAAAATCACCTCCTCTTTAAGGAAAATTCTACAGCCTAATGTTCTTGGCTAGATGATTCAAAGCAACTAAATTTGTAGTTTCAAATACTATTAAGGAGATCTACTTCAGGTAAGAGTGAATAGCTATTAGGTTATAACAGCTATTGTGGTTGTGTTGCCCATACAGACTCTCAGGGTTAATTTAATCACAGTTTATTCAATTGAACCAATTTTCTGTGTTCTTTTAGCAATGGATAACATTTACTATTAAATGTTAAATGTTAAATTGATAATAATTTAACTATTAAATGATAATAACTATTAAATGTTAAATTGATAATAATTCTTAGCTACATGCTAGTTGGAATTATATGCTAGGCTAAAACTGGGTTGAATTAGAAGTATATGGTAGACTAAAATCGGACAGATTGGAGCTCAGTATTTTATGCAAACTTTTTCTTTTTGTGTTTTAGCGCAGGGAAAAAATAATAAATACCAATATTGCCCATATAACTACCTTATTTTAATCAAACTACCTTATTTTAATCAACTTGTTAAATAATAAGTTGGAATTCATAATCAAATTGGTGTACATTATCATGGTCATGAACCTAACTCATTTAGTTTTCAGGAAATTGGGAAAAACCACAGGTATTTAATTCTAATGTGACTTGACTGTCCATTTTTCTCCAAGACTTATAAAATAGTGCAACTTAAAACATTAATCCATTTGTTTTATTAGATGCCACATTTACTATGCTGAAATATTGGAGAACTAAATTAGGTACTGTATTTATTTGGATCAAAAATATTTAAAAGGATGGCAGTTAGCACTGACTGAAACACAATAGTAGAGACTTGAAGAATTTTTTCATTAAGGTCAATTTTTCTCAGTTCAACCACTTTTAGTTCTTAATGACAAACTTTTATACAATTGCACTTTTGGACATGGATCTTTAAAATTTCATTCTTCATAAGATTACAAATATACTCATCCATATGCTGAAACAATTTGCCTTTTGTTGAATATTTACTTCCTTGCAGTCATCTGTTTTGTTCTTTTTTACTCATTTTATTTTCAATGTTTTCTTAGTGTACTGCTCATTTAAAGAATCATTAGATGGTTTTTTAAAGAACCAAATCATTCTGCTCACAAAAGTTTACCTTCACTGATTGTGTAATGGCTCTTTCCCTAATGCAATACATATAAATGTTTATGAAGTTGTACAGTATTTGAAATAAGGGACATGGAAAATCAGTAAAACATAGGAATTAATCATATTCCTCTATTACCCATATGTTTTTCATTCCATTACACAACTTGTTGCTAAGCATATTCAGAGTTCTATAGATAATCAAACTTTGTTGGATCAAAACTGGATAATTTATTTCTCAAAAAGTACATATTCATGTAAAATGTAATCAATTTGTATTATGAAATAAGAAAATTTCTTTGTTTAGTGTACGTAGCATATTATCCAATGCAAACTACACATTTTTTAAAAAAAATGATTTTTAAACTGACATACTTCAGAGGCTCTACACAGTTATACAAAATCAAACCCAGTACAAAGAACAATTGTAAGACAATAAATTCTCTTAGGTAAGATGGGCAGTGAATGAATGAAATTGTAAAAATAACAAAAAAAAGTAATGATGCAGATCTTCCCTTAATCTAGCCACCAAAGGCCTTCCAGAAAAAAACTGTTGTCAACAATGTTTGCATATATTATATTGCTGACAGAATACTTCTGATTATCAAAAGTGGGAAGAGAAGACCAAAATAAAATAGCTAAGATGTAATGGTAATTTTTTGTAGCAATAACTGCAACAAATACAAAATCAAGTATTAAAACTCTTACCTGATATAACCCCTTTGATTTCATAACAAAAGAATTTATTACAAACTTTAGCAAATTTTCTGCAACTATTGTTGCACATTATTGCACATGATAAGAATTGGAAAACAAAGTATGTACTGTGACTGAACCCTCTCCCTACGTAAAAATCCCCATGAAATCAAAAGGGCATTAGTGCTATCTTGTTTATGATCTGGATTATAGTTTGCTCATGGCCTTGATTATGAATGCACAGAAATCATAAGGAGAACTTGCACAATGTTTAGCTTATTTAAGTTTTCAAAGTTGGGAATTTCCCTCAACAATCAGTGAGCCTGGAGGCTTTTATATTCCCTAAATTGCAGCATATCACTTGGCTTGTAGCAGGAGACAAGAAGCTATTTTTGCAGCACAACCTACTGTTTCCATTTAGTAAACTATGTCCTGTAGTTAGAATGTGTAACTTGATCTGCTATAGGTGGAAAGAATGATACTGCTACCATTGATAGATCCTGATTCCTGACTTAGCATTCTTTTTTGCCCAAAGTCTTGATTCTACCAATAATCAAATGTTATATTTGTATCTATAAATTAATGAGTGACAGCACAGCAAACAAGTCATACATATGGAGATGAATCCTTAAAATCAGATTTGGAGATTCCTTATAGCAGGGGTGTCAAAATCAGGGCCCGTGGCCTGGATCCGGCCTGCAGGGTGCTTAGATCTGGCCTGAGGGGCCACCCTGGAAACAGCAAAGAACTAGCCTGCAGTGCCTCTGCCAGCAAAAATGGAGCTTGTGAGGGCTGCGTGTGGTTCTCCTAGGTTCTGTTTTAGGCTGCAACGGCCTCCTACAGCTCTCTGCCAGCTAAAACAAAGCTCAAGGGGAGGGGGTCACATGTGGCTCCCCCAAGCTGACAGAGAGCTGCAGGAGGCCATTTTAGCTGGCAGAGCACTTGGGCCCTGACATGAGTGATGTCGAGCTGGCCACGCTTACCCCGGTCATGCCCACCTTGGCCCCCTGAGGTCAAACACAGTCCTGATGCGGCCCTCAGTGAAATTGAGTTTGACACCCCTGCCTTATAGCAACCTCTCCACAATAAAATGGGTTAGAATGAAGATCCCATTTCACTAAGACTCAAATGGAATGAGACAACTTGCCACAGCCATCTTGCTACGGTCAATTTGCCATGGCCAAATCGCCACAGACAACTTACCACAGGGCAATTCAACAATTCAATTTAATTATCTAAATGGGATTTAACTGAAGGAAAGGAATACAGGAAGGAGTATTTTAGAGATTTTTATGGGAATGATAGTAATATGCCCAAGAGTAAAATGGTAACTAATGCTACAATGGTTAAGTAAAATTGAAAAAAAGGCTATCATAAATGCAATGAGAATACTGTATTGAAAAATGGTAAAGGCGTAGGTGATGTAACTGGAACTATTACAATATTGATAAGGCTTATGGTATGGCTAAACAAGTTAAAAGTTGTTAGCTACAGTATATGTGAGTGGAGTGATATTAATTATGAAAGTAAAGCATGTGGGAGAATAAATAGAACATTTAATAATGTTTCAGTAGGGAGCAGGAACTAAGGCAAGAATGTGTGATTAATTTATAAACAGATAAATCTCTAAATACTTATGATAACAATGTTGGTTGGGAATGTGAATGTATGTGTACTTTTTATGAAAATGATGCCATTTTGCCAGCCAAGAACTGAACTATTTACCGTCAATATTGATTACATGAAAAACATTGATCTGAACATGAACATACTGAAATGCCTATGTTTAAAAGCATGCACCTGTCCCTTTTGTTATGTGGGATAGGATATGTCAGGAGAAACATAAAATTAAGTTGAATGTTACGGGAAGAGAACATGTGTATGATAAAACAGGAAGAGGTAGGATGTAGGAGTAATGAATGAATGTAGACAGAATACAGGTAGTCCTTAATTTATGACCACCATTGAGCCCAGCATTTCTGTTGCTAAGTGAGATAGTGGTTAAGTGAGTTTTGCGGCCCCATTTTACCTTTCTTGCCACAGTTAAGTGAATCATTGCAGTTGTTAACTTAATAACATGGTTAAGTGAATCTGACTTCCCCATCGATTTTGTTTGTCAGAAGATTGCAAAAGATAATCACATGATCCTGGACACTGTAATCATTAGAAATATAAATCAGCTGCCAAGTGTCTGAATTTTGAACACATTACCAAGGGTATTTTGCAATAGTCATAAGTGTGAAAAATGGTCATAAGTCACCTTTTTCAATGTCATTGTAACGTTGAATGTCATTAAATGAACTGTTGTAAGTCAAGGAGTACTTATATAATGTGGAGTAAATAAGTGTGAGTTTTAGAGTCTTAAATCAATATAGAAAAGTGACATACTAATGCAAAAGAAATATGTTGAAGGGGTTTGGAATGGACTGAAAGGAAGGGGAAAACAGAAAATTGTGGTAGAATGGAGTTAGGACTAAATGGAAAGAAGGAGAAGTTTAGAGAATAAAGTTACTTTATGAAGCAATGTATGGATATGATAAAAGCATCAATGATTTGCAAAAATAGTAAGGAAAACATACAGTGAATGGTATATATAATTACAATTTTCTTTTCTGGTTTCATGCCTTTAATTTTTTGAATTATTTTTACCCTCTTTTTAGGATTTATATAATACATTATTGTATTAATGTATTATACCCAAAAGAGAAGAGCATGAAAGGTACAAATACAAATGAATATATTAAAAAATTCCAGAGTTTAACATCCAAAAATGATTACATTATCTGTTATTGATATTAGCTTATACTTTCCTAATTCAAAAATGAAGGGCCACAAAAATGTGAAGTTTTCAAGTTGGTCCTTTAATTAGTAAATCATATAATCAAAACTTAAATACACACACACATGCGCACAAACAGAAATTATATCATAGCAAACATAATCCCATATATGCTAGGTGTATCTATAAATTTGTAATCGTAGAGAGACTAGAACTAGATTTAAATATCCATATATCCATATTGACTATTTCTATCCAAGCACCATTTGCAAGGATGAATCCATTAGGAATTACCTGTTAGGCAATATGGGAGCATTTTTTAAATATTTGGGGGAAGGTGTAATGATGGCAATGGAATCAGTTTGTCTCCCAAGACCCCATTCTCACTCTTAAATCTCTACACACAAAAACACAACCAAATCACCAGATGGCCTCCTGTTGTCCTTTGGAAGGTTCCCTTACAACTACTGAACCCTCAAGTTTTGCCTATGCCAATATTCAGTGTTTTCCAAACATTCTCATTGTTTTTGATTTGTAAGAATTGTCTGGTGACCTTAGAAGAAATAACTGCATTTGTCCCATTTTAAAACAAGTTGTAACTTTGAACAATTCTTCTGCAAAGCATCTTCTCATAAATAGATTTCCTATCAATAACCAGTTGTATAAAATCCACTGTTTGTCCTTGAACCAATGCTGTTTATCCATGAGTTTAAAATATGGGTAGTAAGGAGTGAAAGAAGGATCTGGGAGTCAGAATTCGTTTCCAACTCTTCCAAACTTTTACAGTGAAATTGAAATATAGAATTGTGCTACTACCGTATCTACAAGGAATTTTTTTACAATTACAATTTTGAATTCTAGGTAATTTAACTGATTTAATTTAAAAACATCAGAACAGTGTTCCAAATTCCAATCTTCCAATTTCTATAATTTTTGTTTACACAGGAGCATTTCCTTATTTATAGATTGCATATTCAAACATTTGCATATTCAGGAATCTGCCTCTTTTACAAACAGAAAGCAGAACTTCAGGGTGGTCTCTTCCAACAAAAGAATCAGGCTGGTAACAGAAGAGCTCAGCCTGTTGGGGCAACTTTGCTCTATTCATTCTAGGTAACAGACCCAAAGGAGTGGGATGATGGCTTTCAGAGTTTCATGCAGATAACTAAGGGTGCACAAGAGACTGAGGGAAAAGGCTCATTTACAGCAGAACTATAGAGACACACAACATACTCGATATCTACTCCTGAATTCTGAACTAATTTACGCAGGTTTATCAAACATTCCAGAGGAATTCCATCTGTATACATGATTTTAAATCAATGACTTCTTTAGCTTTTTGCTTTTTCTGTTGCGTTTGAAAACTGTAGAAAGATCGTTCGCATCACGGCGCAGATCTGGAGCTTCTTTATTAACAGCAGCTCCCCGCGTTTCATTTCATTTATTTCATTTTTCGGGGGCTCTGAGCGCAAGTGAAATAGTTTAATCTCTGAAGAGCAGCAGCCCCAATTCACCTTCGCGTGAACTATGATTAGGCTGCCTGCTGGCAAAAACAACAACAACAACCCAGGCGCTGCTCGGCTTTCCTGTCGGACCATATTCTAGTTGCTATTCTGCCCTGCTGGATAAAAGGCGCGCATAGAACCCGACCGACCGTATATATAGCCAATTCATGTGTTCCGGTTTATCCAGATCTACGGCTCGGTCGAAAACTATCCCGGCATTAATGTCACAATGTGAAGTTACCCAGTAGGCGTTCGAGTTCTCTACACAAACTAATTACATCGCTACCATGATTATCCAAGCTTTTTTTTTTTTTTAACCCAGCCAAGCGGAATATTTGACTGCGCCGAGCCTCTGCCATGGAGGGATCGTCCTCCACAAATAAAAAGGTGTCACTCCCCACCACCCCAGCTGTCTCTGCCGGACCGGCTCCGCCGACCGGCCAGCCTCCCCCCATCACTATCACTTCGAGATGCTGAGTCCGGCACTAAAGAGACCAAACTCCTTCGCTCCAAGTAATGTCCGAGGCAACATGAACAGCCGTCCCACGCCGGCATCTTTATATCTCCCAAACAACCATTAATCGGCCCCGTATCCCATCTGCCGCCGCCCACCACCCGTACCCCCGCCTCAAGGAAGCGGGTCCAGCCGGCTGCAGACCACCAAGGGAAGCGGCTCCCCTTTTCTCTTCGGTTTAGGTAGGGCGAGAAACCACGTGTCGGGGAATCGATGGATTAAATCGCGGCGGGTTTCAGAAGGGCAGACCAAGTACTGGGTGTCCGAGGAAAGCCAGAGGACAAAGGCAACTGGACCCATCCCGAATAGAAAAGGGGTCTCGAGAAAGCTTCCCGGATAAGCCCCAGCTGCCAAGAGCGACTCACCATCGTTGCTGCTCGAAAGGTCGACCCTTTTTTGCTAGATGGGATTCGCCTCCATTGCTCCGCAGCCCCTCAAGCTTAGATCCGCCTTCCCTCGCTGAGATTTGAACACCCCACAGTACGGTAGGCAAAGGAATCCAGGAGTTTTTGGCTGCGCCGCTGGGGAGGCAGCAAAACCCGGGCTGGACTTCTTTAGCGTCTACACGCCAACTCAGAGTTTAGAAGAGGAAAAAGCTAACGCTAACGCTAATAGACTGCGGCAAGGGGGAAAGGTAAAACGCGGCCTGGATTTTGCCTTTTTCTCCTCTGATCTTGGCCTGGCCAACAAAGGGGGAATGAGCAGGGAAGACACAGATTTAACTTTGCTGCGGTATTTCAGTGATCATTTATTCTGGACGTTGCCCCACTGATTCGGGTAAAAGAGTGCAGCAATATAATTGACCAGGATTCTAAGATCAATTAAACTGTCCCCTAAAAAAAAAGTTTCTTAGGAATGAAAAAAAAAAAACACCACTATGTTGAAAACTATATACAGGAAACAAGTACTAGAACGATATAATTCTAAATAATTTGGAAGTGAACTAAGTTATTATCTCCACTGAAATTCTTCTGGATATCAAAACAGGAAAAAAATGTAATTTAACATTGGAAATAATTGTTCCTGTAATTCAAACTACTACATTCTCTGTAGCATTTATTTGCAAGTTTAATTCTGACTGGTTCATTGAGGAGATTGATACTTAAAGGAACTGATTTTTTTTTTATTCCAGGGGTTCCACTGTTAATATTGTTGGAAGAAATATCCTTCTGGGTTCAGTTCCAAATGGGGAAAAAGACACGAAACATGGAGGCTGTTTGGAAAGATGGCTTAGAGCTCCGAAGTGAAAAGGGATGACCACATGCTTCAAGATGTTGGGTGAAGGAAAAGAAGAGCCAAGATGCTGACAGACCCTTAGTTTTATACCCTCTGTTGGGACCCACCTTAGTGTTTCCTGTTCCTGTGTAAAAATGTATCCCATTGGCTGTCAGACTTCCGGGGCGGGGGTCTTAGCTAACTTTGTAGGCTTTGTCTGGACCATATGGCTTCAGCTGAGTGCTTGCTGATGCAATCTCTCAGGCCAGGTGGTGAGATGGGTAGAGGCCTTTGTTATGTAGAATACTCTGCCCTAGGCCTTAATGGCCCTTCCATTAACAAAGGTAGGGATAAGCTTCTGCTTCTGAGGTGAGTTTCTGCTTCTCTTTTTAGGGGAAATATTCTGCCTTTTTAATATTTCCGAGGATATTTCACTTTTCTAGGAGAGGGGTAGGTGCTAACTTCCTATAATATGTTATGGAACTCACATAAGGACAAGAGCCAGACAGCAATTGTATGGAGTCTAGAAAAGAAAATAGCATCTACTGAGTCAGTAGAATGATTTGTATTTGGATATCAGGAGGCTTCAAATTGTAGCTCATGGTGTATCAAGCACTCTTTGCTGGTATTCAATATCTTCACAATCTATAGAATGGGAACATTAGTGTATTAATCCATAAGTTTGATCCCAAAGTCATAAAGAATATTGCATTGAAATACTCAGTACAGTTCATGTTGCTTCCCTAGGATAGGAACTTGAACTTGCAACCATCATTAGTAAAACATGAACTTAGTCCAGGAGAATGAGAAAGCATGGGAAAGAAACTAAAGATCATCCCACCTGGGGTCTTCTTGGTATAAGAATGATGGAAGAAGCAGCATTATCAAGTGTTCAATATTCTGATAATATTGCCTATGTTGGTAAAGGTGTAGGGATGTCTGATCTGGCCAACCTTGAAGGACTGAAGGCTAAACTTTAGTAAGGTTAAGGATAACACTTTTAAAATTATATACTTAAGAAAATGTAATTGTCCAATATATTACCAATCTATATATAACTGACAATACTGAGTTTGTAGCATAAATAAAAACTAAGGGGAAATGTGTTAAATGTATAAAAGAAACCATTTTGAAGAAAAGGCAAGATATGCAATTAAACACTACAAGCTATATCAATCAACTGTCAAATCAATCTCAAATCCCCGTGCTATCTTTAGATATTAAAATCTGTAGTGTGCTCTTTTCAAGATTAACTCTAAGAATACATCCTTATCAAAGAGTCTTTATATTCAAACAAATGTACAATAGTCACTTTAGATCTGATAATACTACTGAGGTATGCCATTATCAGATCGGCTGATAAACTATACCAAAAAGCTGCTGTAACTGAATCCTAAATATGCTTCTACAAACTATCATAGATATGCAGCCTAGCTCTTTAAGGATCAGCACAGTTGTGTAGAAGGCCACTGGGAACTAGACACAACTAGCTTCAAGAATAGCTGGCAAGTTAATATTAGTAATCCAAAGCAGGTGTACTGCACACTTGAGGCAAAGGCTGCAATCCTAAAATTGAACCTCAAAGTTTTAATGGTCAATAGAACCTTTCAGAGTAGCAAATTTTAATACAATGAAAAAATGGGAGCTATAGTTTGCTCTGTCTTGAACCCCTGAAGCAAAGGGCCAAACTGTGTGCTACGTGTATTCTTATTTAACAGAGCAATACTATTTAGACAGTCATTGCTAAAAAAGCAACCTTGCCATGTCTAGATTCACAATGAACTGGGAAGTATCTTATTTTTTTTTATCCCCTTGCACCTTTTGTGGCTCCAAATTAAACTCACTCTTTGAAATCATTGTTTGCCCTAGGAGACAAGATGTCAAAAGAGTAAACATTACATATCCCCCTGGAATTAAACTTTAGAAGAGAATATTTGTAGCTCAGGGTTGAAATGAGGTCCTTGGTGCTCTCTGAGCTTGATGGTTTTCTTGCAGGCATTTCATTACCTAAACTATATAACATCATTGGTGTTAGTGGTAACAGTGTTAGGCTAGCACTGATGATATTACCCAGTTTGGGTAATGAAATGTCTGCAAGAAAATAGCCAAGCTCAGAGAGCACCAAGGACTTCTGAATTAAACTTTTTACACAGAAAGTATGACCTTCAGCTCTAGATGAGTCCCAGGAAAGAGAAATGTGTTTATTTATTTTTGTCAATGTATAATATATAGCCATCCAATTCATAAATTGGGACTCTGGAGGTTTCTCTATTCCCCATCTTGGCCAAAGTGAGATAAAGTCACATTCTTCTAACCAAGCTTATTTCACTTTTGTATCTGCATTTCCCAGCTTCCACACTTTGCCCAAAAAGCATGTTTCCATTTCAATCTGCACAGCTGAAACCCAGCTGCCCACTCCTCCCTAGCTATGAATTCTCACAGTTGTTACCTTTTGACTATAATTCTCTCATTTCCAGCTGCTAAATCAAATTTAAAAAGCTAAAAATATACTAAACACTCCCCTGATGTGACAGTGTTGTTTTATATGGCAAAGTAATTGCCACAAGAAAGGCATGTGATCATGAGTTGGAGGAGAAGAACTAGAGCCTGGCAACCAGAGAACCCCTGCCCTGGGAGCAAAATTCAAAATGGGAAGAATTGAATTAATATTATTTTTATATATATATGAAATATATATATGGTATTCAGCTTTGTTCGGGTATTTTCCCACGTCATTGTAGTTGTGCTTTTAAAGTTGTAGCAACGTTTCGGCAGAATCTCATCTGCCATCATCAGGCTTCTGTATAGTGTTCATCTGTATTGTGTTCGTCTATATATATATTACATGTGTGTATAACATGTGTAATGTGTTTTAAAATAAAACAGATTATTTTATTAACAAAACAGGTATATAAATGGAAGTACATCTTCATATTTGAGCCAAATAATCAACCCTGTAATCTTACTGTTTCTTAGTACACATCCACATTTGAGGACAATCCCTCAGCTGAGGATAGTTGAAGAGGACTTGGCCCAAAGTGATATTTTCCATTGGAAAATGGAAAGGAACCAATGCAGATATTACCTACATCCTATAAAGGTGTCACCTGTAAAGGTTCAGAGATCTGTTGGGCTCCAATAAGCCTGCTAAGAAACTTCCCTCTTCCTTCTGGCCACAGGGCTCTGTTTCTCCATGGCCATGACTGCTTTGGTTGCCAGGCTGTTACCACCCAGGAACATTTCATCTTCTTGGTTTGATTCATGACAGGATCAATATTCTCATTGGTAAATTCCACTGGGGGCAGAAGAACAGTATTAGAATGTTTCCTAAATTATCCAGTAACAAAGATAAGGATTAGGGTTACACGGGGAAAATGGCTACCAGTCACTGTTCTTGCAAGCAGAAGAAAATGAGGTGTGCAGGGCCAGCCAGGGGTGGGATTTGCCAGTTTGCCGAACCGGCCATAAAATTAACAACTGGTTCGCTTGAACCAGAGAGAACCGGTAGCAGCCCACCCTTCACTATATCACTGTACATGACTAACTTTATAGCTAATGGGAAAATTACCTTTATTTCATGAAATCCTAACTATTTAGCTGATTCTAAACTTCCAAATCAGCTCCACATTTATTTATTTATTTCTCCTCTCTCATTAGCTAAACTGTCCTTGAGCCCCAAATGTTGACATTCCCAAGGATGCTTAGCGATTTCCAACTGTGAAGGAATGTAGCTATTTTTGTTTCCACCCTTGTTTGTTGATGGTCCTCACCATGCAATTGCTCAGCAATAAATCTACCCAGAAGATAATCCAGATTGATAGACAAATATTTGTGGCAGTGGGTGATTGTCCTTAGACGTTCCCTCAAGAACATTTTGGGTGCATAGAACGGACAGCCCAGCATATGTTATGATTATCCAAATGTAACATGAAAATGTAAGAGGAATAGCATGGAAACACCGGTGCGATACATCATGAAGCATAATGAGCATTTGTTTATTTTTCAAATGAGGCAATTTAGATGCCAGTTAAGAGATTATTTATAAATATATACAGACTTCATCTTGTAGCCAATAAAACTATGCAAGCCTGCAATTCAGTTGGATGGTGCTAACATCAAATTCTTAGAATTCTTAGAATTTCCTGGAATTATGAGAATTGGGTGGGTTACCATAATTGGCTGACAGCCACTGGGAACAGACTGTCACCAGGCTGAGTCAGTGTTGAGGATTTGTACAATATTAAGGACACTTTTGTACCTCTGCTATTCAAAGGATAAACGTTAGATATGATTTTGGTATTCATATAGCTCCACATTTGTCAAAATAGTGGATTGTGCATGTGAAAGAACCTTTGTTTATAGGGAAGGTTCTCTGTGCTTAATTCTCCCCCCCTAAGAGCTTATTCTTTGCAAAAGGAGTTCTGACTGGGGGGGGGGGGGAATATGAAAAATGTTTAAATGTTAATCAATGCATGAGAGAGAAATTTGAAAAGCTCTTCTGCAGCCTTTAGCTTAGCTTTAGCTAAGTAATATTAATATTAGACTACATCAGGGGTATCAGACTGGATTTCTTTCAGGGCTGGATCAGCATTGTAGTTATCCTCCGCAGGCCGGCCGGGGCGGGTGTGGGGGCGGAGATGGAGGGGAGACGGGACAGGTGTCTCCTGCAGCACCCTGCCGGTGAAAACAGCGCATGGGGGGGGCCCTCATGCCCCATTTTCACTAGCAGAGTCAATACAGGCCGGTTCTTTGCTGTTTCCAAGCCAGCCCCACGGGCCAGATCTAAGCACCCTGAGGGCTGAATCTGGCCCACAGGCCTTGAGTTTGACATCCCTGGACTACATGGTCTGACCTCCTAACCTGGTGTGTAACATTGTACTTTTGCTGACAGAAGTATTAATTATTATCGTGGCTCAAAGAAAATGTAGTCCTCCTAAGGAACAGAGATGTAATTATTATTGGGAATGGGCCAATGCTTGCTTCCTCCCCCCCCCCACTTATCTGGCCACTGGGAAGGCTGTTGTGAGCATTTCATCTTGCTGTTACTCAATTGTATCGCAAGGATACTATCATTCCAAAACAGATCTCTGAATAACAAATAGACCTTATTCAGCTCTGAGGTGCAACCCACCTGAATTTCTGTTTCCAGACAAATTATCAACTATATCCAGGTGCTGCTTCTAAGCATTCCGTTGGAAGATCAATCTTATTTTGCTGGGGTGTCATATAACAATGCACTGGCCATCTAGACGGCATCAGAATCCTCAACCGGGATTGTCCCAGGCTCTGGAATGTGATAGCTCAGCTATGAATGGCCTTGTCAGAGGACAGATCAAATTGCTGCAAGAGCAACCCTTTGTTTTGCCATGATTAATAGTTGTAGGAACTGTTGTTCTGCAGAAGCTTGGATTTGCCAGGACTTGTCAAGCACTCCACTCCACAGCTAACCAAACAACCCCCTTGATATATATCGCTGTGAGTCAGCTTGTGAAGCCTACGGAAAACCAATAACAGGAAACGGAATTGGCTACAGATGAAACGATCTGACTGCATGATGAAGCATCCCAAATTCTCAGCCACTTGCAGGTCAGAGTCTGGAAAGCTGCCTAGGATTCCAGCTTTGACTCTGATGTAATCACTCCAGTGTGGCTTGAGCCTTCTTGGGAGCAATTTAGCAGCTTCAAATAATGCAGCAGTTGGGGTTGGGGACATCCTCAGGAGTCTTCTTCACTTCCAAAGGCTATTCATTCAGGACAGAGTTGATTGTTTTCCCCCTCCCAGTCTCATCTTGGACCTTCACAGAAGTCTTGGCTATAGAGAGTCAGTGTGCAAGTTGCTAACAGGCCTATAATGGCATCAAAATCTGGATTTCCTGAATGACGTCAAGAGTTTCTTCAGAACTCAAAAGAACTATACTGAGGAGGGGGCTCATTCACTATAAAGCTCATTTTTAAAATACACGGTGGCATATAACTTTAATAAATAAAAATGACAATATATTAATGAAGTGTACTGCTCTATCTTTTACTCAGAAATGTAAAGGATTACAGTTCTGGTGGTTTCAAATAAATATATTTAGAGGTTATTATCATGCAACACGACCTTATATATTCTGAAGAAAATCCTGCTTCTAAGCTTGATGTGAGCTTCTCCCAGCAAATTTGCAACTATTTCCAGCCTTAATTTCACTTGTTTTTGCATCCAAGATAGAGAAGGTCTTTATAACATCACAGGTAATGTTCTTATCAGGTTCACAACATTGTACTTCTATTCTGCTTTGATCAGACTGCCTCGAGAATACTGCATCCCATTCTGGGCAGCAAATTTTAAGGATGGATACTGATAAACCAGAATATGTCCAGAGGAGAACAGGTAAGACATAAAGAAAGAAAAAATTACAAGGAACAATTGAAGACATTGGGTATGATTAATGGGAAGAATTACTGCGGGGGGACATGATAGATGTCTGAAGGGTAGAATTTTGCAGAAAACAGGACGCAAAAATACAGGTATAAATTACAAGGAGGTAGATTTGGATGAACATTAGAAAAAAAAATCCACAGTAATAATTTTTCAACAATGGAAGAAACTGCCTTGGGAGATGGTGAGCTCCCCTTTGTTGGCTGTGTTGGAAGTGTTGGATTGAGTTTGAGCTTGGGTAGTTCTCAAGACATCTTCCAACTCTTCATTCCATGATTCTTTGAATTAGCTATGCCAAGCCAATTGAGCTGATAACATTCAGATCATAATTGTTCAGCAGCCTATGGAGGCAGCTAGATTATCAACAGCTGGAAATGTAAGAGATTTGGGGGGGGGGGCGAGGGGGTGTAAGATAATGCTATTCAAGTGAACAGTTAAAGCCCAATTTGTAAATTCAGTATTTGAACTAACAAGCTGATCGTTTTGGAACCCAAGTCAGCTATTCCCAGCCTGCCACACACACACGGCTTGCCAGGTTTGCAGTGGGATCCCAAAAAGCCGAGGTCTTTGGGCAGGCATTCAACTGAACTTGGCTTGACAACTCCACTGCCTCTTGCCATCTCATTATGCAAATGAGACGTGACACAGCTGAGTGGTGGTGACTCAGTCTTGCTCCCTCCTAGCTGCATTCTGGGGTTTGTTCCTTTCCATCCCTCCTCAGCTGTCATGAGGCAGGAATTGGGGGCGGGTTGTCAGGGAGCCTCCTGGCTTAGTGTGATGGTTACACCTGGGAGAGATGCCAACAACACTGCAGTTCAGCTCAAAATAAGAACTCGGGCAAAGCACCTTCTGGCTTAGAAATTACACACTGTGCTTCTAACACATGCTCTATGCTGGGAGTGTTCCTCGTCAGTCATATATGACAAACTCCAAATTTCTCCTTGGCCTCCTGCATATTTCTAGGCAGAGACTCAAAACTTGACCTATAATCTTCTCTTCCCCAAAGGGCAGACAGCACACCACATTCCTCCTTATGATCTTCCCTCTCCCAGCCTAGGTAACAATTTCTGTGTGTGTGGGGGGGTATTTTTTCTCAGCGGTCTTTGAGAGTACTATCCTCCAGCACTCATCCATACTTCTGTCCAGTTAGACCTTCTCAATATCTTTGCTGTCTCATATTTGGTTATCAATAGCAGTCTGAACCTGACAGAAATAACAGGGCTGTGCAAAATGCCCAAAGGGGGCTTTAGATCTCCCCCCACCTTTTTTTTTGAAGGTTTCACAGATTGTCTTCAGATGCATGTGCATGCATAGCTGCCTCTGTTTAGCAAATTGAAGCAGTCTTATACACATGTACAAAAAAGCCAGGGAAACCCACAAAGCTGGGAGGCTGAGCTTTCTGCAGGATATGGTGGCCTTATAGATGTTCTCATGTCATATTTTTGTGAAGCATCCTTTGAATCCTTTCCACATTCATACCAAATAGTAGCCAACATCACTGGTTTCAGTGGCCCTTTCCAACTCCATAATTCTGTGGCCTCCGTATACTTATTTATTTATTTTATATTTATTTGTCAATTGCTTACAAGATAATAGGCATAAGTAACAACATAGTTATGAATACATGGATACATATAAGAAAAATTTAAAAAGAAAAGAAAAGAAAAGAAACAATAGGACAGGGACGGTAGGCACGTTGGTGCGCTTTATGCATGCCCCTACAGACCTCTTAGGAAAGGGGTGAGGTCAATAGTAGACAGTCTAAGGTTTTTGGGATTTACTTGTGGTTATGCCACAAATCCTATCTGTTGTAAAAAGCTAGTGCCCCTGTGGTGTACATTGCTACCACACTTGCAGTCACAGAGTCAATATAGTTTTTGCCATTTATTGTCCCAAACAAAGTATCTGATGGTCACAAAGACAAAGAAAGTGCAGGTTTGCCTCACAAGCCTCTCTGTTCTGGTCTATACTATGTTCTCCTGGCTCTTCTTGTCACCCGTGCAGTCTGTGTTTCCAAACTGACAGGCAAGTACTATGAAATAATATATCCATAAAGCACAAATAAATCTATCCTTCTGCACGGTTGGTGTCCTCCACACTGAAGGGGTATGCCACTCTCTTGCTGGGGTGGCGTTCTTGCATAAGTCATCTCTTTGGGGGGGGGGTCTCATTCCATGCCAGGTGGAATTGAAGAAAGCCGTGGGAAGATCAGAGCCAAACATGTTTGGGGACGCCCATTTTCTTTTTGTTTTGCAGCACTCTCTTCCTCCCTTCCTCCTCCCTTAACTGTCTGCGAGGAAAAAGACAGGTTGTTCTTGCCAAGGGTTTTTGAAAATATGAAATCAGTCCAAGAGTTCCATATGGTCCTAAGGTTACAGGTTGCCCGTTTCTGCCCTCCAGAAATTGCATGGTGAAAATTGGAGTATGAGGTCATAGCATTCCCTTGAATCATCAATGCAGAGGCCCTAGTTAAGTAGAATAATAGACTGGGTGAAGGTTAATAAACTGAGAGTTGATTCAGAAGACAGGAGTATTATTTGTGGATGATTAACCTGCTAGGCTGAATACTCCACTCCCAGAAAAGGATCAAAGCAACACTTATGGAATGCTGTTGGATCCATTGTTGCTGCTAGAGGCACATGCAATGTTCATGGAGTCATGTGCCTTTCATTAGACTAGGCCAAAATGAGCAACCTGTTGTTCTCCAGATGTTTCTGGACTATAACTTTCACAAGTCCCAGATAGCAAGGCCATTAACCAATGGTAAAGCATTCTGGGAGGTGTAACCCAAAACATCTGGAAGGTTCCCAATTGCGTAACTGATGCCTTGGGAAAGTTTGATTCATATTGAGGGAACCTTTATGGCACATTACATGTGGACCTACCTTTGGAAACTAATTCTGTTAATTTGTTAATGGGGATAGATCAATCACATTATGCCACATTTTGCCATTTATATATTTTTATAACGGCTGGAGCAGGCCAAAGAAAAATAACTTTTTAGTAGCGATACCATCTGAAGAATAATCTCTCAGAAGAGATTCATTTGAAGTCTACAATATATTAATTCTAGTGCCAAGTAAATGTTTCTTTGGTTCCTGACAACTTCATTCCTGCTGCTGATTTCTACTTATTTTTAACGAATGACTATTTATCATATTGAAGAAATAATTCAGGTTTAAGTAAAAAATGGCTAAAATCAAGTATGACAGTGAAATAAATAAAGTCATGACAACCAAGAGTAATAAAATCAGTGTTAACTTCTGCTTCCTGCCTGGACTAATCCCTGTAGTTTTCTTGGCAAGATTTCAGAAATGGTTTGCCATTACCTTCTTCTTAGGGTTAATTGAGACTAGCTGCCCAGTTGATTTAGTGCCCAAGGCAGGACTAGAACTCACAGTCTCTTGGTTTTTAGCTTGGTAGCTTAACCGCTACAGCAAACTGACTCTCATGGAATGAGGAAGGGGAGGCAGGATAGTGAGCTGGCCCTTTGAGAGTCTACCCTTGGGATAAGATGGATTGTACAAAGACATTTATTTATTTATTTATTTAGCTTATGACGATGGTACAATTAGTCAGGAAATTACAATGTTTGTATAGTTATTTGGCTGCCGAAGAGTACTAGTTTGTTTAGTTTGCATGCACGCTATCCAGGGGGCACTACAGGGGCAAACTAGCTCTGCACCAAGAAAGATGAATGGCTTCCTGCAGAAACACCCAGCAACTCTCACCACGAGTGTCAACTTGCTGTTGGGCATCATAACTGGGCAGGTCCAGCACTGGAAGGGATCCAACTGTCCGCATGAAACACTGCCACAGTCCCCCACTGAAGTGGTACCTATTTATCTACTCGTGTGTAGAATGGTTTTGAAGCTGCTAGGTGGGCAGAAGCTGAGGCAAGTGATGGGAGCTCACTCTGCCCCATGGTACTAGGACTCAATCTTCAAAGATTATCTCCAGTGTCTTTGAGTTGCTGAGCTACCACGCCTCTTGTATACATCCACATCTGAATAGTTACAAGTCAGAGACTCTTCCATTGGGTGTGGATGTGGGTCAGGATTTTTTTCTTTACATTTCTGGGTGTAGCAGAGGAGCAGTCATCTATGTCCCTATTTCAGAATATTTGGACTCTCCCAATAAATCCTGATCTACACTCTAAGGTCTTTAACCTGGAAACAAGGAGAAACTTTCTGACAGTGAGAACAATCAACCAATGGAACAGCTTGCCCTCGGAAGTTGTGGGAGTGCCATCAGTTGAGACTTTCAAGAAGAGATTGGACTGCCGTTTGTCAGAAATGGTGTAGGCTCTCCCGCTTGGGTGGGGGGTTGGACTAGATGACCTACAAGGTCCCTTCCAACTCTGATTATCTGTAATCTGTCTGCAACATTAAAATGTAAAGAGTAAAACAAGGACCCAGATTGTTGGGGGCAATATGCTAACTATAAACTGCTTAGAGAGGGCTGTAAAGCAATGTGAAGTGGTATATAAGTCTAAGTGCTGCTGCTCTTATATTGTCCTGTTGTTCTTCTGAGGAGGATTGCACATCCTTCTGTGCAGGCCTCCAAGCTGTTGTCCACGTTTTTTCATAAAGGAAAATACACTAAGTCTATCTTTTCATTTTATAATTCTCAGGCCTGGAGTTTCAGTGTATTTTGTTACTCCGTTTACATTACACAAATAGATAGCTTGATTGTACTTCATGACAAATTATACATTGTCTTGGGGGATGTGCAAAAAAAAAAGTACTAACGTATACTTCAACTGCTTCTGCTATAGCATTATTCTCTTTAAACTTCAAATTTTAGGAATAACTTTAGGTCAAAGTTACATAATGTTTATTTCCAATCACAGAAACATCTATATAAGAAATACATGGTTGCAGGAAAAAACAGGCATTGCTATTTTTTTCATTTTGCACATAGTAGTTAAGTCCAGGAATGAGGAGAGACTCAGGTTCAAGTCCACTATTAGCCATGGTGGAGATGCACTGATGCCTGAGCCAGTCAGTATCTGAAGTCCAGTCTACCTCACAGGGATATTGTGAGAGAAAATGAACAGGGGGGAATGCTACATATGCTGCCCTGAGCTCCCAAGGAAAGACAATATTATATATAAATCTAACAAACAAGCAAATTTATTTCTTAATACAGGGAGGAAAATCATTCAAGTGAGACACTGATCCAGCATCCTCAGTTTCAAATAGAATTGATCTGAGAAACAATTCAATTGGTTAACCTGCACCTCTTAAATCTCACTTTGAGAGAGGGACTATTGGAGCTCACCAAAACTGTGCTGCTGAAATATACTTATCCAAATGAATGTCCAGATGAAGAACTGTAAGTTTAAAATAGGCTTTTTAAAAAGCAACTCGTATTCCTTCCCTTAAATATTGTCTAATAGTGGGACCTAGCAAGTGTGCCTTTTCTGTGGTGGCTCCTACCTTGTAGAACATTTTCTTCCCTGATGATACAGGAGGCTCCCATCCTTTAAGCCTTCCAGAGGGCCATAAAGAACAGTCTCTTCCCCCAAGCAGAGTTCATTGTTGCTGGGAATTGCTCAGAGTTCTGCTCTAAAACAAACGGCCATACAAATAAAATAAAATAAACACTAAAAATCCAACGGCACATGCGTTTGGAATTTGAGCGCCCTCTAGTGCAACAGTGATGTTACTGCCAATCTCTACTTCCTCCTAACCTTAAAGAATGCATACTAATGCATACCAGCCTACTAAATAAAAAAGTGACAAGAGATTACTCTATCCCAAGCTATGTTCCCTGGTCATTTAATTGTTATGATTGTTCTGCTGCATATGGACACCTTAAATAAGAAAATCTATAATCTTTTAGCCCTTTTAACCCTTTCCCAAATGTAAGGTTGGATCTTTAAATCAAAGAGCACAGAAGCTCTTCAAGCACCTTAACGTTCAGTTTTGTTTCTGAGTGGATTAAGAAATGGTGTAACCTATGCAAACTAATTCAGTTTACAAAATCCAGGGTTTCCAGTCGAATGTGAATATGCAGAAAGAAGGGAAGTGTGTCTTCTGCTTTGTTTATGCCCATAGCAGTATCCAGTTCAAGCTATACACTAGTATAGAGGGAAACTGGTAACACACAACATCATGGGGCTATTAGGTGTTACTGGGTGTTTTAAGCCTTTATGATCTTCTATGGGAATTGAATAAGGGGACTTCCCCATATTTTAAAGGAAAGGAGGGAGGGAGGAAGGAAGAGAGAGAATTTACAAATAGTCCTTGACTTACAACTACAATTGAGCCCCAAATTTATGTTGTTAAGTGAGTTCATTTGTTAAGTGAGTTTTGCCCCATTTTATGGCCTTTCTTGCCATAATTGTTAAACGAATCACTGCAGTTGATAAGTTAGTAACATGGTTGTTAAGTGAATCTGGCTTCCTCATTGATTGTGCTTGTTAAACGGTTGCAAAAACTAATCACATGACCTTGGGATACAGGAGCGGACATAAGTATGAACCAATTGCCAAGCATCTGAATTTTGATCACATGATCATGGGGCTGCTACAAAGGGTCGTGTGAAAAATGGTCATGTCTCTTTTTTCAGTACTGTTTTAACTTTGAACGGTCACTAAATGAATTGTTGTAAGTCAAGGACTATCTGTATTATGTTAACGGATCAAGTGTGGATCAGGTATAATTTGTTTACTTTGATCACTGCAGAGGGCAACTAAACAGAAGAGGAAAAACCTCCTGCAGCTGGATGGAAAGAAGAGGCAGTGGTAGCTTTATTAAACTCTGAGAGTCAAGCTTTAAAAAAAAAAAAATCAACCCAGAATTAGTTTCTCATCCCAAAAGCCATTCCCATATTGCTACATTAGATACCGCTTGACAACCAAACTGGATTTAGCAAGAGGTGAGGGCCTTGTTGAAGAGGTGGGTGGAGTTAGCCAGAAATCTACCCACTGATTGTCCACCTAAGCAGCTTCCATGTTCTAGAATGGTGTCATTCAGAAAACAGTTTTGAGGTGGAGGGATTGATAAGAAGATGGAGCTGCACATAAATCAAGGAGGGACAAGATCCTTGCCATTGGTCAGGTAGAGTTGCTCCACATATATTGGCTCCCTTTGAGAATTATTAATTATATGGGTCGCCCCTTATTTCTAGAAGTTCTGGTTGGTTCAGTCGTCCTTAGAGTGACACCTGCTGTGTTGCTTCAGCAGGTATAGGAAGGGATCAGATTTAAGAGCGGACCTATGTCGTTGGCTGAGCTCTGTTCTACTCAGCTTTTCCTTCTCATGCCTTCCTTTCTTGTTTCTCTCATTCCAGACTGAATACATTTCTCCAGGATATCTCGCCTACTTTTTGTAGTGAAAGACAGCCTACTTACTAATTCCTGTAATTCTGGCCTGTTACTGCAAACAAAAATGCTGCCAGAGGCAAAATTAGTTTTCTGCCACATACCATGTTATTTTCTTACTTTCCCCACATTAACATTAACCCAGTTGACTTCAGCTATGTCAGTGACTGTCCCTGTTTCCTAAACCCAATATAACGATGATTAATGTCTTTATAGGGTAGATGAGGACCTAGAGAAGGAAAAGGCCTGGCATCCTACCCACCTGCAACTGACTGTCCTGCGGGCCTGCTCCCTGCGCCCAAAGGGGAGCATGGGCACCAGCAACCCATATGTTGTGATTCAGCTGCAAAAGCAGAAATTTAGGACCTCTGTGGCGCTTCACAACCTGAGCCCTGAATGGCACGAAGAGTGTACACTGCAACTGCCGACTGTGCTGGACGACTCAGAAGAACATGGCCTTATCCTTACTGTCATGCACCAGTCCGTTCATCACTTCAACCAATTCTTGGGCAGGGTTAATTTGCCCCTTGCCCAACTTTTTCAAGACAAAACAAAGAGGAGAAATGAGTGTGTGGATTCAGTTCTGTATCAATTTTAGGAAAGATAAGCAGACTTTATCTATCTGGGCCCCAGAATGGGAGCAGGGAGAAGGTGTGGGAGGATACAGCATGGAAGTGATAGCTCTGCATTTTCCTAGCTTAAAATAAGTGGATAACACCATGGAAGACAATTCAGGAAGGAATTATATAGCCAGGGACTGCCATATGAATCCTCCATATATATGTGTGTGTGTGCAAACAAGCAGTAAAGAAAACCAACTAAAGCAAAAGCAACATTTAACAGTTAGTTTCTTTAAATCCTGCACGTGCATTAAGAATAATGTGCCAAATTTTGGCAGGGAATTGAATACTAGAGCCAGTATCTACGGGATAGAAATGGAATAGGCTGATGAAAAATCATATACTGAACATAAATGGATAAAATGTTAAATGAGTTGTATCTAATAGGAAAAGCAAAGTGAAAAGGAACTTTGCAAGCATCAGTTCTTATTAAATGTTTGATATCTAAGTACTCCTGTATCATTCATAATCTTGGGAAATGAGTCAAAATAATTCTGAGCCTTTGGCAGATTATCTACTTACAATAGGATAACATACATAGTAGATCGCTAATGAACACCAACATTCGCCAGCAACATGCCATCAAAAAAACACTATCCTTGCACACAGGGGAAGGCGTTGAATTTCTAGGGCTGTGTACTGCCCCTGAGAATTTAGGGATAGACAACGTCATACAAAATTTTTACTAACTTGTCACTTTTAAAACAGGAGAAGAGGGTAATTATTATACACAAAATTGAAAAGTAATCATATCAGCTATATTTAAATTGAATTGATGTAATTTAAGTTTAGTCTTTGTCCTGGTCACATCCATTACCTTTTGGCCCATGATCCTTGGTATGGAGTTCAATAACTTAAGTAGTGTCCTAAGCTGGGAAAAAAAAAGTCTCCTTTTTTTTTAAACTGGGTGATTTTAAAACACAAAAAAAATATATATGCTTGAAATGGCAGTAGCATTGAAGAATACTACAAGTCCTGCAGTAAAGGTCATTGCATTTGTTCTACAGGTGGTTTGTGCTGCAATCTCGACCTGGAAAGAAAGAGAAGATCCGAGGGCAGCTGCAGCTTGACCTCCAGTTCTTACAGATCTCATCACCAACCAGTGAGCCAGCAATGAACTCGCCTGGAACTTGGACCTTCTTCACCAGACTTTGTGGGAGCAAGAAGGGCAGGAAGTACAAAGCCTACAAAGAAACTCCATCTCAGTCATCTAGCTTGGTAGGTCCAACAGGATGAAATTTCTTTTCTTTGCTTCAAGTGCAAATGGAGAAATGCAGCCCATCGATGCTAAAAAAAACGTTGAAGCTCATTTTACTTGCCTGTTTATGTAGTTATTTAAATCAATTTGCATGGCGCCCCATTCACCAATTGCCAACTCTGGGCAGTAACATACAATGAAAAATCAAAACAGCCCCATCAAGATTAAAAAAGACCCCAATAAAGGATAATGTAATCAAGGCCAACTCACAATCATTCAGCTCACCACCAGGAGAAGATCCAGGTTTTCAAGTCCATAAGGACTAGGGCTATCCAAATCTCAGAAGGATCCAGAGGATGGGCAGTGCAGCAGAAAAGGAATATGTCCTGGTCACCCCAAAGGACACCATTTTAGAGGCTGTCTGGGACATACCTAGTCTAGGAGGTCATGGAATAGACACACCCAATTAGAGATGGGCAGTGCCATGAATAACCCAGCCTTATGCCTTGTAGGGCATTATAGTAGTAACCAGCATCTTAAATTGAACCTTAAAGCCTACTAGGAATCAATGCAGCTAGCAAAGCAGTGGTGTTACACGGAAATACAATGCTGCACCCACAATTACTCACACTGCTGCATTTGGTGGTCAGTTTCCAAAAGATCTTGAATGGCAGTCCAATGTAGAGTGCATTGCAGGAGTCTAATCTGCTGCCACTCCTTTTATTTTCTTCCAAACCTCTATAAAATCTGAGAACACATAGGCATTTTAACATAAAGTAATTTAACCTCCACCAAAAGGGCAAGCCACTAGAATATAAAGTGAGAGCAAACACCACTCCCTACTAGCACTGATGATGTTACCTAGTTTGGTAATGAAACATCTGTAAGAAAACAACCAAGTTCGGTGAATACCAAGGATTCCTCAGTAATTTTGTTTTTCCCATATTTATAATTTCAGTGCAAAATCTTCATTAGTCAGGGTATACATAATAAAAATAGTTATCTTATATTTCCGTCATTTATAAAAGATCGAGGGTGGGTGATGGAATTACAGCTAAAAACATATGCTGTGGTACATATGAGCTGTGGTGGCACAGTGGTGAGAATTCAGTATCGCAGGCAAACTCTGCCCACAGCCAGGAGTTCAATCCTGACTGGCTCAAAGTTGACTCATCTTGCATCCTTCCGGGGTTGGTAAAATGAGGACCCAGATTGTTGAGAGCTGACATTATAAACCGCTCAGAGAGGGCTGTAAAGCATTATGAAGTGCTACATAAGTCTGAAGTGCTAAGTGCTATACAATGTCCTTCAACACGTACAGAGAAAGACCTCATACTGGCAAGAGAAAATGCTCTTGAGCAAGTGTCATTTAGTTTGAATCCTATTTATTTTACATACTTTTTGCACGTGCTATATTTCTATGACCTATTTTATACCTATTTTACTTGCTCAGTGTGGAATGTTTATTCCTGACCCAAATACAAAAAAAAGCAAGCTAAAACTAGCAGTGATCTAAATAAATCTAGTAATCTTGGTTTAAAATACTGTGCTATAATTTTATCGCCCAAATTCAGTATAAAGCAACTCATGGACTAGATAATCTTTGATTCTCCATCTGTTATTTGAATTTAATTACTATCAGGCTCAACCATTGTAGTTAATAGTCAGGCGCTATGGGAGCTGTACTTCAACAGCAGCTGAAGAGCTGTACGTTTTCCAGTCTTCAGAAAAAAGCTTTTTGAACAATTGTGAATCAGCAAATAAAATATAACCTACAGGAAGGATTTAATTCTCCTTCTCCCCCAGTTCCTATTATGAAGCAATTGTATAACTCTATTGAAATGCTAAATGCTTTAATTCCTTAAAAACAACCCAATTGCAGTGTCCACATAACATGCTAGTTCATACAATATACTGATAATTGCTGGGTACATTGAATCACCAGCCAGCCTATTTGAGCCTATTCTTAGCATGAATCTCATTGTGTACATTACAGCCAATTGGGCAGTGGGCAACGACCCTCAAAGATTAAAGAAGAAACATAAGCTCAATATACAGTATCTGCATTGCACATACAAAGACAAAATATCTCTGAGATGGCTGCAACCTTCAGGCACTGTCGCTTCTTTTCTCCAGGCTAACAATGAAGATTCGTCTTCTTCAAGCATCAGCACTGAGTTGGAGGCTTCAGCAGAGAAATCTGGAGCCAGTCTCGGCAGCTCTTTGCACATGGCAACAGGTGAATAATTAAGTAGTCATGCCAGCGCTACAAAGCAACTGAAAGTCAAGGCAGTCCTTGACTTACAACCAGAGGTGGTATTCAGCAGATTCTGACCAGTTCTGGAGAACCGATAGTGGAAATTTTGAGTAGTTCGGAGAATCGGCAAAAACCACCTCTGACTGGAGATTTTACAGCAGGGGTCTCAAACACAATTTACCTGGGGGCCGCTGGAGGCAGAGTCTGGGTGAGGCTGGGCCGCACATAGAAGTGTTTAGCCAGCTAGCGACACATGGAGAACGCACTAATATTATACTTTCATATCACGGTGGGGGCCACAGGATATCGTCTTGCGGGCCGCAATTGGCCCGCGGGCCGCGAGTATGAGACCTCTGTTTTACAGTATCCTTCCCCTGCCACGCCCACCAAACCACACCCACAGAAACGGTAGTAAAAAAAATTGAATCCCACCACTGCTTACAACCGTTCTGTCAGGATTCTGGCAGTTACCTCCATTTAAATCATGAGTCTCGAGCCAAACTTCCAAAATTTAAAAAGGATTTATTGGGAGTTAAACTGTCCGGCATTGCCTGGATGTAGCCGACCCTGAGACACATAATTCATTGTCACCCTTGACCCTGGTTTTCCCCCATCTCCTGGGTGCATCGTAATTCGTATTCTCCAATGGGACACATCCACAGCCAAGAGTCATCATCAATCATGCTCTCCAGTTAGAATATTGCGCGGCAGAAACTTCAGTCACCTAATTACTATCTTTGAAAACATTTATAGGATGCAGTTTCAATTTGCAAGCTGCTGCACAGCTCCCCCTGCCCTTTCTGTTGGCAATTCTAAAAAGACCATCAAAATATTTTATGAGTTGACATGTTCATTTAGTGACTGCTCAAAGTTACAACGGCACCAAAAAAAGGTGACTTTTGTTTTTCACACGACCATTGCAGCATCCCCATGGTCATGTGATCAAAATCTGGAAGCTTGGTGACTGGCTCATGTTTATGATGCTTGCAGTGTCCTGGAGTCATGTGATCACCTTTTGACAAGCATAGTCAATGCGGAATCCAGATTCACTTAACAACTGGGTTACTAACTTAACAACTGAAGAGATTCACTTTACAATTGTGGCGAGAAAGGTCGTGAAATGGGGCAAAACTCACTTAGCAACTGTCTTGCTTAGCAACTAACTTTTGAACTCAATTGTGGTCGTAAGTTAAGGACTAGCTGTATAATGTGAGGGCATAAAGCTAATGAAGGCTCCAATATTCCCATCACTGGCAAGTGCTAATTTCTTCCTAATTTCTTCCGAGCTGCCATTATTCCTCAAAGCTATTATACCTTTAAATAGATTAAAAACACACAAACTCTAGATGGCATCGGTTATAAATCCTACCCATTTCAACTTCAGCTAGCAGCAACTACAGCTTGTTAACAGTATATTTCATTACTTTGATAATAAAATGTAAAGAACCAGAGAGGCGAATGTTGAGTATATAGCTTGCTCCAACAGATTCATATGGCTGAACATGATGACCTGGAAACTCATGATTAGAGAACTGTTTTCTATAGATCCAGAGTTATAAAAAAAACTCTTTTGTGTTATGGGGTAATTCAGATAAAAATAGATATAAAAGATTGGCCCACTTTTTATTAGTGGCCAAGCATTCAGCAAACGTAAGGAAAAAAACCCCACTTTTTGAATTGAAAATGAATGACAGGTTGTTATTCCAAGAAGATGCATTATAGGAATATATAAAAAAAAAGAACTACAACTCTTTTTAAAATAAATATAGCTTCAGGAATATCAGAGACAACCATATGGGAGACGAGAAAAGCTTATTAAGAATTCTTACAATGTTTGCAACAATTCTGAAGGGAAAAAAAACAATGGACCCATTTGAAAAAGAAGTAAAACTAGAACAAATTCAAACTCACAGACATTAAGATAAGCGCATAAAGTGAAATAACAAGAAGACTTTAGGAATGGGAGAATTCCAAAAGATAAAATATATGTCAAACAAAATCATTTTGAGAATGCAAATAACTGAAAGAAAACCTTTAGCATATCTAATTAGAAAAGAGAAAGAAAGAAATACAGCAACAATAAAGAAAGGGAGCAAATTAGGATTTGCAAGCTCAGAAACCACCTGCAGGATCACTACAATGCTAGCTGAGTGTTTGAGGTACTACATTTCTGAATTGATACGTACAGATCAGTCTATGTTCTGAAGAGAAAAATGAAGGACAATACACTAAAAGATTTATAATAGAGGTAGTCCTCGACTTATAACAGTTCATTTAGTGACAGTTCAAAGTTACAACGGCACTGAAAAAGATGAGTTATGACTATATTTCATGCTTATCACCATTGCAGCATCCCCATAGTCACATGATCAACATTTGGACACTTGGCAATTGACTTGTATTTATGACAGATGCAGTGTCCTGAGGTCATGTGATCACCTTTTGCCGTCTTCTGACAAGCAAAGTCAATGGGGAAGCCAGATTCACTTAACAACTATGTCACTAAGTTAACAACTGCAGTGATTCCCTTAACAACTGTGGCAAAAAGGGGCAAATTTCAGTTAGCAAATGTCTCGCTTAGCAACAAAAATGTTGGGCTGAATTGTGATAATAAATTGAGGACTACCTGTAATCGCATTGGAACAGCTCAACAATAAGAAAAAGAAGGTCGTAGTAATATTTTTAGATGCAGAAAAATCCTTTGATCACTTGGAGCAATGTTTCTTATTAACAATTTTAAGCAAAATTAATCCAGGACAAGAACTTAAAACTTAAGATGGAGATCATATATCAGTGACAAATAGGAAAGATCATAGCAAGTGGTATCTTCTCTACATGTTTTTCAATGAACAAAGGTACCAGGCAAAGATATTCATTTTCTTCCTTATTATTTGTAAATGTTTGAATAGCTTTGGCAGACAAGATCCAGAGACAAATATTTGGAATCAAGATTCAGGGAGAAGAATTACAAGTGGAAATGTCATGCAGATGATCTAATACTAACCATTGTGCAATCAGAGTGCTATAAGATCACTGGTTAAATAATCAGATCACAGTGAATTCTCCAGATACAAATTCAAAGATAATAATTAACAAAATATTTAACTCCAGAAAAAAACCTTTTTTTAAAAAAAACTGGTTGTGGGATCTGTTTTAAAAAAACAACAGTCGAATGTTTGGGACTTTGTTTGACAATGAAGACAAATTTCTGAATAATTATGATAAATTATGGAAAGAAATAAAAAACAAAAGGTGGAAAAATCTAAAACATTCTGGGTTAAGACATATTGTGGCAATAAAATGAACATACTACCAGACAAGGTGAATTTATTTTAAATAATACCAATTTCAATCTCAGACAAAACCTTACAGGATTGGCAAAGAAATGCATGAGATTTATACGGAGCAGGAAAAAAAACAACCAAGAGTAAGACTTAAAGATGTTCAACATTCAGAAAAAAATAGGTAACCTTCACAGTTTCTAACTTTAAATCATATTTTTGTCCAAGAGTGTCCATCATGTGACAATGGATAAAATCCCCAAATAGCAGAATATTAATGATAGAAGGAGCTGACTTTGTCAATGAACTCCATAGGCATCTATGGTATAAGGAAACAAAAGAATAAAACAATCTGAAAAAAAGTATTATAGACAAAAACTGATAAAAATACGGAAGAATAAAAAGTGATCTCAAGAAAGAATGAAATAATTTGGGAAAGAAAGCAGAATTTGAAACACTTATACAAAACCAGTATCATTTATTAGAATATCTATATAAGTTGTGATTGAATTAGGCCATGGAAAAAGAAGAAATCAAAAACTGACTGGTAAAGTAGATGAAAAATTCAAATAACCACATAATGATGGGAAGATTTATTAGGAAAAAGCAAATTTATTCCAGATTATAATTTAAGGAAAAATTAGTACAAAAATGTTTTATGGATAATAATGATCAAGATAGGGAAATCATATAATAATATCATAAATGCTGGAGATATCATAACAAAGAAGGAACTATGTAGTGGTTATATAAAAAAAACAACCATCAAAAGTACTGGAAATAAATCAAAATATTGAGAAAATATGAAGAATAACATTTGACCTGAAACCACAAATATATTTTTTTTTTGGGGGGGGGGGTACAGTCTCAGAAAATATTTACTAAGACAGATGTTGGCTGCTGCCAGAACAAATTTGATCCAAGATCAGAAAAGAGGACCTTTGCCATCAATCAGATTGAGGGGCTATAATTGAAGAAATTACACCTCTCACAGAATTCTAACCAAATTTAAACAAGAATGTATCCCATACATAATACCAGGGGTGGGATTCTACCAGTTCGCACCTATTCGCTAGAACCGGTTGTTAACATTCTAAGCAGTTTGGAGAACCGGTTGTTAGAAGAAATTACTGGCCTAATCCTGTAAGGAAGGCAGGAAGAAAACATTCTGGTGTTGCTTATAGAAACTGCCTCTCTGTTAACCCTTATTACATTCTTGGCAGGACTAGACTTTCAGGAATGTCTCTGGAGTTTTTTTCCTCTCCTTTGCTGGTACTTTGCTTGTGTGAAGTGACCATTCAAAGTTACAATGGCACTGAAAAAAGTGACTTATGACCATTTTTCACACTTACGACTGTTGCAGCATCCCCAGTCATGAGAGGCTAGGCGAGGAGATGCATGCCTCGATGTGAGTGATATTGAGTTGGCCACACCCAGCCAATAACATGACCACCAAGCCACGCCCACCAACTAAGCCACGCCCACAGAACCGGTTGTTAAAAAATTTGAATCCCACCCCTGCATAATACACATTAACAGGGAAAATTTAGAATATGATTTCTAAAAAATATATTAGGAGGCAAAAAGTATACTGGTAATCATCTTCACTGTAAATGATAAATATCTAAGTTGTGGTCAGGGGCTGGAGAAATAGCTGGGAAGGAAAGGTAGAATGTATTTTTAGAAAGTTTTTTTAATAATAATGTTTTTATTTGTGCTTGCTTCTTTTCGTTTTATTCTATTGCCTGTATTCACTACCTAATATGGATATTTTTGCATTTTATTATATTATTTTTAACAATACAGATATATTTCAAATTTAAAAAAATTAAACCAAAGAAAGAATGAATCGTGTAAAACATATGCATAGTTTTTTTAGAAAAAGAGCAAATCTGGACCAATCAGGAATTCAGTATACATCAATAGCAAGTTAATTGATGGCTCCTTCTCACTGCTATGGTTTTAGCCCTTTCAATGCATCATACAGATTTGCTTGAATTATGTTAATTGGCTGCACTCTGTATTTTCCCTCAAATCTGGAAGATCCTAATAAGGGATAAAATGGTATGGGGAAAAATAATAAGAATTTGAGACAAGAGACATATACAAAAGCTTACAGGACAAGAAAAGACAGGAATCTACTGAATCCCATTTCTTAGCATTTAATAGCTTTTTGTTATGGGCAAACACATTGTTCTTAAATTAAACATTCCAATTTCTGTAATGAGTAGAAAAAATATAAAAGTGGCTCTGGCCCATTTTATAAGAGTCTTTTATCCCTACAGATCTACACTGTAACATGGCAACACTGTGCTTATGGATGCCAACAAATCTGCTGGGCCATTAAATTATTTGACTTCTGTTTGTGTATTTCTAAAAAATAAGCCAAATCTCATAATGCTCGCATATACTTTCATGAGATTTCATGAGGTTTTAGACATTTTGTTTACATTTTATATACATATTCTCACTATTATGGAGAACCCCAAAGTGGTTCCTATGGCCTGAAATGATTTCTAACTCATGACACAGCATGTATGAAATATTCCTCAGTCAAAAGCTTAAAAAAGAAGAAAATGAACACTCTCGGGGAGGGTGGAGGATATTGCAACTCTATTAACCCTTTTGGTTCTACCTTATCCTCTACAGCAACCTGTGTTGGCAAGAAATCTATATCCAAACCCCAACTGCAGAAGCTCATCTCGTGTAACTACAAAGAACTTCCCTCTGAAGTTATGAACCCAACACAGTCTGAACATCCAAGTACCTTGGAACAGTTCAATAGCATCTTTAGTCAACAGCCTAAGAAGAAATCAAAACCGCTGAAAGAGGAAAGGAATCCAGAGGCAGCAGGCATTTCTATGGAACCCTGGCAAGCATCTCTTCCACCCCTTCATACTATAGGGCACAGTGATATTCCCCCAAGGGCCCAGACCCTCCATTTCTCTACAGTGAGTCTTCAACAGATCACTAATATTGCACCAGCCAGCTCTGTGATCAGCCGCTTCCACAGATGCCGAATGCAACTGCAAAGGAGTTACCAGTTCTGTCGCAGGTGTTTCGGAGTGGGGCTTTGATCATATCATATTAACTTTGTCTCTACCTTTCTCAATGGAAAAAAGCACTACTGTATCCAGAAATATACAAATGCATCATATTCAGATAATATACATGTATGTTCTGGTGCCCAGTTCTTTCACATTAAGGAGTGTTGGGGGGGGGGGGGATTACAGTCATCATAAGACAGAAAGGTTCATTTAAGTCGGAATTCTGTTTAGTACAAAATTAGAAAATTCGATACTATTCACAGTAGTACATAAAACCCTGTTCACACACATTTCAGATATAATATGCTTTCAATCTGTTTGTTTTAATAGCTGTATTTCAGTAAAGACAACAGCCTTTACAGTTCAAAAGATCTGAAAATGGGACTAGTTAAGATGGCCGGCCATGAGTTCCTGGAGTCAGAAAGCAAAGGACGTACTAACAAGAGGCACCAGAGGAAGAATACGGTATAAGGATATTTTGGAGCAGATATTTATGCCTGTAATTGCCACAAGAGAAGCAAATGTCTAACATTCCTTTGAGTTTTAGTCTGGATAAAGAAATCTTCAAGTCGTGGCTAGCAGAGAAACAATAATTTAATCCCTATAGTGCCTCTGGGTTCACAGTTTCTTCAGCTTCTTGAGATGAAGATACCTAAGACAATGTCCTTCTAACTGATAGAAAGGCACTTGGCTTATTTAATGTTTCCATCGCCACTGCAATTGATGCCACCTTGCAGTATCCTGAGGTAATGACCTGTATTTGCTTTATCAACTAGTGTAGATCCTCAGTTCTCTTTTTAACCACTTTATCCTGGCAGTTAAGACTGGTTGTCGGTTCCTACGGAAGGATTTGCCATCCCAGAGCTGAGCTGCAATTCTGGCCATGAACTGGTAGAGCAGCAAACAAGACAGGCAATCTGTATAGCAGGAGTATCAACCAAACGCGCACCAAGGAGTCTCATTGGAGTCACATTCTAGCAAGATATTAAGAACTGTGCAGGGAGCTCCTGCCACACTCAGGGAAATGCGTGATTCTACCCTGTATTTTAGGTTAGTCAATCCTCCAGTCCGGTCTACTTTGAACTGTTCCTGTGAAAAGAAAAATGACATGCGTTATATGGAAAAGCCAACAATACAAGAAAAAAAAAACAACCAATATGGATCATTCAATCATATACATTTTGATCAATAGTTAAAATATTCACAACAAGAGCTTTGAAATTTAGCATTAAAAATACAGAATTACATGATATCAAAAGACTACAAATCATGCAAATCCTCTCCGCTTGTGCTATAAACACTACACGCTTATTAACTTTAACAATTTTGCATTCATTTAAGGTCCAGAAAGGTAAAAATTGCATCAATTTAGGAAGATCTGATTTCTAAATATTAGAATCCATGTTAGAGATCATTTTAGCAAAAATAATCTTTGTTGCTTCATGAACTGTTTTTGATTACTACTTTTCAGTAAAACCACAAACTTGTAAATTTACAGATTGTGTAGTTAAAAATGATACGTATATTTATTTACAAAATAGAGATAGAAGAGGGGAATGAGAAAGTGTTCCTTATCTTCATGGAAATTCTGTATGCACTAATACTGAAAGTTTTCTTCCTAACTATAACATACACTTCTGGACATCTTGTCTAGTGATTTAGTCTTAAAAACACACGGCAGTACCTGCCTTTTACCACAATTTAAGCATTCAACATGCAGAGACATAAATATTTGGAGAGATGGTCTTTATCCACACATATATAGATACATATTCTTTCTGTTAGAAAAAGGCCAGCTTTAATATATAAAAATGGAGGTGAAGTAGCACCAAGGGCTTGCAAATGCTACTAAATATATAAAACATTTAATGAATGTTCCCCATAAATATTTTTCTGTAACACAGTTTATTTGAGAACATTTGTCTTAGTCCTTCACTAAAAGCACCTTGAATTTTCCATTAACTATTTACTTAGAAAAAAAAAATATTTGCTAGATTTACATCATATGCATGGTCTGTTTTGACCGTAAAGCAGGAACTGAAATATTTTAAAGATGGAACTCGCTTATTAATGGCACTCTAGAGAGATTATTGGAAAGAAACGGATCTCAGATGAAAGATCATAATGGGCAGTGATATTCACTGCAAATTGCATTTACAATTCCATTATGAATAGAATTCATGTGTGCATTTCATTCTCTGTGTTAGAGAGTTCACTGTTACTATTTCAACCGTATTGAAAGAAAGACATCAGAATCTTTATTTCATGACATCCTGACTCAATTATGTTTCTAGAACAGCTCCCTCTCCTGTCCCCAGCACTACAGTAATAGGCTACACCCGTGATGGTGAACTTATGGCACGCGTGCCACAGGTGGCACGCGGAGCCATTTGTGCGGGCATGTGAGCTCCAGCCAAACTTACCTGCACTGCGCATGTGCACGCCTCCCAGCTGATTTTCGGCCCGTTTGAGGCTGTTTTCGCCCTCCCGGAGGCTCGAAGGAAGCCTCTGCAGCCTCAGGAGGCCGAAAAACAGGCCTTCCAGAAATACCGGAAGTGCCTGTTTTCAGCCTCCGGAGGGCCTCTGGAGCCTGGCGGAGGCTGTTTTCGCCCTCCTGGGGGCTTGAGGGAAGCCTCTGCAGCCTTTGGAGGCCGAAAAACGGGCCTGTTTTTCAGCCTCCAAAGGTTGCAGAGGCTTCCTTCAAGCCCCTGGAAGGGCGAAAATGGCCTCCCCCAGGCTCCACTGTGGGTGCATTGTGGGTGCCAGAACGCGCACTTTCGGCACACCACACCACAACAAAAAAGTTTGCCATCACTGGGCTATACTATAGTTAGTATTTGCTGGTGACTGGGCAATGTGTGGCCCTCTACAACTTTTCATCTTACTACTAGTCATGTTTGCTACAGTAATTAGATGTTAAATGTTGAATCCCATTTGGAGATGCAGATTTGAATGTAATTCTTGTAGATGACAGGGAACTGATCAAGAGGAAACAAGAATTTCTTAGCTTACTTCATCTAAAGACAACACTGTTCAACTTCAAGATACAACTTTCATCCCCCTCCCAAATGAGAAACCCCACCTGTTTCTGGGAAGCAATACGCTTCTGATCCCTTTTGCGCCATGCTGGATCATGCAGATGCTGGAATGTTTTGTATCCACTTGTAATACCTGAGGGTCGGAAGAGCTGAAACGAAGAATAGTGGAGCCTACGTGAGCCACTAAACGATGTCATTCTTTGGGAATTGGGAAAAGAAGTTTAAAGCAGTCCCAGATCACACTGAGCACCTGAATCCCAAAGACCCAATTCCCGCTACAAAAATGATTCATCCTCACTTGAAGTCCAGCTGCTCTGAGGCGGCGATAAAATTCATCATCTTCCCTGCCCCAGCCCCAGAAACGGTTGGACATTCCATTACACTGAAACAATAATAAGGCAGTTAATCCCACAGTTTGAGACTTTTGAAAGATTAGAAAATACAGAACTGTTCTCTCAACATTTCATTTCCAGGATTATAGGCCTCCCCCCCACTCACCTCCTGATACATCTAGCAAATAGCCAGACCAAAAAAAAAGAAGCAGCAGCCTATGTTTCTTTAGAAAGAGCACAATCAACAGGGTCTTCTGCCTTTTGCAAAAAATGCAGAAGTTTCTTCCGTAAGAAAGAAGTTGTGACTTACCATTTGATAGTGTTGCTTGGTAAGCAGCAAGATGCCCCCCACGTAGGTGCTATAATGATAGAGTGGGTGCAGCTCAGGTGATGCCACATGGAAAGGACCAGCTGTTGGGAAGCTGTAATCCAATTCTTCATTAAGTGGTAACAAATCCACATCATGCATGGCAATGTAGTCTGTGTCATTGCCACTTTCCAGGAAACCCACATTGATCAGAGATGCTCGGTTAAACCTGCCCAAGAGATCAATGTGAAAAAAGTGGGCCTGTCACAAAATTCTACCCAGGCAGGTTGAATTACTTCTTTGCTGGAATTGTTCAGATCTGTATAGTATAGCATAGAGCATCTGTATATGTTCGGCATATGTTCAGATCTGTATAGTATAGCATATAGTATAGCATAGAGCATTGTTCATGCTTTATTTATTATCATTAGCAATTCTTTAACCCACAATGTACTCAACAGATATACAGAATATTTAATATAAGATAAAATCACATAAAACGAAAAAGACAGATGTGGTACTTGGACTGCAATTGTTTCATATGTGGTCATCTGCTATAATGGCTCCCTTTTGATCAGAAAATTATTTCAAATATTAATTCTAATTTCAAAGAATCACTGGCCTTTGGAAATGCTTATATAATTATTCTGAATTAAATACGTGCAATTTAGAGACATAATGAAAGATAATAAAAATGAGTATTGCATGACTTTATGGTCATAAAAATTAATAGTAGAAGACTGGATATCCCTTGTCCATCAATGAAACAATGGTTTGAAGAATTCAGTTCTTTCTATTCTCAAACTTTATTGTCAGAATATTTGGAAACTGGAACTCTACCCAATATGCTCATTGTACATTCTAATTTTTCCTGTTGTTGACTTGTATTGATAACAACTGTGTAACACAATATGAATATGTATTGTTTTAATATACATGAATATGCTTTTGTGTTTTTATGCCTATAATAAATATATTTATTATAGTATGTAATTTTTGTATTTCAGACATCTATTTGGAAATCATTTTTTGTTTATTATATTGTTTATATTCCTTGTGATTGGTTCTGATCATTTTTGTCATCAAAATAGTTTAGAAATATTTTTTAAAAATTATCTATCAAAAAAAGAAAAGGAAAACGGCATGCATATCTTGGAGGAAGCAAAAAAGAATGCAGAAAATATTTTCTTGTTTTCTGATGTATAACTAAATATATTGATCTGTAGTTAATTCCTTACACTATTATAGTTTCAGAAAAAAACTAAGACTTTTAAAATGAGTACCAGAACCAATTTCAGACATAAACTAAACACTGATCTGAAAGCTCCACTAGAGTAATAAAAATATAGTTGCAAAAATATAAAAATAAAATGAAATAAAAAATACCAACCCCTCTCTATGGCAAACTCTCTCAATTAACTCATTCTTAAGACCATATAACTAGAAAAATAATTTAAAATAAAAGCTCAACTGCTATTTTATATTGGGATTATTGAATGCTATTTTGGGACTAGGAATATTTGGCAACATCCAATAATTACTAGGAGACAGAAAGATTATGAATTCAGGTTTGATCCTCAACTTACCCAGTTCTCTTATGTTAAGAATTACAAATGTTTTCTTTCTAGTAAAACGGATGACCAGTTTTTAATTTTTCCATTTCGGTGTCAGACCTGAACCATTTTGAAAAGGGATGGATGAAATCCAGAGAATAGAATAAGTTGCAAAGACAGTTGCTCTCTGGATGTGTTTGACAATAACTCCTGTAATTCCCAGCAAGCATGGACTATAATCCTATGGATTATAGGAGTTGTTGTTCAACACATCCAAAAGGCGTGCGTTTGGAAGGCTAGAAAAGAGGGAAAAAAGCATGAGGACAGGATTCTGGATTACTCAGATTATAAAATACCTGTGATGATCCACCTGGTTGAGAATGAAGATATGATGACGAATTTTCTTCCCGCTGAGGAAGCGATGCATATGGGGAACAAAAGTCAGCAGCTCCTCGAAACGTTCTCGAAAGGGAACCAACACTGCCAAGCGATGTGGTCCCCATGATGGATCATCAGGAATTGGAGGCAGAGGCTCAAGTACACAAGGTTTTTGAGGTACCGTTGCCTCAGCTGTTTGACTTCTAGACTCATCCCCTGAGCAACTGAACTGCAGCCACAACAGGGAGAGAAAACCCAGCAACAGCACAATAAAGAAGAGCTGAAAGAGAGAGCATTTCCAGGGTAGAATGCCCAGGAGTCGGAGAAACCTGAAGCAAAATCAGAAAAAGCAATACAACACTGTGATGGATTACTCCAGTAAAAAAGAATGGAGGACAAAACAAGCTTCCACAGGCTTTCCCAGAGTAAGCATGGCCTGTAAGTGTCTATGGGGATTCTCAGTCATCAAGGTCATAGTTGTCCCAATGGTGCTTTTTCAAGAGACAACTGGGCTTTCTTGTTTATCTTTGAAGATGTTTCGCTTCTCATTCAAGAAGCTCCTTCAGCTCAGAGCTCAAAGCTGAAAAAGCTTCTTGGATGAGAAATGTCTTCAAAGAAAAACAAGCAAGTCCAATTGCCTCTTGCAAAAGCATCTTTGGGACATGGCCTGTAAGAGTAGAAATCATAGTTATGAATAGAATTCAACTCCAAAATACAGAAGTATTTGGGAAAAATATGGGGAGATAAGCATTAAGCATTTATAGATCCATGTTTTGTTTTAATCATAGTTTAGTGAACAAACTACCGTAATATAAAATTGAAACTAAAAGCCATAGTTTATAAGTTACTACGGCTAAGTTAACAGATTTTGCATTAAGCCAAAACCAAATAATGGCCAACTTCACACAATATGCTAATTTGTTTAGTTGTCAAATTTGTATTGCTGCCCATCTTACATGAAGTGACATACAATAAAACCTGTTATTAAAACCTACTAGGTATAAGACCAATTATTTATTAATTTTTTTGCCGTCCAATTCACAGCAAGCCTACTCTTGCAATAAAACATAAACATATCTATATGTATAAAAGCGAAATACCACTCACACATCATCACAAAATTTCCAGAACCATAAAGCCTACAAACTTGAAATTTGGTGCTCACTAAGATAGGATTTTTCGAAATGACCACCAGAGCATTAGTATTTCATATATTAACACACTCTGATGCTAAGGAGTTCTACTCCCCCTCCCCACCTGAAAAGAAATCTGTTCCAAATGCAAAACACAAGCTGAGGAGAGGAATTTCAGTTTCAGTTTTAATTTCACAGCAGCAACCAGCTTTAGTACAGAACAGTTGAGCTAAGCCATGCCCAGGCTCCTTGCTCACACAGCAAATACTCTTTCAGTTTCCAAACAGCCCTCAACTCTCTCACACACTGACAGGACGCTAGCCAGATGAATACCGATGGATGCTGATAGGCAGAGGCAGAATTTTTTCCCCCCCTTATTTTCTTCCCCAAAAACTAAGACCGACCAAATGTTTTGTAGCAAAGCACAGGTATCAAGCTATATTACAATAAAACCATAAGCAGGGAAATATCACACATAATACAGTCAACAGGTGGGCTCCCTATCACCAGGGATCCACAGGTTGTTGAAAAAAATGTATTAAGGGCTTTTTGGAAGGAAATAAGAGTTGACATCAGGAGGGATGATGTTCCAGATGGTGGATGCCACAGTAGAAAAAGTTTGCCTCCTAGGTCCTGTCAGATGGAACTCATTCACAGATGGGGCCTATAATATGCCTCTCCTACCAGAACTTGATGGGATGAGTAGAATATAATCAGGAATATTATATCACCCTTAGATAACCTGTCTCCATGCCATGTAGGGCTTTAAAAGTCAAAACTAGCACTTTGAATTGGGCCCAGAAGGTAACTGGCAACATACAGCTCATAAAGCAGATATGTGAGTCTTCTTAGGGGCACACATAACTGCCTGTGCTGCTTTTGGATACAAGGGCATGTAGAATGTACTATAATAGTATGTGTAAAGGGACTAGGGCAAGAGTAACTGTGAGCAGGGCCTCACAGTCCAGAAATGGTGCACAAAACAGTTGTGCAAAGACCCTCTTGGCCATGCCTGGCACCTTTTTCTCAGCTAGGAATTTCGAGTCCAGAAGGACTCAAGCTTCCAGGACCAAAGACGGTAAAGTCCCAGATCTAGAAGGCTCTAAAACACAAAGCTATTCAGCCTTGTCAGTTTAGGGTGTTCTATGAATCTAGTCACCATAATTTACTCAACACAGTAAGTACATCAGTTTCACATACTGTATGTCATAATACTATCTATGAACTATCAGTTGCCTAAATAAGCTTTTGAATCACAGAATGTTCAGATCAGATTACACTCATCAGCTGTAGCTGTATTTACATGGAAGTAAGACCAAATGCATGCTTTCTCAAGCTGCATTCTGCCTAAGGCTAGATATACATGCACGAATATGCACACTGCAAAATCAGTCCTCATAATCCAGCCTATTCTCTCGTACTCCTCTCAAAATCTCTTTTTCACAGGGATATACATGAGGCCCAGGATTATACATCTGAATATTTTGTCCTCCAACTTTAAAACTCTTTCACTTATGACTTCGCATCTGCAGCAAAGCTTCCATTCACTTGGGAAACAAAGGAAATTTGCACAATCGGCCGTTTTTTTTAGTTCCTGTTCAATAACTTGCTTAAACGGTTTTGGAATGTGGGGTGAAGAATAGGGCAGACTATGCTTTTCTCTCAATCTTCCCCCTATGCAATGGCACTATGACACTGGCTCACATAGCTTTCTTATTCATTCCTTCACTAGAATAAGCTATTATGTAGGCAAAATAAAAATAAAAAATCGACCGTGACACACACCAACAATGAATCCATTCCACATAGCATTGGCTCCCCAGGTACGAAGCGTTTTTTATGTTTTAAATACCCAACAGAGGCATATCCAACCCGTGTCATAGATTCTGGTTCATGGTCATTTTACAGATCTTCAGAAATTAAAGCGAATCGTCTGAGCCCCAAGAGAGGAGCAACCATTGAGGCTTGCTTCTACCACAGCATCTCCCAAATATCTTCTCGATCTGATTCCCTGTCCCTCATACTTTATTGAAACTTACCCACCGCCGCCCCCGCCTCCTCCCGCCCGGCGATACATAGTCGACTTGCGTCGAGAAAGCAACATCCTGCCGTCTTGCCGGTCAACACCCCCACCCGGGACACGTTGGCTAGCACACCAGGTCCAACAACTATCGCATCCCTCCAGAAACATGCTCCTTACCAGCTGTTCCGCCTAACATTTGTTCCTAGTTGAAGAGAAGTTCCTCGCTTAAGGATGAGCAAAGGGAATCGGTCCCGAATGATAGAATGTAAGAGTACAAAAGGCAGAGCGAACTTCTAAGTATCGCTAGAAAAAGGGCTCGTTGATTTACGTTCATTTATTAACATAAGCCTTAAACCAATCATTAAACATATTGCTGAAACATCGATTTAGATGCCTTCTGCTGCAAAATGTGGGATGTAATAAAGATAGTACACGTTTTAGAAGGAAACAACCATTTTTAATTTCTCTCATTACAATACCAACCAGAATTAAGTACCTTCAATAAACAAAACATTAAGGTCAGATCATTTATTAAAATCACCCTCTCTCCTAAAAACGTTTACAGTATTTCTTCTCCCACTTAAAAGATAACTTGTTTCAAGTATAGCAGTAAAAGGCGGCCAAAAACTCAAATGCTTCAATTGGATTGTGCAGACATATTAATTTAATGTCCTTCTGACATTGTGAATATACCAATGAATGGCAATGGTGAAGTCATTCTAAAATGTTTGGGTTATTCCAAAGACATCCTTCTCAGCATACCACATTCCAAGAACAGGAAAACAACACTGCTGGATTCTTCCTTTACAATCTAAGAAGCTCCCATTTTCCCAGTACACCAAGATTTATTTCAGAATTAATTCTGGCATGTTATATAGTCCAATCAAGAGATACAACTGAATTATGAAAAATAATTGTTTTGAGTGGAACTCCATTCAATATTGTTTTGTGACTTAGTATTATGGATAATTGGAAACAGGTTGGAGTTCACTTGTCTGATCAAGTTTCTTAACAATTTAAGTTCATCCTCAGGTATTTCAGCAATAAAATCATTATTAAACCAGTTACATAACACATTTATTCCACGTACAAATAAGGTTCATTAGATTTATTTGGTGACATCTGAATTGCAGAACTCACTGCAGTTAGTTCTCCATCTTACAGAGTTCTGCAGTCTGCTTAGGTAATAAACTACCATTAGCATTAAGGAAAGAAAATCCTATGCAAACTTATAAAGAAACAATACATATATTTCAAACAGATATGGACTAAATAATACACCATCGCTTAAGTTTTATACTCATTCTTTACAAAACTGCAAATAAAATTTTCAGACTTCTATAGTGAAAAGGAGGTATGGATAGACAAAGGAATGAGTACAATGCTTGCATTCATTCCACCAATCCTGCCATGCTCCCCGTAAGAGATAAAAAAGCAAATCAGATGGTCAACATAAGCCAACAATGCTTCAAGCTTATTCAGAAGTGCAGTTCACAAACATCAAGCAATAACAGAACCTTTACTCTAGTTGCCTAAAAATGACCCAATTCAGACAAATAATCCTGAGTGCAAAATGAAGTCGGACAACATAAAATATCCCATCATTTTGCAACTCCCTTTTCTATACCCATTTTTGAGGCTGGCTTATCCATTCAGTTTCCCCTGTGTTCCAAACTAAGGTAATGTGGCTTAAACTTTGCAGCTTAGAACCACCGCTTGTTAAAGTATGGCATGCTAAAAAATATAGCCAGGTGCACAAGGGGCAAAAAATTTAAGCAGTTTATTCTTTGATATAGCAGAATATAGTTTACTGGCCACACATTTTAATGTCTGAATCAAGTCATTTTTTTTCTTCACCCCAAAACTGCACCTCATATTTAGAGGAAGGGACAGCAAGAAATGTGTCCTTAATTTTGTAACAATGATTATGTAGAATTTGCTAGATAGCCAAGAATTTGGCAACAGAAACCCAAACAAGATTTAAGCTACAAATGTTAGCAACTTTATTTGGAAGGGCATTCCAATGAAATCAGTAGGATTTTCTTCCTAATAAATGTAATTAGGATCTTATTGGTGGAGCAGCAGAAACTTGTATACATGGGCATTTGCAAGGACATGACAGGAGATGACAAAATGTGTGTCATGTTGACATGCAAATGCCAACTTATGTAGAAATAACACATACTTAGATGCAACTAGGTGGCATCTGTATAATACATGTATGTCATAATTTTGGTTTCACTGTGGTTTGCTGCAGATACTGCTGCATATATCCTATTGAATGCTGCTACTTTAAGTTGCACTGTTGTAAAAGCAACCTTGCAACTGCTTATACATTCAAGGTAATAAGAAAATGAAGTATTGTCTATGCCAGAAAATGGTGAGTAGGTATAGACAGGAAAAATCAATTTTAACAAGATAGAGAAGAAGAGCATAAGTGAATTTCAATACTTAATCATCTTTTATTAGTAGCCCAGTGATCAGCACATTAATCCCGTAACACAGATTTCTTTCAGAAAGAATCCTATTAATTCCATAGCAGCAAATCCCCAAATCAAACTGCATCCTATTTATGATGAAAAGGAGAATTGAAAGGAGAGCCTCCAGATCTTCTCATTCAAAACATTCTCCTGAGTGGTGCACTGGTGGTATTTAGAAATCAGTGCTAGTACATATACAACACAGTTAAAAATTGCAAGTTTTCTTGGCTCTGATAAACTGTGATACTGGCTACGCAAAGTTCCAATCACCTTTCAGAAGAGAGTCTAATTCTGAAGAACATATTTAGTCAGGAGAAAAGTGGAAGACATGGTGCCTTCCTCCCCTCTCTGCAAATACAAAAACAAAGCACACTCTTCCTATAGAGCTAGAGAGGGGGACTGGTCTTGACTATCTGGAAAGAAGGCAGCATCTTCCTGGGGCCAAAGCACTGCATTGAAATCACCACAGGCTGACATGTTGAAGAAGGAAGAAGAGCTGACACAGTGGGAGGTAGATGGCACAGATCCTGGCAAGTAACCAGTCTGGTGGAAAGGGCCAATGAGAAAAGAGAAGATCAATGCAGACACCTGAAGTGCCAGGAACTGTTCCTGGGAGAAATGCAGGCTTTGGGCTGATATTACTCTTGTTTTATACCAGCTTCTTGGCTTCAAAGAAACTCTTGAGGTGTCTCATTTGCCAAACTCCAATGACTACAAGGATGAGAGTCTGAATTATGGACCACCAGAGAACCCTCTGGTTTGTGCTTTCACTGGTTTGCCGGAAACGCTCCTCTCGCCACTGAGAAAAGAGGGAAAATATTAATGAAACATTAAAATAGAATGGGATATATTTTTATGATCAGTTTGGGGGAAACAGCAAAAATATAGAAAACTGTGCATATTTTCACCAATACCCTCTTAACAATAAGGTATGTGGGCTGACCAATTTCGTTATGGTACTTCCTCCAAAGAGTTAGGCCTCTTCCCCAACTTTATTTATTCATCTAGTCTAGTCTTCTAACTAGAAGAACTTCTCTAGTCAAATGTCTATGGAGATTCTCAGTCATCAAAGGTCATGGTTGTCTCAAAGATGTTTTTTTCAACCAGAAAATCCAGTTGCCTCTTGAAATAAGCACCTTTGGGATTCTCTTGTCAGAACTTTAATTTTCAAGAAGCCTTGCAAAAGTTCCTCATCAAAAATTCCCAAATAAACTTAGTGGTCATGAATTGAGAGAACGTATCTTTTTGAGAATTCCTCACTGATTAAAGAACAAAATCAAAAAATCAGAATAAGTGGACAATTTTCTGAACGAATAATGGTAAGAGTCACAAGTCACACAAAGATCTGTGCTGGGACTGTTGCCTTTTAACCTGTTCATGACGAACATGACTTAGGGTAAGCAGAGAGTGAGCCAGGTTTGCAGATTACATCAAATTATTAAGGGTGGTGGTGAAATTCAAAGGTGATTTGTGAAAAGCCCAGACTGATCTCTTTAACGGAATGATTGGTCAATACAGTAAAAATTTAAATAAGTGTAAAACACTAAACATCTGGGCAATTCCCCCACCCCCCCCATTTTACATTTACAGAGATCTTTTTTCTGGTTCATTACAAATAACTCAGATAAACTGAAAAATAAAATAAATTGTGGGATCAGTGTGTCTTGCAGAAGAGCAACAACTGTAAAAAGATCAACACCTCCTGCCTGATGAATGAGGACTTGTATGAGAACCAAAATGCTAGACTAATATGGGTCCTGACCTCATCCAATAGTTATTTTCATGTCCTCTATCTCAGGAAAAGATTTCCTTGCTATCTGATGTCTAGTTCTTTAAAGGGATAAAAGTTTATGTGCTAGTTGCACATCTGGCAGGTTGAACTGTCACAGAGCTATCATCTGCCTTTCTTACCCTTTGGTAGTTTTGTTCTTTCTGGATCTGTTCTATCTGCTCCAGAAGCTGGCGAACACGCAACTGCAGCTCACTCAGCTTGTCCTTAGCTGCAATCTCAGCATAATCATTGGCATGTTCCCCAACTTGGATGTCAAGATGGACCCTCTGCAAAAAGAATAAAAAAAAGAATAAAGTGCAAATACCAATAACAGCAAAGATGCCTTAATAGCAAGCATGAGGAAAAAAATCTTCTCTTAATTTAATAAATATCTTACCAGCATGCCTCCTGCAAAAAGGGAAAACTTTGTGGAATTGGAGTGCAGGCAGATCTGATGCTCTCCTGGGGTGTGTGAAGTAAAGATGAATCTGCCCTCTGAGCCATACTGCCGTGACAACACCACCTGTAAATGGAACAGATTTATGAGAAAGCACACAAGAAAAGTCAGACCAAAAAGATATGTATACAGGATTTCAATCTTCAAAAAGGGCGAGCATTTTCTTGCAAATCTTTTCACTATACAGTAGATATTAAATGTTCTAAATGCAATCAATTATTTCAGCATGGTTCAATATTCAGGATTTCATAACATACAGGCAGTCTCTGAATTAAGAACATCTGACTTAAGGACAATCCCTAGATATAAAGATACAACCTTTGTGTTTTTAATATACAGCTTGTTTTCAACCGTCCCTGGAAGCATTGCTTGGCTTCAATGCTTCGTTGGCTCAAGAAAGGACAACACAATCTTTAGTAAGAGGCAGTCCTTTTGTAAGTATGAGTTCCAACTTAAATACAAATTCAGGTTAAACATAGAGGTAGGGAGTGGAATTCATTCTTAACACAGAGACTATAGTTTACTTATTAAATTATGAAACATATAACATTAAGTATGAGATTAAATCCATTATTTAAAGAATGTTTAAAATAGTCAACTGTTCGATGCTGATCAGACTAAGGGGCAAACAGCATGGAATTTTTGTAAAGTTTATTTTACATGCTGTACAACCTTATTAGGGAAAATATGAAATTTATTTTCTTACTTAATGAATTTGCTAGGTAACTCAGGTTATTTCACTTATTTCTCTTATTATGTACCATATATACTTGTGCACTCTAATAAAAATGAAATTAAAAAGGTAACGAAGGATCACAAATGTCATTGTTTTATTTATTTTTCATTCTAGACTACTTTGTACTATTTTCCAAATAGGAAACGGCAACTGATTATTTTAAACCACTCTGAAAGGAATGTCTTTTTGATATGATTAGAAAGGTGGCCAGATCTGTTTAATTTTCTAAAGATACAGAAGAGTAAACTGCCTAGGAATAGCAATGCCAAAGTATAGATGTGAGATCGGATCTGGACACAAAAGCATGTGTTGGTTTTACATATGGTACAGTCACAAATTCCCAGGTTCGACAGGCGCACCTGTGTTCACACCCACCCAATCCATTACTTCGCGGCATTTGGTTCTGAGTTGTTGAGTCTCTGGCGTGGAGTCTCGCGTTTCTCCCGATGTTCCGCCATCTGACAGAGCCCCAGAGGGAGCAATGTGTCCGAGAACCTCACTGAGACCACGTGCTTAATGTACCTTTTCATCGGGGTCCTTCACCTCCACAAACATGCCCAGGCCCGGAGTAGCAGGAAGGTACTCTTCTCGCTGCTTATCGTACAACTGCGTCCGGTAATTCCCTGCGTGGTAGAGGGGGGAAAGTTGGCCTCGGAACAGCTTCTGCCCGCTCTTTTCCAAAGCCCACCACCACGCCCCACCCACACGCACCTCCTAACCCGCCTCGGCACACTGAAGTCCCCCTCCTTTCCGCACTCCCTCCCTTGATACGACCGGTCCTCCCCTCCGCTCACCGATGACCATGGTCTCGTCCGGGATCTCCTCGATGAAGCATTTGCGTTCCGTTTCGCCCAAGTGGAAGTAAAGGCCCCACGCACGGGATACGATCCCGGCCACCAGCAGTAGCAAGAGCACCCTCGACCGACCACCGGGAGCCGCCATGATGCCGCGCTTGCGTCCCGTCTCCGCTTTCGCGCCACGTAATCGCTACACAGCAGAGGGCAGGCCCCGCGTCGCCAAAAGGCCGAAAGTCTACAACTCCCAAGGAAGAGGGTGGGGAGAGCCGCCAAGCGCGGATTGGAGAGCTTTCTCTCTCTCCTAAGTCAGCGGAAGCGCCGCTGTGTTTAGTGGTTGGGTTGGTACAGTAGGTTACATTCAGGTTCGCAGGCCTGCACTTTCAACGGTCCCGCTTCTAGAGACTTGCAGATACTCCTCGACTTACGACCACAACGGAGCCCCAAATTTGTTGTTGGAACATCTGTTGAGTTTTGCCTCATTTTACGACTTTTCTTGCCACAGTTGTTAAAGTGAATCACTGCAGTTGATAAGTTACCAGCCTGGTTATTTAAGTGAATCTGGCTTGCCCATTGACTTTGCTTGTCAGGCCACCAAAGGGGAATCATGTGACCCCGGGACACTGCTACCGCCATAAATATGAGGCAGTTGACAATTTTGATGACAAGGATGCTGCAACAGTTGTAACTGAAAACCGGTCATAAGTCACTTTTTTCAGTGTTGTAACATTGGTCACTAAATGAACTGTTGTAAGTGGAGAACTACCTATACCAGCTATGAAATGTGATTATTTTGGGTCTTGTGAAGATGAAAGATGAAATGTATTGCATTTCAAAATTCAAATTCTCAGATTAAAATATGTTCCCATTTATTTTATGTAGTTGAATCAGTTTTGATTCCTGGTACTGCCCCAATTAGTCCCTATAGTTTTCTTGGCAAGGGTTTCCTATGTGGTTTGCCATTGCCTTTTTCCTAGGGTCCAGAGAGTGACTGGCCCAAGCTCACCCATTTGGTTTTATGCTTAATTAACAGGCCAATTGCAAATTCTGAGAATATGTTCATGTGAAAAATATTTTTTAAAAAAACCCTGAATTGCTCCATTATTAATACTTTTTGATCCCTGAAATTTTAAGCATGGAATTAGGTTCCTGCCCCCCCTGCCCAATCTAGTAATACAAATGCAGCCCATCCACCATTCACTTATTAACCATAAATTAAGACAAACCACCAGGATAAATTTTCCATTTTATTTCACATTGTCTTTCTTCCATTTATCATCTTCCATATGCACACATAACAATGTGGCTATGATACACTTCAATTCTGCCATTAGAATCAACTAGTTTGGATGTTTAATCAATGGGGCACATAGTCCATATTGTCTAGAAAAATCAAGCCCCTGTTCTCCCAAGCCAATGCAGTCACAGTTATCACATTTCATGGATACCAGTTGTTTTGGTGCAAGTTAGTTTCACTCCCAGCAAAACAGAAATAGCTGGTATTTAAAAAAGGTTCTGGAATAAGTGAAACTATGAAATACATTCAGTTCAAAAAAATAATTTTCTTGAATTAAGTTTATAGGCCACAGCAAGAAAACCACCCTCCACATAGCTGAACTACCAAAATACTCTTAAGAGTAACTGTGTGGAAATACTATCTGAAGTGCAAAACCTGCCTCTCAGAGAAGAAGCAACATCTTCTAAGTTTGAACCATACTGTTATTTGCCTGTTTTCCATACAAAAATTTTATAGAAGGACTGAAGGTTCCATACAGCTTTCAAAATGGCAGGCTCCCAAGTACAGTACAACCTATATTCCAGATTGTTTGACACAATTTCCTATTGTTGCCAAGAAAAAAAGGGATATGAAAATATTCCATACATTTCTCTGAAACAGCCTTTTATAAACCAGAGTCTATACAATTCTTCCTCCCCCTTGTAAAAAACATCCCCAGCTGCCCCAAATTTCAGCTTCCTACACCTTAGTAAAATCGCTTGTTTCGCTCCTGGCGTTTCTGGAAAACCACAGCCCCCACCACAGCACATACAATGATGCCAAGTAGAGAACATAGTAATAGTAAGAACACTTTCCAGCCTGTCAAGGGCCCACTACGGAAGTTTCCTGTTGGATCATCTACATTATCTGAAGAGAAAAAAAATAAAAAGTTTAATACATATTACATCCTTCTGCTTTTCTACCTAAATAATAGTTTAATATAGATTAGCATAATTCTGGATTACACAGATTACACAGAATAGCTGTCCTCTCCAGAGCTTGTGAAAACCCTCCCAGGTTTCTTTGCAGAAAAGCTAATAATCATTAGGTGGATAATGAGAAATAATCTGAAACAGAATTTTAAACTTTGCTCTCTAAGATTCTGGTCCAGCTGAGATCCCATGGTGAACCTTTACCTGTTCCAATGCAGCATATACAACTGCAGACAAAAATATACGCATTCTTGGTCAAATTGTATATTTAAATAAATCTAAGTAAATAAATAAATCTAAATCTGGTTCTATTGTACCAATGTCTACATGGTAAAAATTAAACAGAATATCTCCTTGCAAATCTGAATGCATATTTACTATTTATGAAGTTTTCAAAAATTCAAAATAAGAAAACCTAAATATGGTAAGTGCAGATGTTTGACAGAGGTTTCTGTTGTAATCCACCTAAACTCACACTGTTTACATTGGATATCACTATACATCCAATAAATATATAATCAGTTTATAGTTATTTGATCACCTGGTACCTAAACCAAAAAGACTGTCTTCATTAGTCTATACTAGCTTTAAAAGTGAAGTAATTTTAGGAAAAGCAATGCCTGTGGGAAACTGATCCCCCATTTGCTTCATTGAACATTCAGGGTAGAAACATTAATAAGTAACCTTTGGGTGATTTGAAAAGACTGACGCTGGGCTCAATCTTTGTCCAGTCAATGTTTTCGTCCTCTGGGGAATGTTCCACCATCAATTGAAATAGCTTCATTGAAATGATATCATGATTATCTGGAAAATAAACCAAGTTATATTCACTGTTCAGCTGATTAAAATTAAAATTCAGTGACAAAAGATCACAATTTATTATCTTCCTGGGTAGCTTCCTGCAAGCAAAATCAGCTGGGGAAGCTGAATTCTCTTAACTGGATGATTTGCCTACCATCTATAGTGATTAGTTTAACAATCACGACAAAAAATGCCATAAAATTGGGTGCAACTACTTTACAATCTACTTGCTTAACCCCATACATTCTGGTCCTAATTGTGGTTGTGAATCATGGATTACCTGTATCTTGTGAACTTTACCAAAAGCTGTCTCTATGTGAAATAATATAAACAAATAGCACAGTCACTTTAACTACTAGCAGGTATTTCTCACCAGATAGATCTCCTGTACCAGCAGAAGCCCCAAAGAAATAACCAGTGGGTAATCGAACTCCTGCAACATCAAAGCAGTTTTTCCATTCATTTTTATCCTCTATGTCAGTCATAACCTGCAACATAAAAGTCATCTTCCACATTAAGCATAACTTAGTTTTCACACTTCTCAGACAGTTAAAAAATCCTATGGAAATGTACAAGAATGTCAATTCTGAAATATATAAATTGGTAAACTCAAAACTATATTATCAGATTATATTCATGTTCACTTTTTACATTTCATTGACTAGAGCTGTAGTAAACATGATGTAACTTAGTTTGGAACTTCCATGGACATTCATCTGTTATTTGTGTAATGTGGTAGAATGTCATCTAATTCACTTGTGCATTTTGTATCCAGCACCCATCATCACACTTACCGTCAGACGCCCCCGAGAATATCGGACAGCCAAAAAAGTGTCGTGGTTCTGATTACGAATGTCAGCTGTACACCCTGCCAGCTCCGTCCAGCGACCATCTTTACTATGGTCATAGATCAGGGATCCATTGTTAACCATGGCAGAAATGTAAGGAAACACACGCTACAGAATAAAATAAATTTTAATCAGACTTGTCTCTCTGATGCTCAAAACTCATACCCTAAATATTTTGAAATCCCTATGCATACAGAATCTCTATTTATATGGGATTGTTCCTGCAGGAAAAGCAAAATGCAGTATTAGCCTTCAAACAGAAGCTATTGGTATCATTTACCTCAGAAGTTTCCTCATTGGGATAGGTATCCAGGAAAATGGCCAATCCATGGAATTTGTCTTTACTGCCAAATACAGGTCCTGAGGGTGATAAACAGAAAAATATGAATAAGGGGTCCATGTACTTTTAAAGAGCTAAAATCAACCAATCTTCAAACAACACTGATCAATTTAAACATTTTACATGAAGTCATTTTGGAGTAGATGGTATATAAATATGTATAATCAACAAATGTTTGCTAGCAATCATTATTATTGATGGGTAAGTCTGCTTAGGGCCAAAAAGGTTTGTGAAGCTTTACGGGCTAGGTACCCTGGGGAAGATGTTACCCATGTCACAAAGCCACTCCAACGGAAGATTCTGGAAATTATTAGCTAACATTCCATCAGTGGATAACCTACTATTTCATGGCATAAGACCAGGCGACTGCCTTTCCTTGATAGTTTCTACCTTTCCCATAAGATCTGGAAGGAGAAGTATGATGCAGGTCCAGTTAATTTAAAGAATGTTATCTTGAGGGATCCACAAAGTACTTTTTGGTTACTGCCCCTGTTCTACAGAAAACTATTTCCCTTGAGATGAGAATGACTTTGATTCTTCCAGCCTTTCAGAAGGCCCTTAAAACATTGATATATTTCTGGGGATGATGGTTAAAGTTCTAAAGTGCCTATTGTTTCAACTAGAGTATATTCTGCCAGGCTGATTGCAACAACTGGGGGGGTGGGTGGATCTATTTACTTGTATTAAAAGTCCCAAACCCATGAAAGTGGAATATATTGCAAATTATTAGGCTGATCACAATACCTGCAGTCAGGCGATCCTGGGTGTACCACAGGGCAAAACCATCTCCATGGAGATTCTTCTTCCCTGCCCCATGAATTTTAAAATGGACATGAAGCTCCCAATCCTTCAGAAAACAGGGCTAGAAGACAAAATAGAACAACTCCTGAACAGCTGTTCAGGAAATCCAAGGTGGAAAGCATGCAGGCTGCAAATCACATCTAGGCAATATCCCTCAGAGTCTCACCCCATCTTTTCCATGTAGGAATAACACTCACCAGCCGGTTCCAGATAGAACCTTCCTTGCTGCGCTCATCAGGGGTCAGTCGAACATACTGGCTAGTCAACATTGTACTCCCTTGAAAATCCCAGAGAGGCATTGAACTGGAGCCAACCCCTAAAACAGAGGATACTACAGAAATAATGAACTGTGGAGTACATTTTGGGGGAAGTTATTAGGGGATGCTATAAGCTAGCTGTAGGCAAGTAATAGATTGTCTGAACTAGGTTTGATTTCCTCAGAAGTGGGAATTGTGTTCATTGCATTTCTCCTGCTACTGTTCTGTGGGCACCTTATGACAGAAACGGAACCTTATTTATTGCCACCAATAACTGGTGAAATTCATATGCTTTTTCAATACATAAAAGAGTTTCACCTGCTCTTCATCATCATCATTATTATTGATGGGTAAGTCTGGTTAGGGCCAAAAAGGTTTGTGAAGTTTTAGGGGCTAGGTACCCCCGAGAAGATGTGTGTGAACGGGCAAGTGCTGTCCCCAGCCAGAGCCTTTCGGTTTTCCTCCCCCTTCACAAAGGGGCAAAACCAAGCCCAGCCCTTGGATCCACACAGACGAGCCTTTAACACAGGAGAGATCGGCCACCAACGGGCTCAAGCGTGAGCGCGGGAGAGGAGCGAGCAGACAGACGGGTCAGCAGGGTGGTAGCCCTGCCCTCCTCACGCACCCTGATAAGGCTTGATAAGCGAGTGTTCCCGTTTTAGATGCTCATTGTTGCCATCTGTGAGCTCCGCGGCTCCTGGCGGCGCGGTCCCGGCCAAGAGGAGCGGAAGAAACAGCAGGGGTGACAGCACCATGCTGGTTCCCAACCCCCGCAGGCACCAACTCCCGGACGCTCTACCCTCTTATTATTTCCCTCTGCGTTTCTTCCTCCTTCCGGTTGACCCCCCTAGCCCGGAAGTGAAATCGACGTCCGCGAATTTGTTATCTCCACGCCGCCACGCTCTCTTGGCGGTTACGAGATAGGGAAAGCGGGGAGGAGCAGACACGCCCCTTCTTCCGGTGTTTTGCCTTCTTGTGCGGGCAGCGCCGCGTGTCGCTATCTCAGTGGACGGAGTCACGGTGGAGGAGAATTCAGCCCGCCTCGTTTACTTTGGGCTTTACCTGGACTTTCCTGTTGGGTGAGCAACGCATCCTTCTCCCCAGTTTCTGGTAAGAGAGTTGAAAGCCTTGCTGTACCTTTTGTAAATGGGATTAAAAACAGCAAGCTGCGTTGTAAACTTTTAAAACCATTATCTTTGGAAGCAATTATCACCCTCTTAATTTCGAAGTGGTTATCTATCCACCGTCCAATCCCGTCGGTAGTGGGGCGGGGAGGAATAGATTTTATTTATTTATTTGATTTGTCAATCGCTTACAAGATAATAGGTAAAAGTATAAACATGAATAAGAATACAGGAATATATATATATAACCTTGTTACAGTATTAGATATTCGGAAAAACCTCAATGTATCTGAATAGCTTTTTTAAAAAAAAAATCAATCCCCTCCCATTGAACTCTGAATTTTTATTTAGTTCACTTTTGGTAAATACATATCAGATTATATTGTTTTTGCAACTATTGCTTTATGCGTTAGAAAAAGACCTTAAACATTTGTGTGCTTGTTGGAAAGTTTAAGGAACACCATTTAAGTAGTACTATATGCCCATTTTAAATAAATAGTAGTGGCATGAAAGAATGTGCATATTTTAGACTTCATTTTTGGGGAGAGAAAAATGTCCCATAGAGTGTAATTTTCCAACTAAAGATTGTTTTGTAATTGTTTATTGAAGTAAATGCAGCAGTAACTACATCCACAGATCCAATAAGAGGTTCGTCAGGGTGGTGGGAGATGGTGGATACATTTTGAATTTGGGGAATATGGTTCAAAATGACTGCTTGTGGAGCTTGCGCACTCACCACATGAACACACACACCAATACATTATCTTTGGTTACAGTTGTCCAACTTGAGGGCAACTGGCATACTTCCAAACAAGCACGATGTTGTATTTACTCATTGTTTCCATCTCAAATAGAATTAGTATGTCCATTTAAAGTTTACAGGCATCTGTAAGCCCTGCAGCTGTTGAGGTGTGTTGGGGTGGTGGGTGAGATTGTTTTCCTATTTTAATTAAAATTAAAGCACACCAAGTTTTCCTATTTTAATTTTTAAAACTTTGCAGTGTAAAAATTCACTCAAGGTAGAATACTAAGTGAAGAGGGGTATTTCTGGATATATTGGCATCATTTAGATGCCACTTTCTAGCACTGACCGTATCAGTGGGAGTTCTTAAACAACCATAGCTGTTGTGATATCATTCATTCTCTAAATGCAGACAAGTCAACCGTAAGGCCCATGGGCCAGATCTTGCCCATGTTGTGTTTAGATCTGGCCTGGGAACAGACTAGTAGGAGGGTTATTGATTGACACCAAAGAGACTCCCAAACTCCCACTAGGGGGTGACTGATCTGTTTTTGGTTGTTCCTCTAGCTCAAGGTTCTTCAAACTTGGCAAGTTTAAGACTTGTGGACTTCAACTCCCAGAATTCCTCCTCCAGTCATGTTAGCTCAGGAATTCTGGGAGTTGAAGTCCACAAGTCTTAAACTTGCCAAGTTTGAAGACTCTTGCTCTATCTGTCTATGATTCTCTTATAGGGGCCGCTTGGCTTCCAGAGCTGTGGGGTCCTGAGATGTTACTTACAGTGAAGGTGCTACAGATAGCCCTTCTTTCTTTCTGGGGCTGAGTTTGCAGTGGATCAGCGCCAGGGTTTTGCTCAGCACACACCACGGTTCTCCCGAGGGCAGGGGGGAGGGGGCTTCCTGGAGGGTAAGGCTGGAGGAGGAATGCGTCTCCCCTTGGGCTGGGCAGGTAGGGTGATTGAGGTAGATGGTATTTCCACTGATCCTGGGACATTGGGCCCTTCAGAGCAGTTCTGGGCCTCGATCCTTTTCTCTGCTCCTCCCTTTACCAAGGATTCCTTGGGTGCTTCCTGGAAGGGAGAGCATACCCTCCCTGGCCGTGCTTTGGGAGCCTTTCCTTCCTAAGACCTGGCAGTCCCTGCTTGTCTCAAAGCAGTTTGGCCCAAGCTGGTGCCCAATAGACTTGGTGGATTAAAACTCTCAAATGATCCAATCAAGGCACTAAAGGGAGGGAGGCTGACCTGGATTTTCAGGATGGGTGACATTAATGTATTACTTATACCCTGCATCGCCGGCCTTAAGAAGAGGCATGCAAAGGCATGAGCCCTGCATCCTATTCCCACCTTGGTCAAGCAGGTATGCTGATAAATCCATACACTGCTTTGTGTGGCTTAGAAGCAAGTATTGAAAGGCAAATGTCTCTAAAGGTGATAGCCATTATGAGTGGTAGCCAGTGATATATATTACTTCAACTTGTCATCTCAAATACATGATCGGAGAGCTTACAGCAATTACAAATAGAATAACAAAATAGTACACACATACAGTGTATATTCCATGCATTTGAAATTATATTTTTATTTACATATATTGCTTCATCTCCTTTGAGATCTGTAAATTCAAACTCCATAGTTTTCCCATGGACTAAGTTCTGAATCTCTTGTAAACTCCACTCTTATCAAATAGTGGACTTTAAGTTCTGTCATTGTTTGAAACAGGAAAAGCACACTCTTACCAATCACACTTAAGTGATACAATTAAAGGAGTTTATGTAATCTGATACTTGGTCAGGCCCAAATTTACTTACTTTTAGACAGCCAGATACAGTTTGTACCTTCACAGTTTTAACTAAGCTTGAGCACAGAGTATTTCATATTGAAATATTAAAATGTTGTACTATTCTTTACCTAAGAATTTCATGTGTACATTCTCTGTAATTCTTACTCCAGTTGTTTAAGGGAAGGCCATATCTATTTACTGTCAACAAATTATAGATTTATAGGGGGCAGGGGAGAACCAGAGGTTAGAATCAGATGGGGTATTATTTGGGGGCAAGGGGCAGGGAGAGAATTGTAAAGCAAATAAGTAAATAAGTTAATTCATATATAGAACTTATTATTCAATTTTAGCTTGCATGTTTGCACCAAACCATAATGTCTGGCCTGAGAAGATTACAGTAGCAGAACAGACATACACTGCTCAAAAAAAAAAGGGAACACTTAAACAACACAATGTAACTCCAAATCAATCACACTTCTGTGAAATCAAACTGTCCACTTAGGTAGCAACACTGACTGACATTCAATTTCACATGCTGTTGTGCAAATGGAATAGACAATAGGTGGAAAGCATAGGCAGGTAGCAAGATATCCCCAATAAAGGAGTGGTTCTGCAGGTGGTGACCACAGACCACTTCTCAGTTCCGATGCTTTCTGGCTGATGGTTTGGTCACTTCTGAATGCTGGCGGTGCTTTCACTCTAGTGGTAGCATGAGATGGAGTCTACAACCCACACAAGTGGCTCAGGTAGTGCAGCTCATCCAGGATTGGCACATCAGTGCGAGCTGTGGCAAGAAGGTTTTCTGTGTCAGCGTAGTGTCCAGAGCATGGAGGCGCTACCAGGAGACAGGCCAGTACATCAGGGGACGTGGAGGAAGCCGTAGGAGGGCAACAACCCAGCATCAGGACCGCTACCTCTGCCATTGTGCAAGGAGGGACAGGAGGAGCCCCGCAAAATGACCTCCAGCGGGCCACAAATGTGCATGTGGCTGCTCAAACTGTCAGAAACAGACTCCATGAGGGTGGTATGAGGGCCCGACGTCCACAGGTGGGGGTTGTGCTTGCTCGTGGAGGTCACACACACTACTGAGCCTCATTTTGACTTTTTTTAAGGACATTGCATCAAAGTTGGATCAGCCTGTAGTGTTTTTTTCCACTTTAATTTTGAGTGTAACTCCAAATCCAGACCTCCATGGGTTGCTAAATTTGATTTTTATTGATAATTTTTGTGTGATTTTGTGTAATTTTTGTGTGATTTGCCAGAGAACACCAAGATTGGCAGATTCGCCACTGGTGCCCTGTGCTCTTCACAGATGAAAGCAGGTTCACACTGAGCACGTGACAGACATGACAGGGTCTGGAGACGCCGTGGAGAAAGTTCTGCTGTCTGCAACATCCTCCAGCATGACCGGTTTGGCAGTGGGTCAGTAATGGTGTGGGGTGGCATTTCTTTAGGGGGCCGCACAGCCCTCCGTGTGCTCGCCAGAGGTAGCCTGACTGCCATTAGGTACCGATATGAGATCCTCAGACCCCTTGTGAGACCATATGCTGGTGCAGTTGGCCCTGGGTTCCTCCTAATGCAAGACAATGCTAGACCTCATGTTGCTGGAGTGTGTCAGCAGTTCCTGCAAGATGAAGGCATTGATGCTATGGACTGGCCTGCTCGTTCCCCAGACCTGAATCCAATTGAGCACATCTGGGACATCATGTTTCGCTCCATCCACCAACGCCACATTGCACCACAGACTGTCCAGGAGTTGGGGGATGCTTTAGTCCAGGTGTGGGAGAAGATCCCTCAGGAGACCATCTGCCACCTCATCAGGAGCATGCTCAGGCATTGTAGGGAGGTCAAACAGGCACGTGGAGGCCACACACACTACTGAGCCTCATTTTGACTTGTTTTAAGGACATTACATCAAAAGTTGGATCAGCCTGTAGTGTTTTTTTCCACTTTAATTTTGAGTGTAACTCCAAATCCAGACCTCCATGGGTTGCTAAATTTGATTTCCATTGATAATTTTTGTGTGATTTTGTTGTCAGCACATTCAACTATGTAATGAACAAAGTATTTAATAAGAATATTTCATTCATTCAGATCTAGGATATCTTATTTTTGTGTTCACTTCATTTTTTTGAGCAGTGTATTTTAACTGAGGTCTCTGAGTTAAAATCTCTCACTCAATTTAAAGAATAGCATTAGGTTTACCTTTTCTGTCTTTCTACATAATACAGCAAAAAGGCCATATAGCCACCCACATCAGTATTAAATACTAGAAGTGCTGCTACAGAGCAGAAAAATAATAGCAATAGCACAGACTTACACACCGCTTCACAGTGCTTTACAGCCCTAAGCAGTTTACAGAGCCAGGAAGTTGCCCCAACAATTTTGGTCCTCATTTTACTGACCTCAGATAGATGGAAGGCTGAGCCAACCTTGAGCCATTTGGAATTGAACTTCTGGATTGAGCAGTGAGTTAGTCCTGCAGTACTGCATTCTAACCACTACGCACCATGGCTTTTAAACCGTTCCCCTCCTTATTCAGCCTTTAGCAGCCTTCTGGGTTCTTTTTAACACACTAGACTAGATTCTGCTTCAGCACACACACTTCTCCAACATAAAGGTGTCTGTTGTGTGTGTGTTGGTTTATAATTTTTTTTATTATGGCTTGGTGTATGCTGATTGATTTTCACCAGGTTTTACCACTTTCTGGGGGTCTTTTTGTCCCCAAATATGTAGATTAACTTCCTCTAAGGCAAACATGTCAAACTCAACTCATTCCTCTCCACCAGGGAACAGCTTAGCAGCAGCAGCAGCAACTTCTGGAGCCAACACCTGCAGTCCGGTCACCTGTCAAACTGGAAAGCAGCTCCAACACTAGCAGCCTCGCACTGGGGACTCCGTCTCCTCCTTGTCGGAAGGCTCCCCTTGTACCCCAGAACATCCAGACTCACGGCATCCTACTGGGCCTCCAGAGTGGATACCTAGAGCGCTGACAACTGCTCGCCTCACGCAGCATCCAGACTTTGCAGTCTCGTACTTCATATATGCAACATCTGTGGTGAAAAAGACCGGCGTACCTATACGGATATTTAAAAACCCCCAAAATGGCCAAACGGAAAGTAGACTTTGAAAACAGATGCTTTCAAAAGAGGTGGGAGGCGGAGTACCTGTTTGCTAACATTGACGGTAAGGCCATGTGCCTTGTTTGCGGAGCTCATGTGGCTGTACTTAAAAAGTATAACATGAGACGGCACTATGAGACAAAACACGAGGACAAGTACAAACACATGGACATACAGCAGAAGCTAAAGAAGGTGGAAGAGTTTAAAAAGAGTCTGATGGTAAAGCAGCGTATGTCCAGAAAAGCAGCGTCACAAAGTGAGGCTGCTGTGAAAGCTAGTTTTATAGTGGCAGAAAAGATAGCTAAATCAGGCCGGCCATTTACAGAGGGGGAGTTTTTGAAGTGCTGCATGATTAAAGTGTGCGAAGTCTTGTGTCCAGACCAAAAGCAAGCATTTTTGAATGTAAGCCTAAGCAGAAATGCTGTTGATGGTCATATATGTGAACTTGCCACTGATTTACAAATGCAATTATTTGAAAGAGGGAAAAATTTCATTGCATATTCCCTTGCTGTGGATGTGAGCGCTGACATTACTGGTATGGCACAGCTGACAATCTTCATTCGTGGAGTGGACTCAAGTTTATGCGTTACAGAGGAACTTTTGGATATGAGATCAATGGATGGCACTACCACTGGAAAAGACATATTTGAAGCAGTATCTAAAAGCATAAATGACATGAAACTGCCCTGGGACAAACTTACGGGACTGACAACAGATGGAACACCTTCGATGTGCATGGAAGAGAGTGGATTAGTAGGAAGGATGTGTGAGAAGATGAAGAGGGAGAATTGCATAGGTGAGCTGATAGTATATCACAGCATCATACACCAGGAAACACTATGTGGCAAAGCCCTGAAGATGGAACATGTAATGTACACTGTAATACAGATAGTTAACTTTATAAGAGACAAAGGTTTAAATCACTGTCAATTTAAGTCTTTTCTGGAGGAAATATATTCTGAACTTGGTGACCTGTCCTATCACACAGAAGTGCGATGGCTCAGTCATGAAAAAGTGCTCAGATTTTTTGAGTTGCGTGAGGCGATCTGTCAGTTCATGAAAAGTAAAGGAAAAGACTCCACAGTACTGCAGGATGAAAAGTGGCTGTGTGAGTTAGCTTTTCTGTGCGACATAACAAAGCATCTCACTGCACTAAACCTTCAGCTTCAGGGACGGGACTCTGTGATCACAGACATGTATGATGCAGTGAATGCCTTTCAGGTTAAGCTGAAACTCTGGGACATTCAGATGAAACAAGGAAATTTGAGTCACTTTCCCTGTTGCCAAACAATCCTAAACCAAGTCACCACCACTGTGTTCTCACATACTTATTTTGGTGATAAACTGAACATACTTCACATGGAGTTTACACGTCGCTTTGTTAAATTTGAAGGACAGAAATTCAATTTTGAACTACTCAGCAATCCATTTGCAATTGATGTGAGGAAAGCACCTGTAAATATCCAGATGGAGCTGATAGAACTCCAATGTAGCAGCACACTTAAAGCAAAGTATGATTCTGTGGGGCCCGTGCATTTCAGCAGGTTCATCCCTAAAGCGATGCCCCAACTCCGGCTACAAGCTGCTCGAATGCTCTGCATGTTTGGTAGTACATATGTGTGTGAGCATGTTTTCTCTGTGATAAAGGTGAACAAAAGCGCACACAGAAGTCTTCTCACTGATGAACAATTCCACTCTATCCTAAGAGTGTCCACAGCCCAGAACTTGACCTCAAACATAGATGAACTTGTAAGCAAAAAAATAGGCCAAACATCAGCCTCGGACAAAATGGCATGAGAAAGAACTAAATATGCTGTTTCTTTGTTTTTGCAGATTTATTTGAAATATTTGAATTGAATGTTAATCCTGTTTGACCCACATCTTAGACATAATGCACTCCTCAACTAATATGATACATAGTCTTACATGCAACTGGCCCTTTGAGGGCAACCATAATGCTGATATGGCCCTCAATAAAATTGAGTTTGACACCCCTGCTTTAACACATGCATCCACCTACCAGCACCTGCATGCTTGCACACCAATCTGAAGTCCTTCAACAGGCAGCTTGTATCTGCCATGATCAGTCCTACAATCTTAAGCCTTCTAAGACAGTGGTCACCAACCAGTGGGCCAGGGACCACTGGTGATCCGTGAGAAAATTTTGGTGGACCGCAGAGAAATGTCACCCCCAAAGCACCCCCCAAAACAATTAGTCCAGGCTGCGCGGGAACACTAGGCTGTGCTACCCACATGGCCCGTGGGAACACAAGGCTTGCATCGTTTGCATTGCGAACACGTAGTGAGGGGAGGGGGGAAAGGATGGAGGGGGGAAACTTGCCCCACTCACCCCATGCAGCTGGCCTGGCCACCAGGCTGCTTCTTTCCATTTCTTTTTTCTGCTTTTGGCTGCATGCAAAGCAGCAAAAGTCTCCCCCAAACTCCACCAGAAATGAGTCTTTGGAGCACCGATGCGACAAGTCTCACAAAGACTCATTTCTGGCGGAGTTTGGGGGAGAGAAAGAAAGACTTCTGCTGCTTCTGCTGTTTTCCTTGCATGAAGCCAAAAGTCTCTCTCTCTCTCCCCCTGAGAACAGAGCTGGAGATGGTATCCTGCAATCCCAAATAAAGAATGATCAATCGGTAGGAAAACGGGGTGGGGAATTTTCCTGCAGAATTTTTTTGGGGATTTTCCCAGGGTCTCTGATCTGCGGGATTTAAAGTTGAGTTTGGTGGTCCCTGAGGTCCAAAAGGTTGGTGACCCCTGTTCTAAGAAGCACTTCAAGTGCAAGAGAGCAAAACGGGGTTTCCTATGTTCAATTCCTTAATGAAGCTGCATGTGGTAAAAGGAATTGAGACAAGTGCTTTATGGGTCCCCTTATAGACTCTTGCTATTTCCCAACCTCAACAACTATAAGACATGTAGGCTTTATATCCTAGAATTTCCCAGCCAGTAGAGGGATATCTTGCTGCAGAGAACGATGTTAAATCCTGTTTATTAGCAAAAATACCAATAAAGGGACCCCACTACAAGATTCTTCTTTACTATCAGTTCTGATAACTTCTCTCAAAAGAAGAGAGGTAAATTGTTTCTAATTTGATTTATCAAAAGATACTAAGGTGAAAGGAATGATTATACTGCCAGTTGTGGCCATTATCTTTTTCTATCATCCTTTGTTCCTGGGAGCATTTTATCCAGTTGATACAATATAACAGAGCTCTACAATTTGTACAATGATCTGAGTTTTTACAGTAGGGTAGGATTGAGTTCTGGCTGTAGAGAATTAATCAACCCTTTTCTACCTTGCCTCCTCAAAGTGTTTAGGTTAGAATTGCCAATAACACTGATATTTACACTCTAGTGCATGATTGTATTTTGGAGGGTTAATTTTATTATTAAACAACTACAGTGGCAACTGCCGGAATCCTGACATACAGTGCTCTCGGTCAATCTGAAATGTTGATAAACCTCAAACCTGAATAATTAAAGTGAGGTTTTGGCTTTCTTTTGTGTGCAGAATTATTGGGCAACTATTAGTATGCAGAATTATTGGACAACTATTAGTATGCAGAATTATTGGGCAACTAAATGAAAAATGAAAATTTGCCCATCTCAACTTGTTTATTTGCATCTGTTAGGCTAATAAACATCTCAAAATCTACAAATAATTGTTCAGTGGTGGTCAGGTTTCAGCCTTCCTTACCTTAGTTATGTCTCTGAGCACTGAACACCTTGTAGTACTGAACACTACAGGAAGGTTGTAGTTCTGGAATATGACAGCACTGGAGGATAACATGATAGCTTCATGTTCGATTTCTTCTCAAATCTTTGGCAGTTAATGTGCATCTTTTTTCTCATCACATTTCTTGCGACCCTATTGACTATTTGCATCAAAATGTTTGATGGTTCTGTGATCGTGCCCCAATACCTTAGCAATTTCAAGAGTGCTGCATCCCTCTGAAAGACTTTTTACAATTTTTGACTTTTCAAAGCCAGTTAAATCTCTTTTTTGAGACCCATTTTACCTCAGGAAAAGAAGCTGCCTAATAATTATACACACGTTGATATAGGGTGTTGGATCTCCTTAGGCCACACCCTCCCTTATTACACAAATGCACATCACCTGATATGCCTATATCCACTACCTGCTTGATCTACTTACCTGGAATACCATCTCACAATTTTCACGATGGAAGACAAATTGATCTCTATCCAGGTGCTTTGATTATTGTTTCCAGAGACAGAGATGGAAAGGAACTTAATCATAAAGAAAAAAAATATTGGTGGGATCTATATCTAGAGATAGATAATACAGTGGGGATAATTGGGCAACATTTGTGGATTATGAGAATATACATCTTATGTCTTTTGAAAAAAGCAAAGCTTAAGAGAAAGCTACAGTGCGCTAGAATGAAGTTCTGGCATAAGCTAATGGCGTTTCTAGAAACAGTACCAAGGTTTTACAAATGAAATGGCAACAAATTGACTAGTGAATGTTTTAGTAGCAAGTACGTTGGCTACTGCATGATTTCTACAAAGAGAAATCAGAACTTGGTCTCACCACCTGACCAGTGGGAAATCTTCCTGTTCATTGATAATGTGTAAGGTTAGGTGGCATCTTTTTGTTTTTCAAGAGATTCAAGTGTCAAACAATGAATGGTGATGAGGCTATCTAACCAAACCAATGCTGGTAGTTTTTAACAAGATGGGAATTCTTCCTGATAGTTACTTAATAAATACAATCTGAAGTTCACAATCCATGTTGGTAACAAAAGATTCTGCTACTCAAAATTAAGGAAAGAGAAGAACAGGTTTATTTAATATTTTTACTTGAACTGTTGGAACAGTGCTCTGTTTTGAAAGGTAACCAAGAAATGAAAGCATTAATACAATTTGAAGGAGTAGCACCAATATGCATGAACACGAATTCTCCAATATGTGCTGTATTGTTTTTCTTAGTATCTTTTAGTTTCTCACAAAGGCTATGTAATGTTCCCTGAAAATTCCAGAGTTAGCTCTGTTCTCAAAATAATCCAGATGGAAACTTCCCAATAAGGATATGGCACTGAATGCCAGAATGCAGCTCTTAAAAATTAATAGTTCCCAGACAACATGATCCTGATGCCATGGAAAGTGTGCCTTAAACTTATGAGATACCATAGAAAGCAGGGCAGATGTCAAAGATAAACAGAGAAGACTATCAACAGAGCCAACAGAGAGAGTTATTTCAGTGCTGGGTGGAAATTTGCATTGTAATAACATGCAGTTAAAAGCCATGGAATAATATATTTCAAATTGATAGACTCATCCATCATAGTTCCAATCTAAAGTAATAGTCATCAGTTTACCATCACGCTTGTATAATTATATATTAGAAATAATTACTAGTAAATGCATGTAACTTGAAGAAAATACTATTTTTACATATAGATAATAAAGTATACCTAAGGATGGAAAATAAAAATAGCAAAACAGATCATAGAAGGAGGTTTGCCTAGATACTATGTAGCAAGTATGTAATAATACAGGAACGCTTACTGGCACTAAACATTCTGATTATGCAGTTCCAGTTTGTAGCATCACTCAAACTAACATTAACAAAGGGAGGCTTTTTATCACCATAGTGTGCTGGGCGATGTTAAACAATGTTCTTGCAAAAATGGCTCATCAATTCAAATGCTATTTCCCTTGCTAGGCTCTACAGTTTAGGTCTAAGATGTCTCAGGGACATGAATACATACAACAAATTGTACTGCCCTAAGAATACCTAATCATGCTACGTTTGGCTCTTGGAAGTCCCTCAGCCTTGAAGTGTGTACAAATTGTTCATTGCCTTTATAAGTTCAGATTTTATGTTGGAGAACATAGTCATGGGCAAAATTCCATATTGTCCACATCACAATTTCCACACAACTTTTTCATGTACTTATTTAGCTTAGTTTATTTTCTTTATAACAACTGGTTTTTCAGGAATAATTTATTTCCTGTAAAGATAAGGTAAGAAGAGAGAGAGAGAGAGAAAACAAGGGGCTAAGAAAGGAGAGGAAACATTGCAGAGACACAATCTGAAACCCTGTCCCAGGCATTAAGTAGGCTTACATTCCTTGCAGATGTTTTTAATAGTTGTCTGTGCATAAAGAGTCGGCAGATCTGTGGATTTTTTTTTTAAATCACATCAAAACAAATCAAAGTAACTTCAATAGAGAAGGCACATACATATAAATATCTTGGAGTGCAATTCCAAGCTTCCTAATCATGGCACATACATTTATTGGGCAAGTGTGGTTTTTCTCCTTAATTTCTGTTGAAATTGATTTTTTTATCCTGTGGGTCTGCTTCCAGTGATACTCTAAAAATCATTTAAAATCAACCTGGCTAACAAAAGCTAATAGCAAAATAGTCCATAGACTAGTTTTTCTTTGGAAAGTCTGTTCATTAATATTTTAAAATGCCAGGAGTCATCTTAAACAACATAACTGGGACATTGATTTTCAAGCCAGTTTTAAGTCTAGTATCCCAGCCTATAGTTAAACGTATTCCTCTCAGATGTGATGTGTATCATCTCTTCAATTCTAATTCTGAAATTTCATTGAGCTTTTTACCTTGGCCAGGTTGGTTTCACTACCTTCTGCAATGTTGAGTGATACTGGGGGTATAAAAACATCCCTTTTCAGCAGTGCTTATACTCATGTGGAAATAGCTCTCTGGAATCTGGGTTCCCCTGTTGCTTTCTATATAGGGAACCTAGGAAGACATATATTTATCTCATTTTAAAGAACTACCATAGTAGAGAGCACAATGTCTATCAGTCACTGTTTCTAAGTGACCAGGATCGTGCCATTATCTTTCTAGCTTGGTTTTGTGCAACGATTTGTTGTATCTATCTTACCTATGATTGAAGTTTAGCACGAACTTCACTGATTGCCCCTGCCATCTGTACTACAGTTATAATGTGCCTTATGTAAATTTCATTTTATTTTTTAAAAAAGTTTGTGTATTTTATTGTGTTCTCTGGCCCAAAGGCCATAATAAAAGTTTAATAAAATAAAATCTGGATTTTAGATGTTATGTGGGATAATAATAAAGTTGACAGTTGACTGTGACTTGGGCTATCCCCCTTGATGGTAAGCCTTCCATATGCGTGCTGTGCCATCCAGTGAAACTGACACGTACTGCAGAAAATCAAAGAAGAAAGTAAGTTGGGAGTAGCCAGGGCAACACTCTATACAAGGCTCCAAGAACTGGATAAAACATACTGATTGCCCACAGTCCTTGTCTCATGAGTTTTCTGACTGTATTGGTCTCACATCCAATTGTAGGCTAAAGACTGGCCCCAGCCTAAATTCCGATTGGCCATACCTCAAGGACATGGCTCTCCTACCTGCTTCATTTCTGGGACATGGATGAGACCCTTGATAGAATCTTGATGCCCTGTGTAACTTTGCACCAGTGCTCCAGAGTTGGGGTCATAAATCCTGCAAATAGAAATAAGGCAGAGTTACAAACCTATTCAAGGATAAGCTATCCCCTTTTTTTGTTTCCGCTCCCCTTATTGCCAAGTGCCTTACCCTGTGGCTACCTGATAGTATCGTGTTCTCCTGCCATAATACATCCATTGATCTGGTCAATGCAAATACAAGTGATTCCTCTAGGGGCTTTCATATTCCGCACACAACATCCACCATCTTTACTCTAGGTGACCCAGATAAAAACAAGGAAGGCACTTATTCTCCAGCTTCAGCCATATACCTCACTATACAAAATAAAACGTTTGAAATTCTAGGGTGACCTTTGATTCTCTAATCATCATCATCAGGCAGAACTATTTGCATGTCGTTAGAAAATCATTACAGGTCTGTAAGGGCTGATCTATTTTTCTACTGTCTACTCATCACTACCTGAAATAGGGAACGAAGTTACTTACCCAAAGTTGAATAGTGCCATCTTCAGCACCAGTGACCCATTTGTTTTGCTGCGGGTGCCATGCCAGGGCTAGGACTGTGATTTTGGGCCCACAGAGCTCAGCCATGAGCTCCAGATCAGCACAATGAAAATTGAAAGCGCAGATGAAAACTCCAGTGCTGGTAGAAAAGGCAAATTCCCTCCTTTCAGGAGCAGGGGGGTGTAGGCTGTGAATAGCAAGGATAACAGAACCTTGGCAAACTCAGATTATTAGTGACATAGTCTGACAGAAGTGGGCAACTACAGCAACTTTATGACCTATGGACTTCAACTCCCAGAATTCCCAAACTAGCCATGCAGGGACTTGCTTATGTTTGCTACTGTCCGTATTGCCATGAAAGATGCTTTTTAGTCCTCCACTCATGCATCTGATTTAGACTTTCAGAAGTCAGCACCCACTTACCCACCCACCTAGAGAATCAAATATTTTGGGGAATATTAAAAAGGCAGGATAGAATATGTCCCCTAAAGGAGAACTGGGGAAAAATCTTCAGGGAGGCACAAACCAGAACCAGTCTCCCTGCCCCAAGCAGAAACTGAGGAGGCCAGCTTTTAGAAATGCAGATTTGGTCATCCATTCAGAAAGACTGGGTCAGACAGAAACTCCAGAGAAGCAACATAATTAGGCAAGCCAAAGGTTGACAAGATTAACTCAGACAAACACCTAGGATTTGTATTTCCCCTTTTGCCTATAGAGCCAGCCATGACACCATAGGAATCAAGAAGGTATAAAAAACCCCACCCACACTCAACTCCTTTTTGTCAGCTATCCCAGAACTGCACACTGTGGTTCTGCTCATCAATAAACTTTCTTTCCAATCAGCCTCCATGTTATTTTCAGCTTGGAACTGAATAAGATGGATTTTCCTTCCAACATCTGAGAGCACATTTGAAGCTGTTTCGTTTTATCAGATCAATGCAGGAAGGTTTACCCACCTATTCTGGGAACAGGCCACATCCAGGATAGGCCCATTATCCCCAGGCAGATTGGAGAAGGCATTTTGAAAGGAGCGCTTTTGAAGATTCCAGAGGCACAGCCTTCCATCCCATCCGCCACTGAGCTGCAATGAAAGATGGCCAGGTGAGAACCTGCTTCTCAGGGCTCTGCCCTCTTTACTCCTCTCTCCCTCCCCCCCTTCACACCTTCATTCCTTGAGGGCCGTCTCTGCTCCTACTCTCTCCCTTCTCACCAAATGAAGAGATTGCTGGAAAGAGCCGTAGAGGCTTATGGGTCCCACTTTACAGAGTACACAATGCTTAGCTTTGTGGGTATCCTTTATGAAAAGGAGAGTGCTCAGCTGGTCTGCCCCCTGTGGTGCACTTCTGAAGAGCGCTCAAGCGTGAACCGAACAGATTAGCAGTCTTAGGCAGCCAATCAACTACAGGTAGTCCTCGAGTTACAACTACATTTAGCGATGGTTCAAAGTTACAGAATGCTGAAAAAAGTGACATGACCGTTTTTCACACTTATGACCAGTGGTGGGATTCAACTGGTTCCCACCGGTTCGCCCAAACTGGTAGTTTTTGTGCAGTTCGTCAAACCGGCTGAATAGCATGCCTCACCCGCTTCCCTGCCAGGCCTCTTGCCAATGGCTTCCCGGCACTTCTCCCTGTAGCCCTGAGCTCCTTGGTTTTTGAAATCCAGCGCTCTTCAGATCAGCTGCTCAGGCTCAGCAGTGAGACCAGGTGAGCGGGTGGCCAGAAGGCCAGTGAGTGATGTCGAGTTGGCCATGCCTATCCAGTGACAGGACCACCCAGCCATGCCTACTGAGCCGGTCATTAAGGCAGAGAACCGGTTGTTGTTAAATTATTTGAATCCCACCACTGCTTATCACCGTTGCAGCAGCATCCTCATGGTCACATGATCAAAGTTCAGATGCTTGGCAACTGGCTTACATTGATGATGGCTGCAATGTTCTGGGGTCAGGTGATCTGCTTTTGCGACCTTCTGACAAGCAAAGTCAATGGGGAAGCTAGATTCACTTAACAACCATGTTACAAACTTAACAACTGCAGTGATTCACTTAACAACTTTAGCAAGAAAGGTTATAAAATAGGGCAAAACTCAACAAAAGTTTCATTTAGCAACATAAATTTTGGACTGAATTGTGGTCGTAGCTCAAGGACCATCTGTATTCTGTATTAACACTGTAGTCTGGCTAATGTACCATCGCCATACACTAAATAAATAATGAAAAGGCATCTAGTTCCAAGCCATTTTAAAGTTTAAGATTCGTCAAGTGGGAGACCAGCAGGAACAATGAAATTTTAGAGTTAACACTTGTATGCCGGATATAGTCACAAAACAGTTTTTCTGATATAGTGCACTTAACTGACACAAAGTATTAATTCATTCACTGTGCAAATTTTATATAAGTTTATATAATCTTATTCTCTTTTCACGGGTCATATATCTTTGTCCAGCCTTCCACTTACCAGATAAGGGGCATGAATACCATTCTCATTTGTCACCAATGCAAGTGCTGTAATCGTGCCGGTGTGTCCACACAATACTATTCTGCATATGAGATCTATTTAAAGCAATGATATGGGGAAACAGCGATTGGATGGAAAAGAGAAAAGAGAGATCACTCCACCGTGATGAAACTGTACTGACACTCCTATTATAACAAATACCAATTTGATTTATATTCTATTTTTCCACCCATAGGCCCCTTTAAAATACAGAAACATTAGCCTTGCAGTGACAACCTGCTAAATTCATTTGCTAAGATAAACAGAAGGTAGACGCCAATGAACAGCAGGGAAGAATTCTCAAAGTCCATATAAAAGAAAACTGCACTGCCATACATTTGTAGTATGTTGTAATTCTTATGTCTCTTCAAGCCGACGGTCATCTAATTTAGTCACTAGATCTGTTTGATCAATCAAACAAGAAAAAAAAAACAAGTTCTAGAGGCCCTGGTTCTTGGTTTTCTTTGTTGGTTTATTCGTCACCCTGTTTCATTCAAAATAGCTCAAGACAATTGATAACAGTCGACTTTTACAGCTCCTCAGTTTTTTCCACTAAAAAAATGTCTTTGGACAACAATAGATCATTCAATGCTTCTTTTGGGATGTCTCTGAAATTTTTATCCCATTCTGAATTATTTTTACCTGAGATACAGCTGCTTGAAGGGTCACAGACTATCTTATCTTGAGCACAATCTTTTCCTAGTGTTTTGGAGTCTTGATCCAATGCAGACATATTTTGCTGTAGCACAAAGAAAAAATATCAAATAGTTCCTGAATCCCACCCCCCTTTTTTTGCAATAAATCTTCCACCTATTGTTATTTTGCACCCATGAGCTTATTGCAGCCTTCACCAACCTTATGATTACTAGATCTCTTGGGCTTGGAAGTCTTACAATTCCTAATAACTATGGCAGCATTTCTATAATAACTAGGAAGTTTAGGAATTGAAGTCCAAATTTGGAGATTATTAGGTTTATCAAGTTAGGGAACACCTGTCAGTTCCACAGATGTTAAAGTAAACAGTTTGTGGTCCATGGGAGAGACTCAAAGTTACTAGTTAGGCCACATATTCCTCTGATCACTATCCCTTTGTTCATTTCCCCCCCTAAAACTATATATCTGTGTCTGTTTGAGGTAGCTTTCCTATGTAGGAAGGTAAAGGTCATTACTCTGAAGATGACCTACAACGATGTGATTTTGACTGCTTTCCATCCAATCATAGGAAGAAGAGTTTGCTCTTACCTGGACAATGGGCTGAGCCCCTGGGATGAAGGTCTCAAATTCCCAGAGATAAATATTCCCATTGGTTGCTGACATCACTAGAATATCCAGCTGTTCGACAAAGATGACCCTGTCAAGGACCAGGGTTTGGTTATCAAAGTTGCCCTAAATCAGCATTCAAGGTTCGATTTGAAAACTCAAACCCAACTTTTCCCTCCTTTTTCTTGCACATACTTTCCCCCCAAAGGTGCTTGGCAGATGTAAGAAGGCAATTTTTAAGTAGCAAGCTTTGATCTCAGACTGTACATAGGGCCTTGTATACTGTATTGTATTGTAGTTACTACCCTGTTTCCCCAAAAATACAACCTACCCTGAAAGTAAGTCCTAGCTTGATTTTTACACATGCACCTAATGTAAACCTAACCCCCCAATAAGCCCTAATTAAGATCCCACCCACACCAGAGTGCACAGGTAAAAATTAAGCTAGGGTGGGGATGGGGGGAGGTGAAGTTGCCCTACTACTTACCTTTGGACAGTTGTAGCCAGGCCTCGCACACCCCAACACCTGCCTTTCTGGCCCATTTCTTCTTCAGCCGGCAAGGCTTTCCTAAGACCTCTATAGCTTATAACGGAGCCCCAGATCGATCTGGAGCTCTGTTATCGGCTGTAGAGGCCTTCAAGAAAGCATTGTGAAGAAAAAGTTCCTGAAGGCCTCTGATAGCAAAAAGGAGGCTGGGGGCAACATATGCAAGTGAGGTTAGTCAGTGGATGACATCCCCCGAAAATAAGACCTGGTGCCTTTTTTGGTGGCAAAAAAAATGTAAGACAGGGTCTTATTTTTAGGGAAACACACTATCTCTTTGAAGACCCTACCTGGCATAAGAAAGAGGAAAAAGGCTTTAATTAGCACTAATCTATGAAACAGATGGAGAAGGCCTATCTCATCTCTAGGGGAAAAGGCAGAAATAACTCAAGTCTAATGTTCTTAGTTCGGCTATACTGTGTTTCTCCAACAATACGCGCCCCCCAATAGGAAGACCCAGCATGTTTTCTAGGCATAATATGAAATTAAGCCCCTCCCCCAAATTTAGGCCTAGTTTAAAATATACGAAATTGGGGGGGGCAGGGGGAACTTGCCGTTAGGAGCACCCCGCGGGCAGCCACGCCTCACCACCAGCCGCTCCTAACGGCCGATCATGGCGGAGCGCAGAGCGCTCCCTACCCCGCCAAGTGCCCTTGCTGCAGACCCGGGTATGGTGCTGGGTGCAGGCCGGGTCAGCAGGTGGGTGGCGGCGGTGTGGATGTCGGCCTCTGTGGCGGCGGGGCACTTTGCATCATGCCTGCCGCTGTTGCTTCCTCCGCCGCTGTTGCTTTCCCTTCTGCCCGTGCGTTGCCACATTTGGAGTGCTGCACATTTCTTCACCGGCAGCGTTTCAGCTGTTTCTCAGGTGGGGAAGCCCTAGCTTCCATGGTTCCCGCTGGTGCTGGCGCCTCTCTCGCCAGCGCCGTCTCCAACAACAGGAGCAGCGGTGAGACAGACCCCGCTGCCGACGAGAACTGCCTGCCCTCCCGCAGGGGCATCGCTTTGATTGATGGCAGCTGCGTCGACAAGGTCAGGGTTGGGTAGGTGGAAGTGGTGGAGGGAGGGTGATGGGATCGTTTCTCTCCCCCCCCCCCATGCCTCGCTTTGCTTCCCGCCCCAGAGCTTCGGGTCATGGTCTCGTCCCTTGTATGGTCGGGCGCTCTCCTCTTGCTCCAGGCTCCCAAAACCCCCCGTATACCTTCCCCCCCTTTAAGTTTTCTTTACTCTCATTCCCTCCGTCAGTTCCCTAAGAATACAGAGTGGCCAGGCAGCTTCCTCCCCACCCCTCCTGGTAGTTTTAAAAAGGGAACCATCTATCCACTTTGCCCTTCGAGCAGAGGCAAACCTTCCAATCCAAACAGAAGAGAAAGGGAATCATCCTACAGACCCTTAGCACCAAGCTTCCCAGAGGATTCTCCCAAAGGATTCACCCCCTTAAATGCACTCCCCTCCTTTGGGGTGAATCCTCTGGGAAGCTTGGTGCTAAGGGTCTGCAGGATGGCTCCCTTTCTCTTCTGTTTCCCTTTCTCTTCTCTTCGGCCTTATTTTCTGAGAAACACGCTAGTAGCCTATATCCAGAGAGACCAGATCCTAATAGATACCTAGTGAACTCTATTTTTTCTTTTCCTGTGCCTTTGGCTGGGATCTGGGATCTGCTGTAACAACTTCGGAGCCTACTGCAAGCCCTCCATTTTTGTGCAGATTCTGGACATGGTTCCGATTTTTTCTGATGGCCTTTCTCTATCTGATCAGCCAAAGGTCCTCGTCGCTCCAAGTGGGTTTCGTCTATATGGAAGGATTCCCTGCTGAATGTGACAGATACACAATCTGTGTTTACACAATGTACTTAATCAGATTCTTAAAAAAACAACTAGCAGATGCATTTGTACAACCTGTTAAATTTGATTAGCATTAATGGTAGTTAGATGTTTAATAGCTTAGCACAATGTGCGAGTCCAACTATTTGGTTAGTTTATTATACTAACCATATTTGGTTAGTATAATAATTCGGCATATTTGTTGTGGTTCGCTGGCAGCAGGTGCGGACGGCAGAGGTCTCTGACAGCGAGGATGAAAGGGAACCAATCAGGGAGCCTGGCGAGGACTTGGACGAGGGTCCTGCATCTGATGCAGGGATAGGGCCAGGACTATCGGAGAGTGGGGTGCTGCTTTCGGAGCTTTTGGAGTCTGGCATCAGTGAAGCAGAGGACACTGGGGAGCCTGTTCTCAGTGCGCGTGTGCACAGGGCTGCTTGAAAGAGAGAGCAGCTGAAGCAGCAAGGGTGACTTGGGAGTAAGTCTGGAAGGTGATTGCCCCTCCCACAAGGGATAAAAACCAGTCCTCAGGGATGTGCTCTTCGCAGGAAGCAAAGAAGTTCTTTAGACTCTGAGTCCTCGTTGAAGCCTTACGAACTCCGGTTTGGTTTTGAAACTTCTGTCAATTGATATTTATCAGTAATTAGACTTCTGTTCTTGGCAGCCTTTTACAACCTTGAAAGGGTTTGCTTTTATTTCGGACAATTAGGTTTAAATGACTCTTGGCTGGGAATACAAAGAATTCCCAGCGCCACATTAAAAAAGGTTTGCTTTTATACAGTTTGTGTTTGTTTAATTTGAACAAGGCTTGGGTCAGAACAGTATTTTGCAAACCCACAAAATAAAGTAATTCATTAAACAAGTCATCGTGTGAACAGAGCCTCAAGAGAAGAAATACCAGAGACATTGCTGTGGAGCTGGGTGATGGCTGTGAGGCTGAGTTGCTGTATGACAAAGCAGGTAGAACACAAATAGGAGAGACAGGAAAGAGAATGCATAACACAAGCCAAGCTAGCTTGTCTGTGAACACCCACTTTTTAGAGGCAGACTCATCTAAGTGAGAGAGAGAGAAGTGAGATTCTCTGCAGATCGTAGCACACTCCAGCCTTGTGTCTCTATTATGGACAAGTGCACTTGAAGATAACGATCAAATGAAGGTAGAAAGTTTAGCAATTAAACTACAAAAATCTGGAAATTAGCAAAAACAACGCATTAATATGCTAAGCATCTTATCAGCAAGGACTGTGTTTCCTCTTTTTATCAGCAGCAGCTTGCAGGTCTCAGCATGTAACTAATTAATTACATCACTAATAATCCATTTCTGGCCAATGGAAATGCCTGGAGGTATTTCCTGGATGTAGTGATAAACCTTTACCTGTAAATGAAGGGAGATCTGTAGCTTCTTTCCCATTTTTGCAACATTCCATTGCTGTCCCCACCGAAGAGCAAAACGGGCTCCTTTTTGGCTAATAAAGATAACAATGAGAAGGTAAACCAACAGTAGCTTGGACTTGGTAAGCCAGACAAAGAGTTCACTGCTGAACAGATGATATAAAGATCAGCCCACATACTAACTAGCTGGCTTGACTCATTCGAAAGGTTATTTTGGCTATGAATTGCTGCAGCTGATAAAGCTTATACTCCCTGATCCAGTGCAGGTTGAGCCTGAGCATAGAGAGAAAGAGAGTCAGGGTTATGTGTGGCTACTTCTTACCGTAAGCAAGGCATTCCAGGGAGTGTGTGCAAGGCAGCAGTGTTAGACATCCCAACTCACTGTAGCGCCAGATCACGACTTGCTGTGGTTTTGCTAAGCCTTGAAAGAGAAGAGAACAACATTTTATGGGTTTTTCCTAAACTAATCTTTTTGGGATTGTTTGAGGTTACTTGGATTACTCTAAAAGGTCTTACCAGCCACCAGGTTATATAATACCTCGAGAAAGAGAAAGGGTATGGCTAGAAATGTTCTACTTAAAAAAATAATAATCATGAGCTGGTCAGGATTGAACTCCTAGAGTGAACAATGAGAAAGCCTGCAGTACTGCATTCTAACCACTGTGCCATCATGTCTTGAATAATGGGAGATGCATTTTTAGCACATGGGAGATGCATTTTTAGCACATGTGGAATGTATCAGATTGAGGTGAACTGGTTTTACTCATTACATCAAGTCTTTCTTGACCAGGGGTCTCCAACCTTGGCCGCTTTAAGACTTGTGGACTTCAACTCCCAGAGTTCTTCAGCCAGCTGGCTGAAGAACTCTGGGAGTTGAAGTCCACAAGTCTTAAAGTGACCAAGGTTGGAGACCCTTGTCCTTGACTCTCTTACAAATGTAATTTTCTGTTAAGAACATGAAAGGATTGGTATAAAGCAGGAGTCTCCAAACCTGGCAACTTTAAGACTTGTACACTTCAACTCCCAGAACTCTGGGAATTCTAGAAGCTGAAGTTCACAAGTCTTAAAATGGCTATATTTGGAGCTCCCTGGTTTATAGGATATGAAGTTAGAGTCCACGCTGAGAGGTTTGGAAGGCCAAATGAGATTTTGATTGGCAAATCTGAGGGAAGAGGTATCAGTGCTTTGATTGGGGTACTCACCAATCACATGCCTTGAGTCTGGCAGGCTGAGGAGCTGCTGGAGAACCAGCTCATCTTTCTGATTGTCCTGAAACGTGGATATGAACTGTGAAACCTGGAAGAGAGATGGCTATTTAATATGGTTTTACTGTTTTATGTGTAGCCAAATCCTTTCCCCAAAAGATAAATTTGTGGCAGTGTTCCGAAAAGCTCGTCAAATGAAGTTGCACAGCTACAGAAAAGAACCCCAGAAAGATAAGCAATATGGTAACTTTTTATTTTTAAAATGTGAACTTTCAGCATATCTTGGAGCAATTGGAAGATCCCAAAAAACAATGTGAGGAGTCCAAGTAGCCTTTGAAACACCTACTCAGCAGAAACCACAAATGAAAAAACACTGTGCAAAATGAAAAGAAACAACAGCTAAGCCACAGCTAGGCAGTTAGAATTTAATCTTAATTATATCTGCCGCTGACATTTGAAAGAGCATCATAATGTTTCAATATAAAATAGTTCTGTGCAGTCTTTATGTCATTTATACCAGTGATCCCCAACCTTTCTTATGCCACGGCCCGGTATCCCCAACCTTTTTTATGGCGCGGCCCGGTACCGGCATTAGCTGGGCGCCGCCATCTTTTGATGAAAAAGTGCTTCCGGTGACCTCACGGAAGCACTTTTTCATCAAAAGATGGCGGCGCCAGCGCTCGGTGAGAAATGGCTTTCTACCGGAAAAGCTCACGAGCGCTGGTGCCGCCATCTTTTTGATGAAAAAGTGCTTCCGGTGAGCTTTCTACCCGGAAAAGCTCATCGGAAGCACTTTTCATCAAAAAGATGGCGGCGCCAACAAACCAGCGCCCGGTAGGACTTGTTCCACGGACCGGTACCGGTCCGCGGACCGGTGGTTGGGGACCCCTGATTTATACGGTACCATTAATCTGGCGAAATGGGTCTAAGTTCTCGAGGCAAGGAACACACAAAAAACATCCTTCACAAACGGTAAGATGAAGTCATTAATGTGAAGGAATGTGTTCCCTAAGAATGGACAAGGATGAAATTTTACCCCCTCACAGAAAAATCCTTCTGAACAGCTACTAAGAAAAGAAGAAGCTGTTTTATATGGATCAGAGGTAAAGATTCAGAAAGATAAAGGTCTTTAAAACATCTAATACTCAACATCGTTTGGTATGGCCATAATTTATACTGTGAGTCTTCTGCATGCAATGTATCATTCAGCAATTGCCTCTGCCCTCAGGAAATCCCTTAAGGCAGGGGTCCCCAACCACCGGACCATTTTTTACCGGGCCGCAAAGCTTGGGCGCCACCATCTTGTTTCGACGGCGCTTCCGGGTTTTCGGTTGCTTCCGGGTTTTTGGTTGGAAAGTGCTTCCAGTTTTTCAGTTGGAAGGCGGCGTTTGGGTGCTCGCGCCTTAGTTTCGTCGAAGGGGGGGGGGCTTCGAACGAAGAGCCGTCCCGATGGCGGTGGAGTCTCACGTTACTCAGGTACCGGTCCGTGGAAGAATAAATAATCGTGAAACCGGTCCCTGGTTCAAAAAAGGTTGGGGGCCACTGCCTTAAGGTACTGACTAGTAAATTTAAGGAGGATTACCCAGATCAGATTACTGTAGCCTAACAAGCCTAAAGTATTAGTAAATGGGTTCCAGATAGATTTTTTTTTTTGCCTAATAGATATTTAACAATATCTCATATACTTTCACCCCGTGAATTTAACAAAACGTTTCCCCCAGATTTGGGTGACTATTGTTTTATGTTATAAACGTGAGTCCTGAAAGCAAACCGGTCAAGTTTAGTCTACAAGAACTTTCTGTGTGGAAAGATGCTGTGGCTGGCCACTTTCACACAATAAGTTCTGAACTGATTGGAAAGCAACTCCAGAGCGGTGCGGCTGAGCACCGCTAAGTTCATTTCCTGTTTGGTTGCCGTGCGGCAAGAATGGCCATTTTCTACATGGGAGAGAGATCTTGCCTCATCTCTCCTTCCCACTCTACAGATTCAAGTCCTCTAAGGAAATGCAAGCTTAAGGGCTTGGCACTTCTCAAGGGGGCAAGACATAACAAGCAGGGCTGAAACATCACGAGATTTGTCATTTCCTTTTTCTCTTTGCCTGGGGAGGACTAGCACTCACACAGCTGGGTTGTTTTTTTGGGGGGGGGTGTTATCTTGTCCTGTTTTATAAAGAATCAAGATTTTTTGTTGTTGCTCTGCTGCTATTTGATCTTTGTTCTCAGCCCTTCCTCTATCTCTGCCCCACTGGAAGCAGAACAACAACAAAAATCTTGATTCTTTATAAAACAAAATGTGACTTAAAAAAAATAAATATCCCTGGACTTATTTTAAGGTTTGGATGGATAACATGAAGGACTGAAGGTCCTTGGGGTGGGCCAGGGTCTGCGTAGTAAAGTGGGGGGGAACCATCCTGTGGACGACAATGACAAGGATTCAAACTCAACTCAAGGCATATTTGCCTTTTTATCCCACATTTCACAGTGACAGAAGTAAAGACAATAATGGATTGCCTTGACTATTTTTGAGGATTTAGGGTGTGAAATGGTGTGGGAAGTACCCACAGCTGCCTTTATTCCCCCCCACCCCCATCCACTGTAATATCAAGCATTGCCAGTAGAGGGCTCCTTATAATCACAGAGTCTGAGTTACTGCTGATTGGCAGAATTGCATCAAATACTCTTGTGTCACTCACTATTTCTCCAGACTGCGGCTCATAAAGGGTGGGCTGGGAAGTGCCACTAGTAATCCAAATGACGCCAATGGGTGCTACATAGCACAGTCCAGTTATGTTACTGCTGAAGGGGCCGAGGCGCTGGATCAACTTGCCATCCTGGGACCAGATGCCAACGGTCTGGTCAAAGGAGCCCGAAAGCACCCTGCAAAAGAATTCACCAGGTCAACGCTTCAAGAAAAACAGGAAATCACAGTGAATGGAGGGCCAGTGGATTTTTCAAGCAGCTGGTTAACACCCCACATTTAACAAATGCTGTATATCCAGTATGTTGGAACCTAAGGAGAATCTTTTTCCAATCAGCAATTTATACCATTCAGTTGTTTTTCTCCTTGCCAGCAGTTCTACTTAAACCCTGAATTGTCCAGTTCCTCTTTGTGGTAAACACCTTCCTTCCCCAAACCTCTATCTCTTTCATTTGTTATAGTCCAACCATTATGACAACACAATTCAGAGGAAAAGGCGCCTCTTTCAGCCTGCACCTTCCCAATAACAGGGGCAAAGTTCCCACTAAAAGCATATGCACCAGAGGTGGTATTCAGCAGGTTCTGACTAATTCTGGAGAACTGAAAGCGGAAATTTTGAATAGTTTGGAGAACCGGCAAATACCACCTCTGACTGGCCCCGTCCCCATCTATTCTCTGCCTCCCGAGTCCCACCTGATCGGCTGGGTCTTTTTTTGTTGCCCTGCACAGGAGAACGGAGCTGGAAAGCAGGTTAGTGGCGTGGGGAGGGAATGGGGATTTTGCAGTAACCTTCTCCTGCCATGCCCACCACACCACCCACAAAGCCAGGCCACACCCACAAAGCCAGGCCACACCCACAAAGCCACGCCCACAGAACCGGTAGTAATTTTTTTTGAATCCCACCACTGATATGCACATGTAGAAAGATGCAAAAAAAAAAAAAAAAGGCCATATGCCAAACACCAGTCCTTTATCTAGCTCATACCTTGTAGTTTCTTGCTGGCGCACCAGAATCAAATGGGTGATGGCTGCATTGTGGGCACGTGAAATACACTGCTTCTTTGTCAGGCCTTTTCTGCCCAGGGTCTGGTAAGTGTCAAAGATCAGCAGTTTTTTGTCATACCTGGAATAGGTAAGGAGGAATGATCAACCAAAGATGGACTTGGATTCAGTAGGCTTTGTTTAAACCTTTCAGCAGTTGGCTCAAAACATACCAGGGAGCCTTATTGCTACAGGCAAAATGTGGATTCTATTTTCAGAAAAGTGCTGTAATTCACATAATTGTCCTTCAGAACAATCCAGTAGCCACAAGACTATTTTTTTTTTTTTTTTGCCGAGCTCTTCTGGGGTCCTTTTAATAAGTCTCTTCTTGTGACAATGGACACCGCATTTCAAATGACAAAGCAGCGATCTGACCTTCTCCAACATATATGGTCCTATGATTTCCAGCCAATATGATTGTTGACGTGGTCATAGGAATTTTTAGAGGGGGAGTCCTATCTTACAAATCTGGAGATCACCAAATTGTCAAAAACAGGTATGCCAATGGCAGTAATTGATTATTGGCATCTGAAACATTTAGATTCTGGACCTGCCTACAGGGAGAAGACTATCTCCACTTCCAAACTCACCCAGCAGTATAAATGTGATTGTCAAGGCAGGTGATGCAGGACACAATGTCTTTGTGAGTCCATTCAGAAAAGCTTTGGGTAATGTTGACTGTGTGCCCAGATTCTCTTTTTTCATCCAAGGGGAAGACTGTCAGGCGTCCTTTGCTGCCACAAAGAAGGAGATGCCGAGTAAGGCTGATTGCCAAGGTGAAGATGGGGTAGCCCAACTGTAGAGAGAAAAAAAGGGCTGGTTTACCTAAAGGACATAAAGACTGAGAAAGGCACCACTGTCATAGCACAATCTAAACACAGTTAGTCTCAGTGGAAGGACCTGGGAGTTTTCAAAAACTGACCAGTAGGACACTGGAGTCCACAGGCAGACAAGTCCACTCTTGTTAAAAGAACAGCTCAGAGATTTTTTTAAAAAAAAGTTCTTATAATCCTAAATGGCTTCTAAATGCTTCCAAGGCAGATTTCCAAGATGACTGTAGTGTCCCAGAATCCCCAGGGTATCATTCTCAAGGCTGAGATACCCTTGAATAGCAAGTGCCTGACATAATCATTCTATAACCTTACGACACCATGTTTTCATGAGCTGAGGATTATTGGAGTTTGCAGTGCATGGTGAATGCAAGGTGACTAGATCATTGGGGAGCACGAGCTTGGGGAAAGCTCTTAAACTCCTGCAACCAATTCTGTACAATAGCTTGTGATTTCAGAAAACGTATTACCGAACTTGTTATGATTGGATTCCTAGTCCCAAGGTGTCACGAGGTGCCACTCTTACCAGAATACGGTCAAGCACTGTACCACCTGGAGCCCAAACCAGCACAGAGCTGTCATTGGAGGCAGAGAAGAGGAGCCGTGCCTGTATCCAGGAAAGGAAGTGGGTGATCCATCCGGCATGTTCTTTGGAGCACAAGGTCATGTGCCCACTTCCCATGTCCCACCATTTGATCACTCCATCTATCAGAGTAATAAAGGTGACATGCCACTTATGTGGACAGGAGTTCACTTCAGGAAGAACCTGGGATTTTTATTTATATAGACATATAAATATTTATCCCATCTATATGCATAGATGGAACAGGAAAGCAGTCTCTTGGTACATACAGAAAGTTAAATTTTGTTCTCTTCTTTGTTGTAACAGAAATTAGACCTGTTATGCTGATGTTATTATCTGCCATTCAGGCCCAATTGGCCATAGCATGACAGACGCAGGAAACTGGCCCAGGAGTGAAGCTAGAGGCAAATATTTAAAGGTAAAGGTTTCCTCACACATACATGCTAGTCGTTTCCGGCTCTAGGGGGTGGTGCTCATCTCCGTCACAAAGCTGAAGAGCCAGTGCTGTCTGAAGACTTCTCCATAGTTATGTGGCTGGCATGACTAAACGCCGAAGGCGCACGGAACGCTGTTACCTTCCCACCAAATAGTTCCTATTTTTCTACTTGCATTTTTACATGCTTTCAAACTGGCAGAAGCTGGGACAAGCAATGGAAGCTCACTCCATTACACACCTCTAGGGATTTGAACTGCCGAACTGCCGACCTTTCTGATCGACAAGCTCAGCGTCTTAGCACCCCAGAAAAATGTTCCTTCGCAGCATGGACTCACCTTCAAACCCAGTGAGACATTCCCGTCGAGCTGAATGGTAGCCAAGAGCTGTTATTGAACAGCGGTGACGTTCTTTTATTCGCAGGTGCTCTTGCATAGCCATTGTCTATAGGTGGAATGAAGAATAGTATAAAGAACAGGCATTAGAATGTAGTCACACACGCACATTCACCCTGGGATATTGTCTAATGCATCAGTCTCATGTTTTCCAAATCGGCAGCCATGCTCCTTTCAAAGTTAGAGCTGAGTTTAATTTACCGGTAGGTAGAATGACGAATGGAAGAGATCTCAAGTGCCTATATACAAATGCACAAAGTCTGGGGAATAAACAGGATGAACTTGAACTACGAATATATGAAGGTAAATATGATATAGTTGGAATAACAGAAACTTGGTGGGATGAAACCCATGACTGGAATATACTGGTAGAAGGATACAAACTATTCAAAAAAAACCCAGACCCCATAAAAGAGGAGGTGGAGTTGCACTGTATGTAAAGGACCACTATATTGCTACAGAAATGCATGAAACCAAAGATGAAAACCTCCTAGAATGCATATGGATCAATATAAAAGAAAAAAAGAATGACATGGCCATAGGTGTATATTATAGGCCACCCAATCAAGCAGAAAAAATAGATGTACTTTTTGCCAGCCAACTAACAAACATATGCAGGAAACACACAACAATAGTAATGGGAGACTTTAATTATCCTGATATCAATTGGAAAACTAATTCTGCACCAAGTGAGAAATCAAATAAGTTCCTAACCAACCTAGCTGACAACTTCGTTGTCCAAAAAGTAGAGTGAAACTAGAGGGACAGCCATACTGGACTTAATTCTTACAGACAGAGAAGTGATAGAGGGAATTGAAACTGCAGGAACCTTGGGTGAGAGTGACCATGTCATACTTGAATTCAGCATAACACAAACACAGGCAACAGAACACAATGACACCAGAGTCTTGAATTTTAAAAGAGCTGATTTCAATAAACTCAGAGATAACTTGGGAAAGATTCCATGGATGAAAATCCTGAAGGGGAAAACAACTCAAGAATCTTGGGAAACTCTAAAAAGTATGATCATAGAAGTCCAGACCAGCACAATACCACTGAGAAAGAAAAACAAGAAATCCAATAAGAAACCAGCATGGCTGCACAAAGATCTCTCTGGCAAATTGAAAGGAAAAAAAAGGACAAGTACAAAAAATGGAAAGAAGGACATACAACTAAGGCAGAATATCAGCAGATAGCCAGAATCTGCAAAGACAAAGTCAGGGTAGCAAAGACTCAGAACGAACAAAGACTTGCAACAAAAGTCAAAGATAATAAAAAAAGTTTCTTCCAACACATAAATAACAAGAAAAAAAATCAAGGAAACAGTTGGTCCGCTAAAGAGAGAAGATGGCAAGGAAGTAACAGGCAATAGAGAGAAAGCAGAACTGCTTAACTTATTCTTTGCATCCGTCTTCATGCAAAACAAACTATAGCTCAACCCACCAAAAACATACCTGTAAAAGACAGACCAGAAATAAAAGTTAAAATAAGCAAAAAAAGAGTAAGAGAACACCTGTCTGATCTTGATGAAAACAAATCACCAGGGCCTGATGGATTACATCCCAGAGTTTTAAAGGAGCTGGCAGAGGTCATCTCAGAACCACTGCACCATATCTTTCAAAAATCCTGGAGCACCGGGGAACTACCAGAGGACTGGAAAAGAGCTGATGTGGTTCCCATCTTCAAAAAAGGGGAAAAAAACAGACCCAGGAAATTATAGACCAATCAGCCTAACATCAATACCAGGGAAGATACTGGAAAAGATAATAAAAAAACAGATCTGCCAACATCTAGAAACAAGTAAAGTAATAACTAGAAGTCAGCACGGGTTTGTGAAGAACAGATCATGCCAAACCAATCTTATTTCATTCTTCAACACAGTGACTAAATTAGTAGACCAGCAAAATACTGTGGACATAATATATTTAGATTTCAGCAAGGCATTCGACAAAATAGACCACAACCTACTTCTTAGTGAGCTAGAAAAAAAGTGGAATAGATAGCACCACCACTAGATGGATTCGCAACTGGCTGGCAAACTATACTCAACGAGCAGTCCTTAATGGGTCTAAGTCTACATGGAGGGAAGTAAGCAGTGGGGTGCCACAAGGTTCTGTCTTAAGCCCAGTACTCTTCAATATCTTCATTAATGACTTAGATGAGGGAATAGAAGGGGAACTTACCAAATTTGCAGATGATACTAAGCTGGCAGGAATAGCTAACACCCAAGAAGATAGGCTCAAGATCCAGATGGATCTTGACAGACTAGAACACTAGGCTGTATCTAACAAAATGAAATTCAATGTAGAGAAAAGTCCTACACTTAGGCAAGAAAAACCAAAAGTACACATATAGACTGGGTGAAACCAGGTTCAATAGCAGTAACTGTGAGAGGGACCTTGGAGTCTTAGTGGACAACCAGCTAAATATGAGGCAGCAATGTGCAGCAGCAGCCAAAAAAGCCAATGCAATCCTAAGTTGTATTAACAGAGAGATACAATCAAGATCAAGGGAAGTACTAATACCACTCTATAAAGCCTTAGTAAGACCACACCTAGAGTACTGCATCCAGTTTTGGTCACCACATTATAAAAAAGATGTTGAGACTCTAGAAAAAGTACAGAGAAGAGCAACCAGGATGATTAGGGGACTGGAGGCTAAAACATACAACGAACGGTTGCAGGAACTGGGCTTGGCTAGTCTAGTGAAGAGAAGGACCAGGGGAGACATGATAGCAGTCTTCCAATATTTGAGGGGCTGCCACAGGGAGGAAGGGGTCAATCTATTTTCTAAAGCGTATGTAGGCCAGACAAGAAATAATGGATGGAAACTGAACAAGGAGAGATTTAACCTGGAAATAAGGAGAAACTTTCTGACAGTGAGAACAATCAACCAATGGAACAGCTTGCCCTCAGAAGTTGTGGGAGCGCCATCACTTGAGACTTTCAAGAAGAGATTGGACTGCCATTTGTCAGAAATGGTATAGGGTCTCCCGCTTGGGCAGGGGGTTGGACTAGATGACCTACCCCTTCCAACTCTGATTATCTGTTATCTGTTATTTATTTTGGACAGCCTATGAAGGCTGCATGAGGACACAAGTGAGATGAGATTGTGTGTGTGTGTGTGAATAAGAGAGAGAGGGAGGGAGGGAGGGTGGGTGCGTGGTGGGGGAAGGAGAAATTTTCAATGTTAACAAAGGTGAAATAATTTGAAACAAACTTTAGACTGAATGCTGCTATGTGCCATAGAGCTTTCCTACTGCATTGTATCTCAATAAGTGCAAAAGTGCAAAAGTGCATCAATCTGATAATGAGGGGAGGGGAGATAAAGCAAAGCAGAGGGCTTCTGGCTGAGCCTTGAATGACAGACAATACAACAGGGGCCAAAAAGATGGATGCAACTGTGCAGTGCAGTCCAAGCAGATGCCTTAAAACCACAGTATATGCAATCATTTGTGGAAGGATGGCTTTGCTAATCTGTAGCAGACAGCAAAGGTAAAGGGGCATCTCTTAAAACTTCAATCCATGACTAAATTATGATAATCCATATCCTGGAAAAAGGAAGGTCTTTTCACCTCATCCTCCCAGCTTCTCTTCAACTTTATCTCAACACAGCAACCAACCATCATAAATGGTACTAAATTCCCCAGTTTTCTTTGCAAATATCCAGAAATCAAAATTCAGCCATGAATAACGTTGCCAACACAGATGTACCAAAACACACGAAAAAACCTTCAGCAAACATCCAGCACCTTTAACCATTGTGTAGAAAGGGAATGCCAGGAAACATTTTTTTTCTTCCTGGGAAAAAAAGGTGCATTGTCTGTAAATGTCGGGTTTGTGTGTGTATATCACACTTGGCCAATAAAGAATTCTATCTAATTCTCTTCTTTTCTCTTCTCTTCTCTTCTCTTCTCTTCTCTTCTCTTCCCCAGCAGTGCTTCTTAAACTTTTTCCTTCGTTACCACAAACCGCTGGTCAGAAAGTCCTTATTTAAAATGTCCCTGTTGTGATACAGTAATGGGTTCGTGTGTCATTATTCAAAAGGAAACCATTCTGCCCAGTTCGGGGTAATTTACCCAAGTTTGGGAAGCACTGGTGTTACAGTCCGAGATTTACCACAGAATTTCCCAGCTCCGCCTAAGGTCGCTTGCAGTAGGTCTCCCATCTCGGTTCCCTAAGAATGACAAACGACCGTGATTCAACCGCCCTCCTGTGAAGCTCCCCCCCTCCGCCTCCCTTGTCCGTGACTTGCCCAGATATGCCTGGAGGATTTCTCGCGGAGTTCTTGGCGTCTCAATCGATGGCGGCGCCTGGGAACTCGGAGTTAGCTTCAAGTCTCGTTTACTTCCTCCGCCTGTCGCCATGGAAATGAAGTGAAGCGAGGGCGGGCGAAAACTAATCCCAGCACTGTTTTTTCGGCAGCGAATTGGAGTCGTGAGGATGCGATGTGCCTTAACACGGCAGCCGCGGCCGCCGACCCGGAAATTCGGAATGGTTCTGATAAGCTCACGAACTTCATTTTCTACCTAGTTCAGTTTTTTCCCCCCCAGTGATGGACGGAAAGAGTTGCATTTGCAGCCCCTGTTGCTTGCGAAAGCATGCGCGCTTTTTAAAATTGTATAGGGCTCCCCCCGCCCCCAAAAAGGAGCGTCGGGGAGTTTCCATGTTTCTCCGATTTTTTTTATCTCACACCTATGCTGCAAGATTGAAAGACGGTGATTATACGGCATTCACCCAGCGCTTTTGCGGATCAGTGAGGATTAACCAATTTGGGGCTCCATAATATAAGTTACCTCTTCCCAATCTGGATCACATACGTTGAATTATAATTAAAAAATTTTTCCAGATGTCATAGATTTGTATTGTTTAAAAATCTTGAAAGTTGTGATCCAAGATTTCGGGGAAATGCAAGGTTGAGGAAGTCACTCCAGCCAGCCCCTGCTCCACACTTTTCCATTGAATCCTAGAATTGAAAAGGGCCACTTAGATCACTGAGCCCAACTCATAGCTCAAAACACAGGATAATAAGCGGTAATATATATTTAATTATTACAATTTTTGGATCCAACCCAAATATTCTTCTGCATGACATCCTTCCAGTGTTGTCATAGTTCCTTCAGTCTTACTCTGAGAGCGAAAACATCCCCTATTCCTCCAACTTTCTTTGTAGGACATAATTTCCACTTCCCTGATCATTTTTTCCTCTGAATTTGGTCTTGAATTTCTTGAAAGACATGATCAGAACTGGAATTCTGTAAGTTAAGGGAGAGTCTGGCTAATGCAGAATATTGTGTAACAGTTACTTCCTGTGATTGGGAAACTATCATTCTAATATGCAGTTGAAAATTGTGTTTGTCTTTTTAGTGGCTATGACAAACTGCTGACTTATATTCAGAACAGTATTCACACTTACTATTATGAAGTCTGATAACTGTATGTTTTTGTTTCATTTTTATCTTCTAAAGTATTAATCTCCCCACATCTATACATGTTGGAGATTCATACAGTCTGATAACTGTATGTTTTTGTTTCATTTTTATCTTCTAAAGTATTAATCTCCCCACATCTATACATGTTGGAGATTCACCTCAAATAGATATGTCATCAGCCCATTTATAATTAGATTGCTAATTGGAAAGATATGAAGAAATATCAAATACTTATTAGGTTAAGTCAAATATATATTGTGTTGATAATATTCTGACAAATGAAGACATCCAATTAAAAAACGAGAAATAAATCTGTTCACAAATCTATGTAGACTTCTAGTAATCACTGCATACTTACACTTCTAAGTAAAATTTTCTAAATAAAATTTATTGTGTTAAGAGTTTGCTGTAGAAATTTCCTCAATATTATTACAGATTTCTCAGTAGTTCTTGGGCCCCTCTTGGACTGTATTTGAAGATACAGACAACCTTTGCTCTTCTCTAGGCATGTGGCAATGCACCCATTCTCCAGGGTTTCTTAAAGATGATACAGATTTGACTAAATCATCAGTGCAAATTCTTTCAGTATTTTAGGATACATTCTACCATATTTTGGTGATTTGAATTTATAGATGAACAAGCTGAGTAAGTTTCACTATGTTTCAGTCGACTTCTGAGTTAAGTAATCTTTCCTTTGTGCATCATACACATGTTTTTGTCTCCTTTGCTTTACAGCTATGTTTTATAACGCCTTAGTAATTTCTAAGAGTAAGAGGTTTTTTGCTGTGGGACATCATGGATGAACTCAGTGCTTTAATATCCATAAATGGAGAGTAGACTGTTTTCCTTAGTCTGGGATCTAGGAACAAAGAGATAGCAGAGATAGCTCAAAGAATGGAAGCAGCTGTGGGAATGGAAAGAACAATTCATGCTTCTCAAAACTTCTGTAGGAATAATAAAGTGAGGTGTTGAAAGGTGTCAAAATGCCTTTCTTTCGAGGATTCGAGTTTCCTGCTGAGAGAGCTCCGGCGCTAGGATACAGACAACTGCTTGAAAGCTGGATCTTTTTATTTTTCAGGAAGGCGGAGAACAGCGAGAAGTCTGTGTTCCTGGGCTAGCTAGCTTCCCATGGTAAGTCCCTGTTTTTTTATATCCTTTTCTCCCTTTGTAAGTTGATTTTGTGTGAGTGTTTGTATTTGTGCCTAATGTTTCAAAGCCTGTTTGAGTTTGTCTTTATTTCCGCCAGAGGGCAAACTCTGCGGGGTGGCCAGATTGTATTATTGGTTTTCTGTAATCTCTTTTAGCTTTAAGATAGTTTTTCATATTTGTTCTGTGGCAATCTCCTGTCTGTCCCTTTTGTAATTTATATTTTGTGTCTTTTGTCTGTTTGTTTTGCTTATTTGGTATGTCCTGTGTTTGTAAGGGTTTTCTAAATTATCTTTTGTTTCCTTTTCCTATTTGTCTAGTTTTCTTAATTACTTAGGCTCTTGTCTATAGGGATTCTTTAATACTTTTTATTTGATTCCTTTTCCTATGTAAGTTTGTTTTCTGGCTAACCTGATGTTCCCCTTGGGCTTTTCCTGTTTTTTGTGACACTACTGTCTTCGTGAAATTCCCTTTCCACAGAGGTAAGAGAGAAATTAAAATGGCTCTCCTGATTTACCTTGCTTGTTTTGTAATTCAATATCCCTACCTCTGTACAAGAAGCTTATTCCTGGGCAGCATTTTACCCTGTTTCTTACCCAGTAAAGAGAAAGAATTAGAAATGAATGGCTGAAGGAAGTGGTGGCAACAGCTGCATTTTTACAAAGGTACACATTGAGAAACAAGCAGCATATGGACAGGAAGTACAATTAGACTCTCAAGAAGCACTTGTCCCCTAAAGAACAAGAATCTGCTTCTAACTTCTCTTTTTCTTTCTCTCTTTTATTATTAACTGGAAGAAGGAAGGAAGGAAGGAAGGAAGGAAGGAAGGAAGGAAGGAAGGAAGGAAGGAAGGAAGGAAGGAAGGAAGGAAGGAAGGCATTCCCCACTTAGAAAGGCCTTAGTGCTAGCAATAATGGTGCAACTTTCACTCCAAATTCCAATACATTTTTTAGCTAACGTGTTTACTTTATAATTAAAGTAAATTAATTTTTTAAAATTCATAACTACATTAAGAGTAGAGAAAGAAAAACTGATGGATTACCAAACCCAGTTTAAATTTCTGATGATTAATTGGGAAGGGTCATGACTCTTTATAGCAACAAGTTATAGTTTCTGAATTTTGATATTTTTCTGATAAAAATACTGTTTTGCATTAGACATAGAACAGAATGACAAGAAATTGAAATTGTACGCTATTGCGGATCATAATCTCTTGACTGCATGAAAATCTAGAAAGGTGGCTATCTTTTTCTATTGACTTGACAGAACAATATATAAACAATGGTAAATTGTGCTGTTAAATTTCTGTGAGTAGGAAATGACCCTAGTGTTTCTCATTCTGAAAAATTTGGTCTGGAGCTTCAGACTGACAAAAGGAATTACGATAGATTGGAACATTCCTCTGATGGTTTCCATACATACAGTTTTTTGCTCAACTATTCTTTTTCTTGATGCAGATTCATGATTTTATGTATAAAAGAAGATTATTGGAAAATATTCCCCCCCCCCCATCTGGTAGGGGGGGAAAGTGAGATTGTTTTAAGTACAGCACACATTAAAATCGCAAGAACTGAATGTGATAGAGAAGAACAGGCTAGGAAAGTGAGTTTTCAGGGATTTCTTTGTTTGAAAATAGAATATGAGAATTGAGATTCAAAGCATTGGGAGAGCACTGGTTTGGGTAAGATTCTGCTATGGTATGTACTTATGTTTCAACTAACTGTTTTAAAATAGAAAACAATGTTTGTAGTGTATTCAGAATAATTTATCTTTATTTTTTTTAAAAAATCCACAGAGTAGCTTTCCATGGTGAAAATAAACCTATGTTTATAAACCTTGAGGGGGTAGGGGAACTAACCGAAAACTACAATGGAAGTCTTGTTCTCAGTCAGCCACTAGCATACACTTCCAAATCAGAAAAGATGAACCTTCCCTGAAATTAGGACAACCTCTTCTTTTTCTCAGATATGCATTTTACAGTGTAAAGGAAAGGAATATTTGTTGCCATATTCTTTAAAAAAATGAGAAAGGTGGCTGGCTATTGCTTACAAAATAGCTGTTACTCGTAGGCATGATTAAAATAATAATACAATTTAATGCCCATTTTCAAAGAACAGCCATGTTGACTAATGGCAATTATTCTAAGTAAACCTGTAACTCATGGGTAATCACTGTTAAATCTTGACAACAAAGGCCATTTTCCATGCAAAAGACGAATAAATCTATAGTAGCCCACTGGAAATGGCAGGCCTTGCATCACATCATAGGTAATTCACTTTGCACAACAGTCACTCCACAAATTTTCATTCACTTGCTAAGACTTAAACTGGCATTCTGTGAAATGTATTGAGAAGGTCACAGGCATGCAGGCAAACATACAAATAGGAGGATCTGATATTCTGTGCAGGCCAAGCTAAAAGTATCAGAAAATATAAAGCAACTATAATATGGGATGAGGAACGTGGTGGCTCAGTGGCTAAGACGCTGAGATTGTCAATCAGAAAGGTTGGCAGTTTGGCAGTCCGAATTCCTAGCACCACGTAACGGAGTGAACACCTGTTACTTGTCCCAGCTTTTGCCAACCTAGCAGTTCAAAAGCATGTAAAAATGCAAGTAGAAAAATAGGCACCACTTTCGGTGGGAAGGTAACAGCATTCCAGAGACATCTTTGGACAGCGTTGTCTCTTCAGCTTTGTTACAGAGATGAGCACCACCCCCTAGAGCCGGAACCAACTAGCACATATGTGCGAAAGGAAACTTTACCTTTACCTATAATATGGGATAGTGAAAAAAATCCTCTATTTGCTTCAGTTCTAAAAATGAATTCAGTACATAATCTAAACATTTTCTGGAATATCAAGCCTGAATACTAAGTGCTTGCTGAAGGACTATATATAGATACAAAACATAGCCAAGTGAGAGAGAACCACCCACAACCATTGTCCAAACCTTTAAAAATTCAGACAAATGTGTTAGTGAATTAATTTCTGCTGCTGTTTCTTTCTCTGATTGTTTGGGAATGATTTAGTGTACCCACTTGGGGTCAAGTGGATTCTGTTTGCAGCAGATGTCACCAGAATAGAGGGAAATAAATAGTCTAAGAGCATGAACCATATAGATACAGAGTCTACCTTAGGCTCCAGCCACCTCAAACTTGTGAAGGGACCTGCTGTTAAAATGGATCAGTCTTTCATATACTGCCTGCTCTGTCCAAGAATATTATAATGGATAGGTGAATTCCATCTCTGATGGTAGCTATGTAAACAGAAGCTTCTTGTTTCCTATTAGACAGTATCTCTTACAAATGGCTATAGGAAACTAATAGGACATTAGTGGATCCTCTTTCTGTATTTAAACCACAGCCACTCACAATCAGTATAATTTTAGAAATTTAACCATTGTTTTTTTTTTTACACACTGCAGTCCATCTAGAATTGCTTACAATACTTCCTTTGCATTTTCTGTTATGCACAGAGGAGCAAAGGGACACATGATGTTATGTGCAATTACTCCATTATACAAACACTGTGTGTACTTGCATTAAGTGTCATGTCATCACTCATAATTATACTATTTGTGCAACAATGTCACGGCATGTGTGTCCTCATTTGGATGTGATTGTAACTTTTTACGGACACCATTTTTGAATTACCCCAAATAGCTGAAATGTTGATCAATCTTTGCTGCAACTGAAGAATTTGCAGCATATTCAGAAATTCTTGTTCATTTTACAATCTTGCATTGGATTATGGATGTCCATAAAAGCTGGAAAACATTTATATGAAGTATATATAAATACTACCACAAATAAAATCAGGCAAAGCTTGTTTTCTTTATGTTTTAAGCAGGGAAAATCAGGAAAAGACAGGTAAAAGTGTGTCTGGTTTCAAAACTGGTTTGAAGATTGCCATCTTTTTCTGTGAGACCCGCCATGGCATGTGATTAGAGCATTGGACTAGGACTTTGCGGATTTTGGTGCCAATGTTATTCCATGATAAACATGAGTCACTTTGTTTATTTATTTATATCCTGGCTTTAATATTTTTACAAATAACTCAATGCCGCGAACATATCCAACGCACCTTCATTCTCCTATTTTCCCCACAACAACAACCCTGTGAGGTGGCTTGGGCTGAGAGAGAGTTACTGACCCAAAGTCAACCAGCTGATTTTCATGGCTAAGGTAGGATTTGAATTCACGGTTTCCACTTTCTAGCCTGGTGCTTTAACAACTAGACCAAACTCACTCACTCTCTCTCTCTCTCTCTCTCTCTCTCTCTCTCCCCCCCTCCTCTCCCTCCCCTCCCTCCCTCTCCCTCCCTCTCTCCCTCTCTCTCCCTCTCTCTTCTTCAGTCTAATTAACTTACCAGGTTGTTATAAGGGTAAGGATAACACTTAAGCTACCCTGAACTTTTTAGAGGAAGAGAAAAATGAACTACATGACATGACAACAAAAGTCAGCCACTCCTTTTTTTCACAAAGTAGACCAGGAGTTCTACCTAGAGCTTTACTTTTATTCCAGCAGGGTTGTCTCTGCTCTTGTCATGACACCGGTAGCATGTCCCAATATTTGTGGGGCTGCCACAAAAAGCGGGGAGGGGGGGGGTCAACCTATTTTCCAAAGCACCAGAAGGCAAGACAAGAAACAACGGAGGAAAACTTATCAAGGAGAGAAGCAACTTGGAATTAAGGAGAATTTTCCTGACAGTAAGAACAATCAGTGGAATGGATTGACTTCAGATATTGTGGGCGCGCCATCACTGGAGTCTTTTAAGAAGAGCCAGGACAGCCCATGCCTGGAATGGTATAGGATCTCCTGCTTGAGCACAGGGTTGGACCACTAGAAGACTTCCAAAGTCCCTTCCAATTCTTTTATTCTGTCTTGTGTGCATAATAGCTGCAGCTGTGGAAGAATGCTGGGAAACACTCATCTTTAGATGGATGGCAGCGTGTTGACTTTAAGTGCCACAATCCCTGTCAGCCGATTGCCTTTGTTCTCGTCTGCCGCTTTCAGTGTATCTGCTGGAGCTTGCCTTTGTTTGTTGCATCCCACAAGGGCTGTGCCTGGGGGTGCTAGAAAAATTATTGGCTCCAGCCACAGATGCTCCCGGTCCCTTATCAGGGCGTGGGATCCTTTAAGGAGCCTTTGGCTGCAGCCTTGGACCATGTTCAACGCTTTGGGCTGGAGGTGTCAGTGGGGCTGTGCTCATAAGGAAGGAGTCTCTCCCTTCCAAACCCCATTTTGAGCTGTGGTTTTGGTTTCCATGGTGACACTTCCTGTGGTAGAGAAAAGAGGTAGTGAATGCTGCACTGTGAGCGTGGCAAGCAGCTCCACTCCTTCTTTCTCTCCCAGCCGGGGATGCTCTGAAGGCCGGCTGCAGCCTCAGGGAGGGGCTGCTCCCAGCCTGATGGTCCTGGGTTTTAAAGTCTACCTGTGACAACTGCAGGAGAGGCATGCTGGGAAAACCCAAACATCTGGGTGTCCAAAATGGCCGAATGGTGAGTGAACATACTTCAGCTGCTACTGGGGGAAGGCAAGGCCAGCAGCCACAAAGGAGTGGCTTGTCTTCCTGATGAAAAGGGTTCCTTCCTAAAATCTGATCCTGGCATTTGGGGGCTCTTTCCTTCAGGGGGAAGCGTAAGCGAGTTGCAGCTTCTAGTGACCTTCCCTGGTTTTCATGCCTCCCCAAGCCATAGGTAGATTGGTGAGAGAGGGATTTAGCTCGGCTGTACTACTGCACCGGTAGGGACGCTGGGATGTTCTTGTGTGTGCTGCCTTGTGATCTTGCCCTTTTCTTTGTAAAGTATCTGAGAGAGGAAAGGCTCTTTCAAAGTAAAACTTTGGCAGCGGTTGCTTTGCTCTAGCTGGGGCATGTTTTTGCACGTTGAAGGGTTGCTGTGAAATCACAGTGCCTTTCAAACTCGCCAGGTTATACTGCACAATCTGCTGTGGAAACAGAACAGGCAGGCTTGAGTCTGTTATCAGGTTGCACAACCGAGCATGACTGGCAGCCACAAACAGAAAAGGAATGAATATAATGAAATGATTAGATGGATCGACCTCATGGAATGCAGGAGCCTCTCGCTGTCAGCAAAAGCTGCTGCAGGTTACGTTGACTTGTTCGGGGATTTTGTGCAACAATGACTCTTTTTAGAAGGAAATTACTCTAAATTAATCTCATGAAATCAAGTTCCTATTTGGAAAATGGTATAGTATTGCCTCTGGCTTTGCTAAATAGGAGGAAGCATGAACAATAATAATGTCTTCATAGGGTTTTCTTAACAGAAATCCTTCTGTGGACTCAGATCAAAATAAGAAGTTCTGTCATACAGTTTGTCCATGATCATTTAGCGTTCGGACAGATTCAGACCAGTTTTGGCAAGTGCAGCTTTGGGCTTCAATGAAAGTATAACTGCTTATGTTCTAGTTTATATTTCTTGGCAGTGACAAGGATAACCACTAGGCCTACCTACTTGAAAAATCTGGAAAAGCCACTCAATCTCGAAAAGGAGTTAGTATTTTCTGCATTTCTTCACTATTATCTAGTGGCAATTCAAACCTTTGCACTCTAGATACTAGTCTTGTCCCATCTATGCAACCTAATCATTTTTAGAATGATTAATGTGACCAGAAATATCTCAACAGAAATCTGACTATTAGGAGTCATGATAACTTGTGCAAATTCTGTCAGGAAGACTGGTAATAAACCTGAATGTTTAACTTTTTACCCTGGGTCAGGAGTGGTGGGGGACCTATGTCTCTAGTCTAGGTTTTGGGTAATCCTCTGCATAATATGGATTCTGTGTTCCTTCTATTTCTGTCTGCTCATGAGAATACATAGACAGTGACCAGTAAAAGAGGATTACTCAGAAACAAAATAAAGAAAAATCTATTGAAATAGCAGCTAAATGTTATTGTACAATACAAAAATAAAATAACATACCCAGAATGATTAAAGCATAGCAAATGAGGCAGTTCACCTTAAAGCAGGCGTCTCAAATTCCAGTCATCAGAAGTGCCACACGAGAATGACTTCATTTGCCCAACACGGAAGCCTTTTCATACAGTGATGCTAACATTTCTAATGAGTCAAAAATCAAAGATGTATTATCATGTATGTCATTAAAAATAAATACATTAAATTAAAAACAACTTTACCATAAAACAAATCTGCATTAGACATAGTGTAAAATAGCACCATTTCCTTTTATCTCTTAACTAGTAGTATTTTTTTTATTAAGGAGAAGCCTGTAGTTGGTTTTAATATTCAGCCAATATATAATCTTCTGTTCAAGATCAGATTCTACAGTTTAAGAAAGTCATCCTGGAGCTGCAAGAATCCTACTCTTCCCCCCACCCCCTGCCTCAGTCTTTTTCAGCTTGCCTTTTCTTGTCTGGCAAAGCCCTTTGTTCTTCCTTTGCACAAGCAGAGGGATCTTGCTTCTTTGTTCGCTGTCCTTGCCTGGCAAAAATACCCTAATGGCAGGACCAGCTGCCTCTTCCTTCTCTCCCTTGGACAATCATACCTTCCCAGCCTTTCTCTTCTGGTCAGGCCTCCCCTCCTCATGGCCCCTGCCCAGAGTCCCCATGGCAACCTTAAATGTAGCCTCTTTCATGGAGCACGAGAATAGGTGGAGGTTCCAAGAAGATGGTGTGAGAAATGCCAACTTCATGGGCCAGCTGAAGAGGACTCTTGTCACTGGGAGGCATGTGGTGTTGCCATGCTCCTAGGCCTGGAGTGGCTTTTCCTATGGCCCAGCCTGGGATCTTCACGGCCCTCAGCACCTTGGCCTTGCTTGGCAGCCATATATCGGTGTCTTCAAATAAAAGATGGTCACTGGGCACAAAACGTGATGGAAAGGTCACATATAAGGCACATGGAATGCAAGTTTGGGTCCCTGCTGGAGGTGATCATGGATGGAGATATATTAAAGATGCAGCTGATTATGTTAATGAAAAGTTTAAAGAGCTGTGGTGGCACAGTGGTTAGAACGCAGTACTGCAGGTCTGCTGATCACCGGCTGCCAGCAGTTCGGCAGTTTGATTCTCACCAGCTCAAGGCTGACTCAACCTTTCGTCCTTCCAATGTCGATAAATTGAGGACCCAGATTGTTGGGGGCAATAGTCTGACTGTGTAAATCACTTAGAGAGGGCTATAGAGCACTGTGAAGCGGTATATAAGTGCTGTTGCTATTGGTATTGCTATTAAATGATGAAAAAATGAACGATGTTACATCTTAAATTGACATAATATCAGTGTCGGCAGCTAACGTATACCAAATCCTGACCATAACAGAAATACATTAAAAATTAAAGTCATCTAGTTTCATCTGAATGCATCCAGTAAAAAAGACTCCATTTCCCCTCTACTTGACCTCAAATGTTTTTGTAGGAGAAAACAGAATAACTTCACAGTGGCTAGCATGCCAATTCTTTTATTCTGAACTTTTCCAAAGAAACCCTTGGTATCCTTTCTAAATTCAGCTAATGTGGCTTCCCTGACATCAGCGCTATGATTCAGAGCTGCCTATTTGTATTTTTTTTTTCCTGATCGGTCTCCTCTCCTCTCCTTTTTCTTTTTCCACATGTCCTTATTTGTTTTCAAACCATTAAAAACCCCTTTAGTTTAGCTTTTTCTACTTTCTTCAGTTCTGCTATTTTTAGCTCCTTTTCCTATTAAGTTCTCTGGCCACATGGGATGCTATTAAAATCCCATTTTAAAAAAAGTCCATGATACTCATTTGATATACCCAGTTTTAGTTTTGTTAAAATCAGGAATTCCAGCATGAGGTGGTCACCTTCTACCTTCTTATATTTCCTTAACTAATCAACCATTTTTCATTCTCTTGTACCCTTAGAATATAAAGGAGAAAGCTGTCAACAAAACAAGTGATGAATTTATCTCTGAAATGCATACTTTAAAAACAATAATCAAATGACTAATTCCAAAGAAATGACTGATGGATGACATTTGAAAAAGTTATCTTGTAAGGAAATAAGCACAAAAGCAACAGAAAGGAAACTTTCAATAATCCTGGTACAAGTAAAGAAATAAGCCAATTAAGAAATAATTAGAAATAATTTTCTGGTATAATAATTTATAATGATGCAAATTATAGGGACAATGCTTACTCATAATCAGAAATAAAGCTTCCTTTCAAATAGATATTTAAAATCAAACTACTATCAATTTCCCATTAAAGAAAAACTTTTTATGGCAAATTTTCAAGATGAGAGGAATAAAGGAACCCATTTTTTCTGCTTTTTAGTATCATTTCAATTGTTAAAATCCTTTTCTTCCTCAATTTAATTAGTTTTTATATTTTAATTAGGGCAAGGAACTCTCCCAGTGCTACAGTATCTTCCAAATTCCTCCCCCTCTTCCCCCCGCAAACCTTTGGCAGCTCTTCATGATATTTTCCTTCAGCTATCATCTATCTTCCATGAAATATGCGCAACTGAGAAAAAAGATCTTCATTATGATTTCTTTAAATCAGAGTTTCATTTTTTGCTTTAATAGGATTTGTTAATCATTCACAATCCACCCGATCCAAGAAAATGCACTCGGTTTAGTAATCTGCAACCTATGGCTTCATCCGTTGGCAAAACTAATATATTCTTTTGGTAGTTGCATGCGGGGAAGAAAGCAGAACATTTTGGAAGAAATACATAAAGAAAAATGTAGCGCTTCCCTCCTTCACTCATACACGTATAGTTTGTTCCTAAAGGAATATAGTACAGCCAATGACACACAGGGTTTTTTTTAATCCTTGTATTAAAGCTGTGGAACTGTAATCCTGGCCATAACCTGTCAAATTCTCACGGATTCTCTTTCAAACAAAAATCTCTAATATAAAAGAAAAAAAAATACTGCTTCTATCTAAGAGACTTTCCAAGCCATAGATTTCCTTATTAGAAATGTGTACCAAGGAGATGGAATATGGCATAGTCAGACTGTTCTTTGAGAGAACAGACGGTAGTCTTATATTTGCATCTGTATCTAGCTAACTAATATGTAAGATTATCTGATACTGGAAAAGAAACTATTATATGCATTTTGGATACCGCTGTTGGTGCAAAATGTGGCATCCAGACTGTCAATTCAGTTCTTTCAGGAATTGGGCTAGGATATTGCAAGAGCCAGCAGAATATGCTAATATGTGTGAGATTGATATTGACCTCAACACTATAGGCGTTTGTATGTGTTATTTTTTTTCTTCATTTTCTGTTTTTTTTTTACATTACCTACTTGGTAAACAAGCAGTCACATAAACAAAATATAATAAATAATAAATAAATAAAATAAGAGCAGGATATGATGGTGACATGATGCTTATGTTGACGGTTTTGCAGCAGGTGTCAATGACCTTCTGGGCACAGTTTTTAAGGTGTTTACTTTTATTCTTAGATAACTTGGGATCTGATTTAGTGAAGGGCCAGGTCTCTTGCTATGATCCTGTCTGATGACTTAAATCAGCAGGAATGGCCTTTTTGAAGTATCCTTTCTGTGGGAAGTTTGACTATCTGGTAGGCAGAAAAGGGTCTTCTCCTTTGAAAATTGTCTCTGAGAGAGGAGAATTTGGCCTCCACTGATTCAGTATTTTGAGAAATAACCAAAACACTTTATTTCATCAAGCTTTAAAAACTGTAATTGTTTTTATTTTGAATGTAATTTTAATTATCTTGTTTTATTGTAATATAAATGTATCTTGTTTTAGAAAGCCTGGGTGTAAATATCATAATGACAATGAGGAAAAAGATGATGCCTCATTTGAATTAATCTCTCTCTGACAACGTACTCTGACTGCTCTCGTCCTTCTTTTGCAGGGCCTGGCGGTATCCGATGGAGGTAGGTGGGACATGTGACTGGGTAATGCTATTTAGACTTTTGGAGACAGTGTGTAATAAAGGCCACAGGGTTTTGTTGGCTACTTGGAGATATGTTTGATAAGGAGGTTGCTAAACACAGTAACAGGGAATTAATTACCTGTTATACCACCTCATTATAGTTGAATATTGGCCCTTTGAACTACATAAAACAACTTTCAGGGATTAGATGCTAAAACAAATGTTTGACAAAACTATCCTAGGATGCTTGGCTGGAGAATAGACCCCTGGTTTTATACTGCCATTAGTAATAGGAAGCTATCAAGCTAGAAATTTGCTCTTCATGAATGGGCTGATGAGAATGAACAAACCAGCAATGATAGGAATAAACCAGACCTTTGCGCAATGTCATCGGGAAGAACAGGAATAAGGTTTCCCTTCTCTCTATTGTTCTGTTCAAAAATCACGGGTTTACCTGTAGAAAATCAGCTATCTGCAAACAGGTTTTGGGAGAAATGGAGCACCTTGTCATTTTTTCCTTTGTCTCCCTGGTTCCTTCAAGATGCTAATTCCTTGCTGCTATGAGCAGGAGGAACTGGTGATTTTTGAGCAGCTCCCTGGTAGATGGGAAACAAGGCATCATGCCTCTTGGAGATTCTGCTTAAAATCCCTGCTTTCCAAAAATGGGACATTAAGTATCTGCCCACAGCATCGCTAGTAAGAGAAATCACTCATGTACAAAGCTCTCGGGGTCACTGTCCCATAACCAATATTGAATTAAGAATGTACATGAAGTGAGCTGATGACATCCTGTTGGTCGGTTCAGATAGAAAAATGTTTTGGCTTACCCTGGTACTTCAATAATTGCCATTTTAGGCAGACCCAGATTCATACCATCTTCTTTCCAGATATGAGGCCTCTGAAAGACTTGAAACCTTTCTCTGCTTCACAGAGTTAAACAGCTCTGGCAGCCGGGGTAGTAATAACAGTGTGAACAGTCTGCCGTGCACTCAGAGTGTCCCTCCCTCCCTGGGACAATCCGTGGCTCGCTGGGCTGAGTCCTTTGAGACACTGCTACAGGATCAGCTTGGTGTTGCATACTTCACTGTGAGTTCCATATTACCTTTCTGTTTCCTTTGATTTTTCACTGCACCTTCTTCCATTTTTACTATTCTTTATTTTTATATTTCCTTTCCAAGATGGCGTGTATTTGGAGCTGTTTAGAGCTATGTGCTTTGTGCGGCCATATCTCTCCTCTCTAGTCCTTTTAACCTTAAAACAGATCTTCTCTCCTCTCTACTGGTTTGCTAGCAAGTAGAGCTGTTTACGGATGGCTATTTTGCTACCCAATAAAACTTACGTGATGATCTTGCACTTTGGGCAAAGATAAAAATTTGGCTTCGCTTAATGCTGCCTGAATCCTTTGATTTCCCCTTTAGCTTTCTAGAGTTCCGGATTATGATAATATTGCAACAGATAGCGAATTATCCCTCTCTTTCCAGGAATTCCTGAAAAAGGAATTTAGCGCTGAGAATGTATATTTTTGGCAAGCCTGTGAACAATTTCAGCAGATACCAGCTAGTAGCAGCCAAAAGGTGAGAGTTCTTTTAGAAGAAGACCAAATTTTGCATTGTGTGGACTTATTTTGTCTAAGAAAATATATGTAATTAGAATAAGTGTATTGGATACATTTGATCCTAATTTGAATTCTACAGAATATTCAACCTTTATCTTATTATGAGGTTTGGAATATAATTTATAAAATGAAGACTATGAACCTCATAAAACCAAATTCTGTGTATGATTTATAATTCCCTGATTTCACAAGAGACAGCAATGTGTCAAGGAATAATATAATGCCCCATGGTCTAAACTGCATAGAACAGAATTTTATATAAACAGCAAGCATAACGAGAAGGAGGAAGACAAGAGAAGAGTGATGATTATTTAATATGTTATTTAGGGAAATCATATTCTTTACCAAGAAAAAACCAAATTCTGTAAGATATATTCATTATTGAACCCTATTTGTTTTAGCTACATTTCCCCCTTTTCCTTATCATTGGGTGGATGCAGTGCAGAGTATTAATTTTCTTCCTTTTGTTATTGGAAATCCTACTTAGCTGGTCTTGGATTTAGATATATTATTATCCCCCCGCATTTCAAATTTATTGACATATCCATACGGGCACGAATCTCACCCTTTTTTGTTCTAAAGCATGGGGGAGATGAATGGAGGGAAGAAAGGAAGGAACTCTTGTTGAATTTTTCACCCAAATGAATAGCATTCGTATTTCTTTATTTTTTGCTAAGAACCATGGAAAGCACACTAACCTATGAAATGAATAGAGGGCCCAGATGGTTCTCTCCCTGTATTATGCACTTAAGGAGAAAATACAAGCAATGTTGATTACTGCAGCTGGTCTGGATATTTCTGTTCTTCGCTATTGTGATATTGTGATTCTCACTCCATGTATTCTCACTTCTTTGTAGCTGGCTCAGGAAGCTCGGAAGATCTATGATGAGTTTCTGTCAAGTCATTCAGTAAACGCAGTGAACATTGACAGACAAGCGTGGATTGGTGAAGAGATGTTGTCCACTCCCACTCCTAACATGTTTAATGTCCAGCAACTTCAGGTGAGAACAGTCCATGTCTGCCAACTAGTGATGTGCCAATATAAAAGACATGTTTATAAAAATAATAAAGACGGAATATAAACAAATTATATAGGTATGAGTAGTATAGTGGCATGAATTTGCTCCCCAATTAGTAATTAAGTACATTTCTGATTCAGAATATCGTGTTTCCGACTGGATGAAGCCACCTAAGTGCCAAGCTTTAGAGACACTAATGACCCTCAACTTTGCTTCTTTCAGATTTTCAACCTGATGAAATTTGACAGCTACGCACGTTTTGTCAAGTCTGCATTGTACCAAGCATGTGCAAAGGCAGAAAGCCAAGGGCAGCCCTTGCCAGAACTGAGATCCAGTTCTCAGACTGGCAGCTCACCTACCGAACATAGCAAGGTGGGAAGCCTTTACTTCCAGCCTAGAAGATAGCGTGATTTGGAGGGATTTGGGAATGCTGCTTAAGCAAGTCTCATAGATCTAGAGCTCTTACACTCTCTGGTTTTCTCTTAGAAAACAAAACTAAAGGCAGGAAAATCGCTACCGTTAGGAGTGGAGGCAGCTGGTAACCTGGCTGGGAGGAGCCCTCGGAGATCCTTCCGGAAAGGCGACCGGAGGGACCGTCCCTGGGGAGGTGAGTCCAAAGCTGAAAGTGGGAATACAGTTGAAGGAAGTGACAGAAGAGGACTGCTTAATGATTGGCCAAGTATTCTCCAAAGTCTTAACTCCTTGCTGATGCTCTGTCCTAGAGGAGAGAAATGGTGGTGAGGGGCCATCCCCCTGGCGTGACTCCCAAGGCTCTTTGAATTCCTCAGCTAGTCTGGACCTGGGCTTCCTATCTTATGCAACCAGTGGCTTGCAGGCGGAGGTGAGTGGTGTTTAGCTAGATTTTCAGCTGCAGCCTGCAAAAATATTCTCTGCTCTATTTGTTGCAATGTGGGCGCTTGGCTCTTGCTTCAACAGTATGCCATGCCTGTTACATCATAGGTTCTACCCAGCCCCCACACTCTGTCTATAATAGGCTATGACTGTGCTGTGTGGAGGAGTTCTCTACAAAGTAGAGATCTCTGCAATTGCTACTGAGAGCATGCTGGTATTTTCATGGCTGTATCCCCTCTCTGAGGCTGTTCTCAAGGTTGCCCTGCCTTGAAACTGTTGAAAAGGTGGTGGGAAAGCAGCCTTTCTCCTGAGCATCATGACCAATAAAATAAAAGTGGAGAATGAAATTATCCAGAAGAGAATACTGCTAGCAAAAGTCTAGAACCACCCAGGACCATGTGCTTAGAAAGGAGAGTGGAGTTTGGATAATGATACAGCTACACAATGGAAACCACTTTGTGCTCTTTGACACAGCATCTTCCCACTCTGTTTCTCAACCAAATCTCTCCACATCAGTTGGGAAGAGAGCTACTGATTGCTGATCTTGACATGCTGAAGGGGACATTGAGGTCACCATAAATCAGCCAGTGTTCCTTCCAGTTGACTATTAGTAGGTTGCAGATTGTATGTCATCATTCAGTCAATATTCTGAGCTATTGTTGCTCTTCCCATCATCAAATTCCTTTGTGCATGTACACCCAGACACACATACAGTACAGCCTCCCATGTCTCTAGACATGTTTTGTGCGTTCTGTTCCATTGCCCAAAATTCTGTGCTCCTATTATGAGGGGAAGTCTTCCTGGCTTCCCTGCTCACCCCCCTCCCCAAATGAAATGACAGGCTCTGAGTTTTCTACCGTCAAGGCCCCAATGAATGGAGTGGGGTGGGAGCAGTGACAAGAATTGGGTCAGCCTGGGCCTGAATGCTTCTGCTGTTATCACCACCATCATCTTTATCTTACATCGTTCTTTGTTAGCAATTTATTCTGTCACCCATTCACACCGTTTGTTTGCCCTCCCCCCCCAATGGGGCAAGTTAAAGAGGCAATTCTATGGCTGAAACTCCTGCTTTAGCCACTGATTTTTTTGCTGCTTGCTTACTCTGCTTCTTCCCTGAACCCCAGAAGGAATGGCAGAAAAAAAGGCTCTCCGTGTACTGTAATTTGGGAAGGAAAAAGAGAGTTAAGTCCAACCTTTGTTCCAGTCAAAAAAAAGCATAAACATGTTTTGGTGCAAGAAAGATGCTAACTTTGTTTTCCAAATGTATTGATTTTAAGTTAGTGAGACAAATCCAAAACTGTCTCTGGAAGGGCCAGAAATGCCAGGTAGAGCTTTATACAGTCAAAGTGTTTTCCAAATAAATATTTGCTCCTTGGTTGTGGGTGGTTATTTTTTTTTGAAGTATGTGTACCATGCAAATAAAGAATGAAACATTCTGCTCTCATCCCCATCTACCATAGCAGTAATAAGTTTGCCCACAGAGAGATACAGTTCTTGAAGTGGAAACCAAATGCTTCCCGCTGTCTAATAAACAGATTATCTGACAGATCTATGGTTTTACAGCAAATGACACAATAAGCTGAGCTGACAGAATTCTGGATGAATTACTTCAAACTGCTGGTGGAAAGAAAGGAGCATTTCAATTCTGTTCTCAAAACAGGAGGGAAATGTACATATTTGCATGAAGTGCAATTACCATGAGATTCACTGCTTCAAGATTCAGTGCCAGCTGCTGGCTTCCATGCTTTTATAAAGGGATTATATATGCTAGCTGGTACGAGGGCTCTCAGTATTGTTTTCAGTATTTACCATTGCTGAGGAATGATAGGAAATAGTTCATGCTTATTGAGTTCCTTCAAGCAATGTTATCGGTCATTATGTAAAGTGGGAATATCTGGACTTTTTTTTTTTTTTTTTGATATATCAGGCTTTCTATAATACTAGATGTTTTTCTTGATGTGAAAGTTTTCATCCCTATGTTGCTTCAGATCATCAAAAGTCCTACTATCATATCATTCTCCCTCTAAAGAGAAAGCAATTGTGACAAGAGTTTTGATTGATTATGTGCCATCAAATCATTGTCAGCTCTCAGCAACCATATAGATAGATTTTCTCCACAATAATCTGTTCCTAACTTGGTCTTTCAGGTCTTCCAACTGTACAGGAAGGGAGGCAGGGGAAAGCATATGTAATTTTTTTTAATTGCAGGATTGGATAAAAGTCTCATCAAGCTCACACCTATCATAAGTGCACACATCGATAGATCTACAATATTAATGAACTTTGAATTCAAGTAATTGTCTGTTATGGAGACTGAACTTTCAGGTTGAGACTGTTGTAGGTTAATAAATGAAGCCAAATGTGATAAGTTCTCTTCTCTACAGAACCACCGGAAGAGTCTGACGGAATCTGACAGCCAGAACCATCCCATTAAATATTGTTGCATCTATCTGCCTGATGGAACTGCATCACTGGCCCCAGTACGTTCTGGCCTCTCTATCCAGGAGATGCTAGCTGGAGTTTGTCAGCGTCGTGGTCTCAATTTACCTGATGTAAAGATCTACTTTGTGGGAAATGAAAAGGTAGGTCCAATTTGTTTTAGGCAAAAAGGAAGCATTATTGGAAGAACTGCACTTTAGAAACCTCCTAAAAGAAAGGGATTTTTTAAAGGTAAAATTTAGATTGGAGCACCTATAATCTCTCTCAATATGTACCAAGGTAACATTATAATTAAAGTTGTGAATTCAGACCTTATAAACAGAAAATCTACTGTAATTACAAATTCACTTTAAGCCTGTTTACTTGTAATCTCCATATACAATATTTATCTACTTTATCTAATTTAACTGAGCAGAAATTGGGCTTTGGGTGTAAATTTGGCTAATTCTCTGTCAGACTGAGAGTTCACTGTTGTTGGCTGAGCTTTCCCTGAAATTCTATATCTTAGTCCTATGCAGCAGGGCTAAGGAATATCGGACTCAGGTATTGTTCATCACAACTTTTAGTATGCTTCACCACTGGCCATACCAGTTGGGAGTACTAGGGTGTTTTATTCTATATACCCTGTTTCTCCAACAATATGGCCTCCCCCAATAGGAAGTCCCAGCATGTTTTATAGGCATGAAATGAAATTAAGCCCCTCCCCGCAAATTAAGGCCTATATTAAAACATGCGAAATGGGGAGAATGGTGGGGGGGCTTGCCATTAGGAAGTACTTTTGTTGCACACCCGGATATGGTGCTGCCTGCGTTGACCCCGATACGAAGTGCCCCACCAACGCCGAGGTCAACATCCAAGCCATCGCCGCCCGCCCGCCCGAAGATGCAGGGGGGGGGGGGAAAGTAAGTCACCCCCGAAAAGACGGCCTAGCCATTTCTTCAGGGCTCAAAAAAAAAATAAGACCCAGCCTTATTACATGAGAAACACGGTATTTTATATAACTGTTATTTCTATGTTCTATAGCTTCTAATTGCCTGGTTGGCTGGTGAAAATAGATCCCTGGTGTCCCCTTTAACTAGAGATAATAGTTATATTCTCTAAGTATCTATACAATAACACATATTGTTAACAAGCCAAAGAAATAAATATTCTTCAAATGAAAGAAGTTGAGTTCATTGTAGAACGTATCTTTTGTCTAGGCTTAAATTGGTATATAATTTCAGCATCCTTTAAATTCATACAGCTTTATTGTTTTTCCTCTTTGAAAGGGCTAGAGAAAAATATACTTATCTGGATATCTAAAGTTATAGTTCAGATATTCCTCAGCGCTGGCTGAGGAACTCTGGGAGTTGAAGTCCACAAGTCTTAAAGTTGCCAAGGTTGGAGACCTCTGCTCTAGTGCAAGAATCAGTTGTCACTTTTTCCAGCATGGTTGTAACTTCAAATGGTTGTTAAATGACCTAAAGTCATTTAACTAGGTCAAGGACTAGCTGTAATGAATTAATCTGTGGATAATCTATAGACTATCATATTGTACATTAGCAAGCATTTCTATGCATATTCCTTCATGAGTGTTCTTTCTTTGCAGTGTATTGATATTTCCATATTTCTTTGGCTTTTCACAGAAGCCGCTGGCCTTGAACCAGGACAGTTTAGTATTGATAGACCAGGAGGTGAAGCTGGAGACCAGAGTCAACTTTGAGTGAGTGTGATCTCTGAAGACTTCTTCTGCTCTGGGTTGGCTTTGCTTCATCTTTCTTAATACGAGGCTGTGAAGTCCTGCCCCAGAAGAATGACCCGTTTGTTTTTACAACACAGATATTAAAACAAACTCTTTTGCTGTTTGGGGGGCATGTTCAGTACAGCAGTTCAATAGTACTCATTATTGATTGTATGTGGCTGAACTAAAAGTGAGCTTAAGTTGCCTAGCCTTCACATTGGTACTGATAGTTGAGTAAGTAGACTTAGAGTCTTCTCTCACTGCTGAATTAAAGTGTTATTCACTTGATCTTGAATTGGCAAATAAATCAACAACCAACAACAACTCCACCCTGTATCCCTGGCATAAAATTTTCCATTTCCTTTGCCAATCTTTATCATACAGCTATTATTTCCGTTTTGGCTTGCCAACAAATAATCATGCCCCACTTTCGGGTGTGCAACGCATGTTAAGCAAAGTGGTTGCTTAATCACACAGGCTATGTGTGCCCTCCCATTCACTGAAGTCAGAAGGAATGCATCCATCAGTCACAACAGGGGAATGTGAGGTTGGCATTGGGATGGGGTTTCAGGATAAGGCAGATGTCGTGGCCTTCCTCTCTTCTTTACTGTGCCTGGCATACCAGGAGAGCAGGGGTCTGTTCTCCAACTTCCAAGTCCACTGAACAGCAAACAGACTTGCCAAGGCACATATGAATGAACCGGTGTTTCACAAGTAAGAAAATGCAGTCCTTTTAAAACCTAAAGCCACCTTGAGTCTGCTGCATTAGTGACATAGAAATTAAATAAATAGAGATAACCAGCCACCTCTCAACAATTTCCTCAAGGAAGAGCAGGGAAGAGAACAGTGGTACAGCAGAGTGCTTGGGGTCTGGAGGGAAGGGTTGTGCCCTCACCAACTTCACCTGGCCAATAGGCATCTCAGCTAAGAATAACTTCAGATGTCTCACATATGGGTTGAAGAGATGTTCCTGTTCATAAGAGTCGTGGCGGCACAATGGCTAGTATGTAGTATTGCAGGCTAATTGTGCCACATACCAGCAGTTCGATTTCGAGCAGCTCAAGGTTGACTCAGCCATCCATCCTTATGAGATCTTATTTTACCTTAGGAGGTAAAATGAGGACCCAGATTGTGGGGGGCAGTATGCTGACTCTGTAAACTGCTCAAAGAGTGCTGTAAAGCACTGTGAAACGGTATGTAAGTCTAAGTGCTATAGCTATAGCTATAATTTTAGTTGTGCGCAAATTGGAAAAAGCCTTTAGTGGTTGAAAGTTAACAGCACAGAGATGTGAGCATCTGTGAGATGCTATTTCTCCCTGGGTATGTGACCATCTTAGTATCAATGTCTATGCCACTATAAATAATTCAGAGCAGAAGTGATATTCAGCAGGTTCTGACCAGTTCTGGAAAACCGGTAGTGGAAATTTTGAGTAGTTCAGAGAGCAAATACCACCTCTGACTGGCCCCGCCCCCATCTATTCTCTGCCTCCCGAGTCCCACCTGATCGGCTGGGTCTTCTTTTGTTGCCCTGCACAGGAGAACGGAGCTGGAAAGCAGGTTAGTGGGGTGGGGAGGGAATGGGGATTTTGTAGTATCCTTCCCCCAGGAGTGGGGAGGGAATGGGAGATTTTACAGTATCCTTCACCTGCCACGCCCACCAAGCCACGGCCACAGAACCGGTAGTAAAAAATTTTGAATCCCACCACTGATTCAGAGCTCATAATTCATTTTGGTTGATCTACGGTTTATGAAGGTTTTTCTTCCTGTTGCATTCATATATATATTTCCCAAACTGCTTTCTCATTATTTGCCATGATCTCTAAATAGGCACGCAGAATTCAGGAAGGATTGAGGAGATGCAAAAGATGGCTGCAATTTGTCTATGACTTATGTAATGTGTTATACCCATTTAATATATTTATAGTGGTTTTTTTCCCCACTTTATGCTATCAAGCTGATGTTGACTCTTAGCAACCGCATAGATAATCTTTTTCTCCAGTATGATCTGTCCTCAACCCGATCCTTCTTTTTTACAGGCTGCACATTACACCTCTCAATAAGACAGTCTGCATTCTGGCAAAATCGACTAAAACATTGCAAGAAGCATTGCAGCCCATCTTGGAGAAATACAGTCTTGATATTAGACAAGTGTCACTCAAACGGGTAAGACCCTTCACGAAATAGGATGGGTAAATATAGGTAGTCCTAGATTTACAACGCAAATAAGGGCCCAAAATTTCTGCTGCTAAGCAAGACAGTTGTTAAGAGAGTTTTGCCCCATTTTGTGACCTTTCTTGCCCCGGTTGTTAAGTAAATCACTGCAGTTGTTAAGTTAACAACACCATTGTTAGGTGAATCTGGCTTCCCCATTGTCTTTGCTTGTCAGAAGATCCCAAATCACATGAATCACATGAATTTGGGAGACTGCAAATATGAGCCAGTTGCCAAGCACCTGAATTTTGATCACATGACCATGGGGTTACTACAGTCGTCAAAAGTGCGAAAAAGGGTCATAACTCGTAAGTCCCTTTTTTCAATACCGTTGTAACTTCAAACGGTCACTAAATGAACTGTGGTAAGTCGAGGACTACCTGTAGCATTTGACTTAGCTGGGATTTGTCAGTATGACATGGCTGCTTACTTCTGAATTTTCAGCTTGCTCCCAGTTGCACTCTGCCATTCTTGGTCTGCATTAGAGACTCTGCTTCCACTTTATGTATTTATTAAATTAAATCTATCTGCTGCCCATCTCGTCACAAGGTGATTTATCAAGAGCTATTTAGCTATGAAGCTAAAAAGGCCAATTCCTAGACTGGAGTTCTTGGTAGGCTTCTGTTTTGTTCTGTGGGTTAGAAGAAAATGGCCATTGTTCTCTTGGTCCATGCTTTTGAACGGAATGCCATTTCCTTGTGGATCTTCTGTTGAAAAGCAACGCCCACTCTAGCAGGGTATATCTACCTTACTGTTTGGGCCATCCATTTCTGGGAGGGTCTGCTCTTCTTCCTCCTCCTGGGCAATCCTGGCCTTCCCCCACCCCCCAAAGTTAACTTTGTTCTCTCCCTGCAGTCTGGTGGGCTCCAAACTTTGAAGTTGGAAGAGAAGGTTAGTGCAGTGGCAGCTCAGAAGCTGGTTCTAGATTCAGATACAGGTATGTAATGCTCAAAGGAATACAGCTGTTTATGCAGGATTGTAACTCCTAAGCCTGATTAATTCTATTGTAGAGAGAACTCTTTCCCCCTAGGGAGAATTATTTGAAGGTCTCTTCCCAAGCAGAGATGTCTACATATTCATTGTTGCTTTTTCTTTCCCATCATTGCTAGTGAATCAATGCTCTTATTTATTCACCATAAACAATGATTGAAATTTATTTAATTAACTAGTTTACTGAATTTTTTTGCTGCCCATTTCGCTCTGAAAAGTGACTCAGAGTGGCTGTTGTGATGCAAATTTTGTGCATTTTGCCCTATTAACCTGCTCAGTGTTGGATGCTGTGTGCATTTCTGGAGAAAATTAGGCACTGACCGCTTAACCTAAGCAGGTCAGTTGCTTTAAGCACATGAAGCATCTTTTCTGTGTGTGTCATACATCTGCCTACATGCTGGAATGTTTGCCATAAAGAATGTGGAAAGAAAAATTCTTGACATTTCTTTAAGAAAATTTATATAGCTTGCCCAATTCACTCTCAGTGATTCCGGTTGGCATACAAGCATAAATCCCATTACAAAAACGATGCAAGAAGCAACAGACCCCAGCCAATGGTGGAATTCAGCTGGTTTACACTGGTTCAGGTGAACCAGTTGTTAAATTACACTCCCCCCCACACACACTATCGAAGTGGATCCTGGCGCTGTGCTGCAATGGAGAAACGGGCAACGGAGTGGCCGGTGCGAGGGAAGAAGGTTGCTTTCCGTCTTTCTCCTCCTTGCTCCTGCTCCTACCCTTGTGCCAGCTGCTCCGTTGCCCGTTTCTCCATTGCAGTGCAGTGCCAGGATCCTCTTTGATAGCCGGGGGGGGGGGTGTAATTTAACAACCAATTCCCTCATGGTAAGGTTGGCTGTCGCTGGAAGCTTGTCCTGCATGTGCGGCAGAGCTGGAAGACAGGGATGGGCCACACCTCCCACAACAGCCAACCTGATCCTGGGCGAACCGATTGTTAAATTATTTGAATCCCACCACTGCCCCCAGCCCATTGGTCACAACAAGCAAGCCACTGGATGGTCTCCATATTGGATCCCTAGGCCCATTGGCAGAAACATGTCTTTAGGACCTTGTGAAAGAATGTCAAGGTTGGGACCAATCTTATTTTTGCAGGGATAATGTTCCACAGGAAGGGAGCCGCCCCAGAGAAGTCCCTTCTTCTTGGTCCTACCAGATGGATCTCCTTAGGAGAAGAAGACCTGTCTCCCTGTTCTGGTGGGTTGGGTTCTCCTCCTCCTCCACCCTCTTCTCTCTTCCACGTTCACTTCAACAACCCCCAGTCTCACATGGTAGACCACAGAAGGTGCTACCTGCTTTACCTGATAGAAAACAAGATAGTTTATAAAATGTGTGTTTATAAAAGCTGAACGGAAGGAAGAGGGAATGTGATGGAATATGGTAGACCTGCTGAATGGGTTCCTACAAGGGGGCCTTGGCAGAATAAAAATGTTAACTCCGCTTTTATTTCCTTGCCCCCTACCTGGTACTCACAATTTTCCTAGACTCGGATATGCTGGCATACACAGTATTTCCTTCTGCTGACCGGTGCTGTCCTTTAAGGCATAGATCAGCATCTCTCATGCAGCCACCTATCTTTCCTCCAGAAATTCTAACATCCATCTCTTTTATTGCAGAAGTGAAACCTGTCGTGGTAGCAGATGCTACTTGTGAGCAGTTTGAGGTGAGCAGTGGTCATGAAAGCAATAACACTTGATTGAGTTGCTTCGTACTTCAAGGGAAATCTTGGTTCTTCCATAAACTTTTAAAATGCATCACTGCATATACTTTTTTTTTTATTCCTTCTCTAGCTTTCTTCCTGATAATGATGATTGTGCAGATAATTGTTTTATTTCCCCCCCCCCAAAAAAATGTGGATGCCATACATTTATTGTGAATGGTCACAGGCTAGGAATAATGTTACTCTTCCCTTTGTGATATGCTATGCCTAGGTTATAGTTGTGACCTGTGTTTAAATGGATCATTTTCTGAGGCTGGCCTTTTCCCGCTATGGTTCTAGGATGACAGTACTGTGGAGACAGACTCTAAAAGTGACCAACTGCCAGCGATGTCCTGTCCTTTTACCAAACCCATCAAGGGCAACCAGAACCGCCACACGTATGATATGGAAGGTAAAGCATTTCTGTCTCCACTTGCAACCTAATAAAGTTGAGGTCAAGGGGATGCTGTTTATAAATGAGTGTGTGTGTGTGTGTATGTGTGTGTGTGTGTCTGTCTGTCTTACCAGTGTTAACTCCTGGGCCTGGCCTTAGCAATTTTCTTGATAAGTTTTTTTTTCAGAAGTGGCTTGCCATTGCTTGCTTCCCAAAGTTGAGGGCCTAGGGACACCCAGTTGGTTTTGAGCCTATGGCAGGACTGGAACTCAGAAGCTCCCAGTTTGTAATCTAATGTCTTAACCACTAGTTCTCTAGAACAGGGGTCGCCAACCTTTTGGACCTCAGGGACCACCAAACTCATAATTTTAGATCCCAGGGACCACTAACCGGTTCTGTGGGTGTGGCCTAATTTGTGGGTGTGGCTTGGTGGTCATGTGACTGGCTGGGCATGGCTTGTATGTAAATATTATAAATATTTATATAAATATTGAATTTTTTATAAAAAAGAGCAACTTTTACCCCAAATCAGGCAAAGTAGGCAGATTGAGTTGCTCACAGAATCACAGATTCATTCAGAGATCTATCTATTTGCCATTGGCTAGCTCAGTCTGTCACATAAAATTTGCTTGCAAGCAAACTCACAAAATTAAGTCACAACACACCATGCATGTAAATATTAATTTTTTTATTTAAAAAAGAGCAACTTTTACCCAAAATCAGGCAAAGCAGGCAGACTGAGTTGCTCACAGAATCATTCAGTGATCTATCTATCTGCCATCATCTAGCTCAGTCTCTCAAATTTGCTTGCCATGAGTCTGCACTGAATTTGCTTGCAAGCAAACCTTCAGTCCTAAGGGAGGTTCGGCTGTGCTGAGCTGAAGATCTAAAGACTAGCTAGAAAGCAAGAAATCCAACCATTTCCTGCTTCCTAGCTAATCTAAATCTCCCGGCACAGCAGAACAGCTGATGGTCAGAAAAAAGAAAAATAGCAATTTAGCAGGCAAGTTCACCGAGTAAGGAGTGAGTAGGCGGGGAGGGTTTCCGCAGACCATGTGGGCCGCGCAGCCTTGTGTTTCTGCGCAGCCTGGATTAATTGCTTTGTGGGGGTGCTCTGGGAGTGAGATTTCTCTGTGGCCCATCAAAATTTTCTCATGGCCCACCAGTTGGCAACCGCTGCTCTAGAAGATTCGTAACTCTAGGAAATTAAACAGAACCAAGCCATGCTAATTTGGATATATATCTTTATAAATTATAGTTATTGGCAGCAAATTAACAAAGTGTAAAGATGTGGAGCACTTTAGTTTGGAAAGCAAGAATAGAAGGAATCTGGTCATAGTAGTAACAGATAACAGATAATCAGAGTTGGAAGGAACCTTATAGGTTACCTAGTCCAACCCCCCGCACAAGCAGGAAACCCTACACCATTTCTGACAAATAATAGTTTGGGAATTTAAATTGGAATTTAAACCTACATCTCCCCGATTCAAGTTCAATGCTATCCAGTACATCACATTGCCTACTCAGAAATAGATGGCAGAAAGGCAGGGAAGAAATGGAAAGAAAACTGGAGGTGTCACACAGATGAAATTGCTTTGTCCCAAAGGTACTATTGGCATACAAGTTAGCATTCCCCCCCCTTTTAATATGCAACATTTATTAAACACAATTAATTATGTGCCATCAAGTCAGTGTCAACTCTTAGCAACCATATAGATAGCTTTTCTCCAGGATAACTTGGTTCTTCAGGTTTTCTAATGGTGGATTTATCGCCAGTATATCTAGTCTATCCACTGTGCTATTAGTTGTGCTCTTCTCTTTCCTGCTTCCTTTCCTAGCATTAGAGTTTTCTCCACAGATTCAAGTCTTTGCACAATGTGTTCTAAATAGGCTAATTTAAGACTGGTTATTGTACTTCGAGTGAACACTCTGGATTATTTTTTTTTGACAAGTCAATTTATTTGTTTTTGTTTTTTGGGGGTCATCCATGGTGCAGTATTCTCAGGAGTTTTCTCCAACATCACATTTCAGAACTGTTAATATTCTGTCTATCCTGCTTCTCCAAAGTCCAACTTTTCTTGCCATAAAGGGTCATGAGGAATACCATTGCCTGCACTGGTCTACACTTTGTTCCTCTTGACACATCATAGCATCTGAATAATTTTTCTAAGGCCTGTGTGGCTATTTTACTAAGTGCTAATTTGTGGCATACTGTGTTTTTTTGACTGCTTGGTCCTTTAGTGTTGATAGTCAATCCTAAAAAATATAAGGTATCTGCTACTTCAATATTGCATTTTTATTGTCAGTTCTAAGGCTGATTAATTTGGTCTTCTTTATATTTAGTCTTAGTCCCATTTTTCACTGATTTTTATTCCTAGAGTTTGCAAATTCTTTGTATTTTTGGCTATCAGAGTAATGTCATCAGCATAGTGCAGGCTACTGCTGCTTCTTCCTCCAGTTTTAAAATCACATCTTCCAGTTTCTCCTAATAGACACCGAACATATAGGTTGAATAAATAAGAAAAGAGTATATACAGCATTGTCTCACTCTTTGCCTACCTGGAACCAGTTTATTTCACCACATACTGGCCGTCCCTCTCAAACAAGGGACTCTGGGTGGCAAACAATCATAAAACAATTAAGAAATAGGTAAGTTTAAAAAAAAACAATCCAGTTAACAATTAAAAAAGAACAGAGATGTTTTGGAATTTATTTATTTATTAGATTTATAACCAAGCATCTCCTCCACCTTTTGGCAGTAATACAGTCTTATTTGATTTCTATGTTGTCCATCTGTTGATATCCATGTGTGAAAGTGTCATTTTGGTTGTTTGAGGACTGTGTTGGCAATGAAGACATCATGGAAGTGGCAGAAATTGATAGGTCACACCCCTGTTTCTTTTTGGTTTCCTGACGTTCTCTAATGTTTTCCTCCATAATTATTTCCAACTCTGGCCTTCCGCTTTCCAATCAAAAGCAGCCCATCTTGCTTACATATCCTGTTAATTTCAGACTGACTTGATCATAAAACTCATCAATCTCCTCTCTCCATCTGCATCAGTAATTGTCACATTAAAGAGTGGCTTGGAAAGTCTAATTGATATTATTCAATTGTTGACTACATTATAGTCAAGTACAGGTCATTCTTAGTTAACAGCTACTCATTCAGCAACTTTCTGAATTTGCAACAGCACAGAACGAATGATACTTAATAAGTGATCTTTGGAGCCATCACAGCATCCCACAGTCACATGTTTATCATTGGCAACCTTCTTCGTTGGCTTCCAACAAGCAACGTCAATGGGGAGGCTGGCAGGAGGTCTCAAAAGGTGATCCCGTGGCATCCTTGCTGATAAAACTGTGGTGATTCACTTAGCAATGGCAACTGGGAGTGCTGGAATTGCTGTTGCTAAGCAAAGCAGTTAGATGATGTCACATTTTGTATTCATGACAGTAAGCAACAGCAAATTCTGGTTCCAACTGCCATCGGTAATTGAAGACTACCTGTACTATTCTTGCTGTGTCTCTTCTCGCTATAAAAAAAAAATGTGGTTCCTTCTTTGTTTTTCATGTCCTGTATAGTAAGCTGTATGATCTTCTGACTGAAAGTATGAATCTCGACATCTGAATTCATTGATTCCAAAGATATTTGGAATTTGTAGTTGTTTCATTTGATCTTTCACTGTGTTGAGCTTTCCTAGGTTCGTGCTTCTGATGTACCATGTTCCCACTAACTCTGCCCTTGCAGCTTTGGATTTTCATACCTATATGGCAAAGCAAACAAAAAAGATGTCCCAAGGGGTTTTAGTCTAGCCACATCATAAACACAATTAGTATTCCGAAAGTTGAGCAGCCTTTCCACAGTAAGATGTTGAGTGCCATTTGACCTGAAGGGCCATCATCCAACACCTTTATCTTCAATTTTATATATCAGCATGTTTTTCTTGGTAAAATACAGCAGAGATTTACTATTTTAGTTGCCTCACATAATATGAATGGGCATCTACTAAAGTGATCATCAGCCTCCAGTATCCTTTTATATTGCTGCCCCCCCCCCCAATATAGGTGCCTGCTAGTTTACCTGGGATGATCTTCATGCCATGGGTGACCCTGCTGGGAGTTTACACATACTTTCCCAATACTCTTTGCTCATCTTTCCCAGGAACGCTTCCTTGCCATAGTGAGGCAATACAGTAGGAGGTGTGGGTGGATTAAATATAATTACATAACAAAAATTATGCAAGGGCCTGTTGGATCAAGAATATAGGCTCTATCACTGGTCTCAGTGTCTGGGTATATACGCGTGAAGTTGCAAGCCTGTGTTGTTGGTATTGTTTTCTCCTGTGTTTCATTCTTCCCCTTGCAACCGATGCCCCCTTTCATGTGGAGTGCTTGCCAGGTGCATAATTTGCAAACCAAGTTGCAATAGCTAAGCCATGGGTATCTAGGATTTAAAATATCTTCTTTAAGAGTCCAAGAGCTCTGTGAGAGTTTTCGCATCCTCTTCAAGATTCCTTTAGGGAAACTAAGACTACTAAAGGCTTATATAATTAATACAAGCAAGTTGAAAGAGAAAAATATTGCTGTTTGTAGAGTGACAGTATGAAGAATGGCTGGGTCTCAGGTGGCTCTCCAGATGTTATTCAATTCCAGATCCCATCAGCCTGGTTCATGAGGAATGATTTGAGTTGCAGACCAACACATCCTGAGAGCACTCAGCCCCACAACCATGGTATTACAATTTTTTTTAGATACATTGAAGTATTTCTTCTCCCCTAGGGCTAATGGAACTGCTGAATCGTGCACAGAGCTGCAGGGTCAATGACCAGCGTGGGCTACTGTCCAAGGAGGATCTAATACTGCCCGATTTCCTTCAGGTGCCTAAACAAGGTGGTGTCACCTGCACAAGCCATCCCTCATCCAGCCCTGAGAATTGCACCCTCAAGGCAGAAGAGGCTGCCACCTCTCAGCGTCAATCCCAGGTGCAGTCACAACCCCAGGTTTCTCCTTCACCACTACAAATACCAACTTCGTCATCGTCAGCTGCTGCTGGGAAATCTGACCTGTGATCTACTCCATGAGAAACCCAGCCCACCCTAGGCCCCCAATTTTATGTTTTTTTGCCATGAAGCCAGGCTTTTCCTGTTCGGTATCTGTCGTAGTAACATGATCTCACAGACTTGTCTCCTTGGTCTAGGTTGAAGCCTGGCTAGACGCCATCATCTAGCTCTTGGGACTCTCAGGCGGTCTTCAGGAATGGACATGTATGCTCCTAATGTTCTGACCGACTTTCACTAACTGCCCATGCTGGCTGGGCAGCAGAGTGCCAGTATTACCTACTTGCTGTACCAAACTATTGTACGGTGTTGCTCTATGTCGTGAAACAACTGCCATTATGGCTGCTCCAGTGACAACTACAACCCCGTGGCTAGTGGTGATGCTGCCTGTATATAGTTTGTAATTTTCGGTCTCTGTAAAATGTAAAATACACTACTGATTAAGTCCTCAGTTTTTATTTTGGGGTCCATGGGTTTCAGTTGGTGGTGGAAGGCGTGGCAAGGTTTGGCATGAACACATAAACCCACAAGGCAGACACACATTTCTTGTTCAGTTGTGAGGACAGAAGCTTTGAGGAATCCATGCTTCCTCTTGAAACAACAGAGTGCCCAATTAGCATTAGCATATGCTTCCAAATTCATATTTTGTTAATACATGTGATCCCCATCTACCAAGTTTAAGATGGCCTGGGTATAACAGAATTGGAAGGGACCTTGGAGGTCTTCTAGTCTAGCCCCCTGCTCAGGCAGGAAACCACCATTTCAGACAAATGGTTGTCCAATATCTTCTTTAAAAACTTCCCGTGTCAGAGCATCCAAAGGTAAGCTTTGCTTTTTAAGACTTGCAGCTTATTCCTCCTGAAACATACACAAGCATCTCCCTTCAATCTTGATTCAGGATATGGAAGGAGTTATGACTAATCATGTTAAAAACCATTTTCGATACTGTGAGGAGTTCTTCCGGCTGGAAGCACCAGTTGAGGTTGGCTGCAAACACACACCCCCCCCCCCACTGGATCCTTTATCCTTGGAACGAGAGGGGGTGTTCTGTGTTGCCGCGTTAAACTTCTACAGGATCAAGTACAGGCAAAAAGGATCGGGACCCGAACTTTCCCCTTTGCCCCCTGAAGAGTGAACTGAGACGCTGCTTCGCATGCCAAAAACGGCGGCGGAAGCGGTTGTTTCCCCATTGGTTGCCCCTAACCGCATAAGTCGGCTCCTCAACATCTGAATGAGAGCAGCTGGGGAGGAGGCGGCGAGGGAAGGAAGGAAGGAAAGGGGAAATCACTGCAGATTCCGTCCTGGGCGGCGGAGAGCCGCTGAAAGCGAAGATAAGCTGATTCGGAGCGGGGCGGCTGCCGCGGGCTTCGCGTTTGCTTGCAAGGAGGGGAGGAGGGCCATTCATTCATGCCACGGACGGTTTCTCTCAACAGTTAGCATTGCTTATCCTGCCGGCTAAGCGTAACGAGAGATAGAGGGCGCTTGGGTTTTTCACTTTACCCAGCTCCGGCGCGGTGACGTTCCCGCGATTCAGCGCTAGAGGGCGCCGTGGCACCAAATGGCGGGGAATTCCGTTTGGGGTATGTTTAGGAGGAGTCCACGAAGGGGTTTTGTTACCCGGAGAGGGATGCTGCTTGCTGCTGAGCGGATTGGCTGGATCTCTGGTTCTGCTGTCATTAGCCTGACGCCTTAATTACTGGATTGTTTTGCACTGGGCTGCTTGAGAGCTGAAAGACTGAAGAAAAGGACGACAGAGAATGAGGTGGCTGGACGAGTCACTGAAGCAGTAGGCGTGAGCTTAAATGGACTCCAGAAGATGGTAGCGGACAGGAAGGCCTGGAGGAACCTTGTCCATGGGGTCGCAACGGGTGGGACACAACTTTGCAACTAACAACAACACTTGAGAGCCTCGGGACAGGTCCAGATATTGGTGGGATTTTGCCTTCCGAAGCAGGTCTTCCTGCCCGGTCACATTCTATATAGCGATTATTCCTCATTCTGATGAGAAATGAAAGAAAAGTGAAATTTTTCCTTCAGTTGCAGCTTTCCCAAGTGGGGTTCTTCAGATATTGGGGTATAATTACTGTGCCACCATACCCAGCACAAACAGCACTGACCGAAGGAAGCTGCTGTAGGAGAGATTCACATAGGAAGAAAACTGTAATAGGGAAGAGGAAGAATATAACAGCAAGCAAGCTTCTGTGTGGGTCCCCTACAGATGCATTCGGGCCTTTGGTGCCATTGCGATGATCCTCCAAAAGACAACGTTTTTGAATAACTTGGTACCTGAGTTGAAAGCATATTTCCAGCCAAGAATTTAATGAGTGGTTAAGTAACCTGTTTGATTTCCTGCTCACCTTTGAATAGCTAAAGATAGGAAAGACAGGTTCTTAAACTTATTACTTGGCAAGCAATCAGTTCATTCTTCAAAAACAAAAATATATGTTCACATGAGTGATTCATATGAATATGCAGTAAAATGCATATTCAGTTTACATCTCTCTTATTCCCCAATTCTCAATGTAAGGCAAATCTCACTCTCCAAGAGGTGACAAAAAAGGTGTCTTAATCACAGCACAACTAACTCGTGATTAGTGCTGAACTGTGCATTGAGGTGTTATGAGTGAGCTTACCTAAAGTGATACCTCCATTATAAGGAAATGGCATTCTCCACATTCACATGCATCGAAGCTGGCTGAGAAAATAGGCAGTTTAATTTATATTTCTTCTTCTGCTAATATTCCATAAGATTGCCTTCCTCCTTCCAGGTGCATTACGTTTCTCTCCAAAAGCAAAATGGATTGTTGAAAATGATGCTTTCTCCAGTGGTTTGTCTCTTTACAGAATTTGTTGTCTTATCAGAGAGAAAATACCCACCAAGGAAGAGCCATGGAACTGAATAAGGTATTTCAGGAAACATGTAACACTTGGAAGGCCAAAAATTATGTTTCAGCATAAATCTTCCCACAAAGGCTATTCCTCACACGCTGCTTCTATACTGACACTACTGTATATAGTCATCAGGTCTCACTGATGTCACAAGCTATATGTAAAAAGGTAGATCCCCAGTTTTCTATTCCAAAGATGGTTTACTATCATTAGGTGTGTAAATGCTTCTACCAATGTAATACTGGTGTATTAGAGACTAATGTGTTCTTCAAAAACTATTATAATTGGATCAATTCCATGTTTCAGTATATTTAGGAAGCAGTTGAACTCACCGAAAGAATAAATATAAAATTATGTAAAGAATAAATATCAACATGCCAAGGTTCTCAGATTAAATCTCAAATATCTGTAACAAATTGTGATCTCAAACACGAAGGTTGGCATGGAAAATTTAACCTCCAACATTTTTATGCTAATGGACATATCTAGAATACAGAGGCAATGTCGTGTGTATTTCTATCTACCCCTGCAATCTAGAAGTAGACGCTTAGCTTTCAAGATTCAAAGTATAAAAACTAAATAGTTTTCTGCTCCCAACGCTCATTTCATAGGAAAGAAATGTTGAGTTTGGCCAAAGCAAATTGGACAAAGAAATTGAGTATACAGCAAAGGTGGCCAAATCACATAATTAATTCACAGAAAGCAAACATGTGATTCTAAGGAAAACTACACACCCATAAAACAAATTAGCTGATACAAAAATGTAACAAGTAAACCAATTGAACAGTTAAGATAGCACAAATACACATTCCACCAAAGGTAACACAAGCAAACCACTTCCTTGTTTTCCATCTCCTTTTCTAGAATGCTGTTTGCTGAACCCAGTATTTTTTCAGTATGCTTCTAAATGCCATAGAAAGCAACACTCGTATCTAAATGCAGCCATCTCCAAAATTACAATAATCCAGAGGTGTTTTTTTTGGGGGGGGGGAAGTGCTCCGCACCACAGGATACTAACATTCTTTTATCTACATTTAATTAATAAATTATAATAAATACTTAAAAATAATGAGGACAGAGAATGTGGGAGCTACTTGAGCTAAAGCTTCATATACCAAATAGAAATGGGGTTAATTTATTGGACCTACAGGAAACTGGGAAACTACAGGTGGACTCACATAGGACTCACATTGCTAAATTTTGATCAGCTAAGTATAGGAGCAAGTATGTTGACAAGGAGTAATGGAGTGTTTAGTTCTATTTGTTGGACTTTCTGTCAAGCCATCCACAGTTCTTCAGCCTTCACTTCCTATCTACTATTGTTTCCATCCAGAGCCTTCCTCAGATATCTCTGAAATGTGAATTATTGGTCATATCCAAATTTTGTTTATATAATGATTGGGGTAACTGGGACTCAGTTCACAGTTTGGACATGGTGTCCATCAGTTAATATAGTGCAAGCTGAGTGTTGTGCCCCAGAGTTTTCTGTAATGTTGTGTTTGTGTAAGTCATCTTAGATAATCATATGCACCTAAATGCTGCTGTCATTCATACTGAGCTAAAGGGCTGCTTGTCAGGAGCTACATTACAGCGCATTATTGTGTTATATAGCATTTCTAGAGAGAACCTGCTTTTATGAGAAATGCCAATGCAGGAAAGCCAATGCTACCAGTATCAATCCTATTCACTTCTCTGTGTGGTTTAGGAGATGACTCCATCTGGTGGGATTTTATGTTACCATGGTATTCATCTGAATCCTCGAATTATGTGGACACAGTATAAATCTCTCTCATTTTCTAGGCCATTAATTAAACAGGATAGACCTAGACCTTCCTAATATGATTCCTGTGCCATGGTGCAGAGACAGGCTGTATAGAAGTGGCTTCATGAGTGGGATTCCATGAATATCTCCTCAACCTTTTCAGAAATGCTGTATCAAATGAGATATTATGCAGATTTCAGTGCAAGAGAATGACATAATAATACAGTACAATTCCCCCCTTGGATGTGCTTCAGGAGCAGCCCAGCTCCCCTCAGAAGGAGGGAGTGAAAGCTCGGTCCAAATCCACAGAGGAGATGCAGCCTGCCAAGAAGGTAACTGTACCAGCCAAAGTCCACTTAGGCCAAGATCCCACCATGCCTAGTGAGATTCACAGGTAGTGTGTTGGCTGTCTGGAAGCAGGCATGTTTCACTGGGGGAGCCAGTAAACCAAGAAGAAGTAGAACATCGGGTGAGGTTGTCTGAGTTCAAGGGATGTGCAGAGCCCACTGATTGAGTTGGCAAGGATGATACCCATTAACAAGCCCAACAACTGGATTAACAGAGGCTGCTGGATTGGTGTTCTTGCACCCTCTACTTTAGGTTTGCCATGGTCCATTTTCCTTTCCTTCAGTAATCCTGAATCCACTGTCTCTTTATCCTGAGTGACTAGGCCCTGTTTGCCACGTCAGTGGGGTGGTCAGTCCCTTTGTCTTTGCAGTGCTGTTCTGTGAGATGATTGAGAAACTTCAGGGCTGAGTGGGAGCCAGAAATCCTTGTAGCCACTGACATCAGAGGCTGAAATCTCTGTTACCTGAACAGAGCTGTTATCAGAACCCGAACCTTTCTTCTTTGGGGAGGAAGGCTCAGAGAGTGGAAAGGACCCTTTGCATTTAGCTTGATACCTTAAGACATTTGTGCCAGTGGGAACCTTTGGAAATGTTAGAGCCATTTTCAAAAATGAGTGCCAGGGGAAGAATTTTCCCATTATAAATGGCTGCCACAGTGGACTAGGCCACTGTATCATAAAAAGCCAGCCATCAAACTTTCTAGCTATTCAGTCTGCTTTCCACAAATCCATCTTACCATTGTGTTCTTTCCACGCAGGTAGAATCACAGTTCCAAACCTCAGAATGAGCTGCAATTGCTCACCATTTGCTTGTGGATCTTACATGGGGGTCAGGAGACACATGCAGAAATAAATATGGCACTTGAAAATAATGCTTTGCTTTGCAGCATGCTTACCTCCCTTTGCTTCCTTTTCCAGTTAAAAAGTCATTTGAAAAATTAAGTCAGGTGGGATAGATAGCTGCTACTAAGGGGGATGCCTATGAACACATTGATGTCCACAAGCATCTGGTTTGTCAACCAAATTAAAAGTACTGTATTTTAAGATCCATGCCTGTCCAGTTAAAAGAATCAATAGCTGGTGATACAGGTGAAACTCGAAAAATTAGAATATCGTGCAAAAGTTCATTTATTTCAGTAATGCAACTTAAAAGGTGAAACTAATATATGAGATAGACTCATTACATGCAAAGCAAGATAATTCAAGCCGTGATTTGTCATAACTGAGATTATTATGGCTTACAGCTCATGAAAACCCCAAATCCACAATCTCAGAAAATTAGAATATTGTGAAAAGGTTCAATATTCTAGGCTCAAAGTGTCCCACTCTAATCAGCTAATTAAGCCATAACACCTGCAAAGGGTTCCTGAGCCTTTAAATGGTCTCTCAGTCTGGTTCAATAGGAATTACAATCATGGGAAAGACTGCTGACCTGACAGTTGTGCAGAAAACCATCATTGACACCCTCCATAAGGAGGGAAAGCCTCAAAAGGTAATTGCAAAAGAAGTTGGATGTTCCCAAAGTGCTGTATCAAAGCACATTCATAGAAAGTTATGTGGAAGGGAAAAATGTGTAAGAAAAAGGTGCACAAGTAGCAGGGATGACCGCAGCCTGGAGAGGATTGTCAGGAAAAGGCCATTCAAAAGTGTTGGGGACTTTCACAAGGAGTGGACTGAGGCTAGTGCATCAAGAGCCACCACACACAGACGGATCCTGGACATGGGTTTCAAATGTCGTATTCCTCTTGTCAAGCCGCTCCTGAACAACAAACAACATCAGAAGCGTCTTACCTGGGCTAAAAAAAAAATGAACTGGTCTGTTGCTCAGTGGTCCAAAGTCCTCTTTTCTGATGAGAGCAACTTTTACATCTCATTTGGAAACCAAGGACCCAGAGTCTAGAGGAAGAATGGAGAGGCACACACTGCAAGATGCTTGAAGTCCAGTGTGAAGTTTCCACAGTCTGTGTTGATTTGGGGAGCCATGTCATCTGCTGGTGATGGTCCACTGTGCTTCATTAAGTCCAGGGTCAACGCAGCCGTCTACCAGGAGATTTTGGAGCACTTCATGCTTCCTTCCACAGATGAGCTTTATGGGGATGCTGATTTCATTTTCCAGCGGGACTTGGCACCTACCCACACTGCCAAAAGCACCAAAACCTGGTTCAATGACCATGGGATTACTGTGCTTGATTGGCCAGCAAACTCGCCTGATCTATGGGGCATTGCCAAGAGAATCTATGGGGCATTGCCAAGAGAAAGATGAGAGACATGAGACCGAACAATGCAGAAGAGCTGAAGGCCGCTATTGAAGCATCCTGGTCTTCTATAACACCTCAGCAGTGCCACAAGCTGATAGCTTCCATGCCATGCTGCACTGAGGCAGTAATTGCTGCAAAAGGGGCCCAAACCAAGTACTGAGTACATATGCATGCTTATAATTTTCAGAGGTCCGATATTGTTCTAGGTACAATCCTTGTTTTATTGATTGCATGTAATATTCTAATTTTCTGAGATTGTGGATTTGGGGTTTTCATGAGCTGTAAGCCATAATCATCACAATTATGACAAATCACGGCTTGAATTATCTTGCTTTACATGTAATGAATCTATCTCATATATTAGGTTCACCTTTTAAGTTGCATTACTGAAATAAATGAATTTTTGCACGATATTCTAATTTTTTGAGTTTCACCTGTAAATCTGCTTATGCTTGTTTTTTTATTAATTGATTTATTTAAAACTGGCAACTTTAAGACTTCTAGAATTCCTTCAACTCCTAGAATTCCTCAGCCAGCCATGCTGAGTCTTAAAGTTGCCAAGTTTGGAAACCCCTTAATACATGTTTCTTTCCATACAATCACATCTCAGAAGAAGTTTACAGTATAGGCCCATGTCATACAATGTCGCTGGAAGCAATTGAATGTTCAAAAATGCAGTCCGGAACGTGTTTTCAGAAAAAAACTTCAATAGAAGCATCTCCAACTTTTCCCTCAATAGCATCCAGAACATGCCCTAAACCTTTGAGAGTTGCAGCCCTTTTTGGAGAATATCAGGCTGGGTCTAGCAGGCAAAAGAAAACCCCATACCAGTTATCCTGTATGGTTGGATGGGAAGGTCTTGCGCTTATTCACATAGTCTCAGTCAAGGTTACTTGATTCAACTCAGGGTTGATTCTCATTACAGACCTTCCATACTCCACAGAAGTCATTACCCATTCAGATGGATGACGATGAGTCCAAGGTATATCTGTCATGAAATAATTAGAAACTGCTCATCTCCACTCTGATGCAAGTCCATGTACCAAGGTTAACTTCTTTGCCTCTTCTAGAATTCTCAGGCATCTATTCTATAATTGATATACGATTCTGAAAAAATGCAGATGCTTCAGCTTGGTTTTCAGCATCTAGATGAGCAATGTATTTGGGATAGTCCATAAGAAGGCAGCTTTGTGGATTCAAAAAGCAGAGAAAGAATGTGGGAGGAGGAATCTGATAAGTGGCAGGAGAGTTACGTCTCAGGTTTCCATACCAGGAGACATTTGGGAAACCTTCATAACAAAAAGCAGTACAAACAGTTAGAAATAATGAATAAATTATTATTTTTTAACATTTTAAGTTAAAAAATACATATTAAAAATAAATAAATAAGCAAGCAGACCTGTAGGATCCTTTTCATAGGATTCCAATTTGTACCAAGACAAATTCCTTGTGTGTCCAATCACACTTGACCAATAAAGAATTCTATTTTGTTCTGTTCTGTTCTATTCTATTCTATTCTATTCTATTCTATTCTATTCTATTCTAATGGTCTTATGGGGAGGATGGAAGAATCCAGAGGAGCAAATTTTTGAGGTGGTCTCAGGAGACCTGCCTCCTTCCCTCTCCCTTCAGAGATCCTTCCCACTCAGTGGAGTTGTGGGTGGCAATGCCGAGGGAAGGATTTGGGTAGAACAATTCACCTCAGCAAGTTTCTAGTCTTCATTCTCCTTCTGTGATATACCGATTCTCACATCAAGAAAACATGTCTGAGATTATCATAAATGAAGGCGCCTTAGCAATTGGCACATTTTACTGTCACTTAAGTTTTTATTCAAAATGTTCACTGGGACAGGTGTCTGAGAGAGTGAGAAGTGGAGATGTCTGAATTGTTTTTTTTCCTGAATCGGTCCCTTTCTGCTGTGCTCCTCAGGGCTCCTGTTCTGTCCCACCATCCGATGCCTCTCAGCAGAAGCAGACCTGAAGGAGAAGGAGCTGCTTGAGTGCCTGTAACAAAATATGGAGTCGTGCTGCTCTTTGGCTTTGCATTGTTGCTCAAACTTCATGTCTGTGTGGATGTCACTGTTGGTCTGTCAATGTTTAATTATTCTATCAGTGGAATGAGATCTAGGTACATAAAGTTTGAACTTTTTTAATTTTCAGTTGTTGCAGACATGCAGGTGCTGCTTGCATGATGACAGCCTCTTGAGGTATAAGAGCAGAAATAGAGTCTACATTTGTTCAAGGACTCTGCCTTTCATATATCATATGTTGATGGATATCAGGAGTATCTCTGCAAAGATGGCTATGGAATGACCAAATAGTGATTATAAGTGTATCTGGAGGGAAGGACCCTTCAGTTCCTCATAGTTAATGAATAATGTCTCATGACTAAAGTAGTTTTTCATTGAGAGAGACTCGACACCTGGAGATCACATGATCCCATCTATCCACTATTGTCTTTCCCTTTCACTTCCTTCAGCCATGGAGGGAAGTAGTTGCTTTTCCATTCTGCCCTTGCTCTCATTTCAAGCTCAAAGTATGTGAGTTTCTGCTCATTAATCATCACATCAGGGGATCTTTATTTCATCCAGGACCCACTGACTGTTTCTTCTTAGTATCCACACTAACATCTACAAATCTAATTTAGAGGCATCTCCCTTCCTTCTCTTGGTCGTATCCACAGAGCTGCCTTGGCAAGTTTCTCTCCCATCCTAAGCCTGAATAAAAAGATGTTGCCCTAACTCTTGGTGTGCACGCAACACACCCTTAATGTTGTGCTACTCTCCTTACACCTTTAATATAAATCTCTCTTTCTCTTGGGTCACATCTATATTTTTTTGTTTTCAGTTATACTCTCAACCAAGTAAACTTTCAAAAAATCTTTGAAACCAAGAATTAGCCATTTAACCTATCTATCATTAGATGGCAGCAAAGGGATAATCTTTTGGCTACCATCAACTGGTCCTATGTGCAATTGCTCAGTATGTGTTGCTGAAGAATTGATATACTGAAGAATTGAAGAGCCAGCATGGTCATACTCCACTCAGTATCTAGGATGCAGCTGTAGAGATAGTCAACAGTATTAAGTATCTGGGGGTGCAGATAACTAACAATCTGAACTGGTCTCTCCACACGTCAGACCAGGAGAGCACATCTTTCTCCTTCTATCCTGGCTATTTTTTACAGAGGCACAATTGAGAGCATTTTAACAAACTGCATCACTGTCTGCTTTGGTGGAAGTAGTACCTCAGATAGAAAGTCCATACAGAGAATAGAAAGGACAGCCGAGAAGACTATAGGAAGCTCGCTTCCTGTTATTCAGGATACTGCTTATAAGCGCTATATGCTTAGAGCTCAAAGCATTGTCAGAGACCCCACACACCCGCTTCATGGTCTGCTTCTGTTGCTCCCCTCTGGGAAGAGGTTTCAAAGTATTTCTAGCAGGACTACCAGATTCTGTAACAGCTTTGTTCCCTATGTTATCCGCCTGGTAATCTTGCAAGATTCATTTTTCTCATCATGTACATGTATACATCCAATCTAGACTGTATTGTTTCTCTTGTGTCATATATGTGGGTATATGCATATTTTTATGTATTTGCTTTGTTTTGTTTATGTAGCATATATTGGAGGTGTGATACTTTTGAGAGCTGTATGCAACAAAATTTCATTTTAATGTATGCCAATTAGTGTACATTCAAAGTGACCATAAAGTTATTCTAAGTCTAAGTTTTAAAAAAACGGAGCTACCGTAGCTGTGGGGATCAGCATGGGAAGTGTAACAAACCATCCCCACCACCCAGGAGCATAACCTGGGAAGGGTGAGGAAGGGTTCTTGGAAGCAACAGCAGGGAAGAGAACTCTGTGCTGTCAGGCTGCAGAAGCTACATCTCCAATTATATACTTTAAACCAGAGGTCCCCAAACTGGGCAACTTTAAGAGTTGTGGACTTGAATTCTGGGAATTGAAGTCCACAAGTCTCAAAGTTGCCCAGTTTGGGGACCCCTGCTTTAAACCAACATCAGGCTACTCAATTTCAGGGCCTTGCACTCTTCGAGATGGACCAATCCATTTTCAAAAAGGCAAAAATGTGGCTATTGTGAAAGCCAACCTGCTGGCCTTTCTGCCAGCCAATAAGATTGAAACTGCAGCTTTACTGACAAGTAGCGTCATTTCACACACATCAACATGGCCAGCGTTGCGCACACAGCGCCTGGAGGTGGGATTGCAGGGAAGATAGCCTTTCCAGGGTAGTGAGATTACTATCTCCCTGCAGGTGGATAATGAGAGGCGGACAGTGGCTTTTGGACAGGATAAGCGGGCAAGAAGGTTGTGTGGATTTATCCTTGCTATTCTGATCTTCTGTTTTTCTCATTGTATTGAAATGGACTTTTTGTCTTATTGCCGGATCTCCTAGCTTAAATTTTGTCTTTACTCTTGCAGTGCCCTGTCCATCTTAATGGATTCTTGAACCTAAGAAGCAAAATTAATCTATCGCCGTGACGTCTTCATTTAAACTGTAAGTTCACACTGAGCCTCCAGCCTTAATTTTCTTAATATTTACTTTAACCCATGTTTACTTTCATAAAACACTTCTCCAAATCTTATTTACTTTCAGGCTAACCAAATGGCATTGGCAGAATATCTCACATTGTTTCTGGTTTGCCCTCCAGTTGATTCCAGGTTCCACCTTTATCAATCCTGTCCTTCTTTCAAGATATTTATTTTATAAGTTAAACAGATATTACCTAACCGCCTAACCGCCAGGTGTCATCGGCACATCAGATTTAACTGATGGCCCTAAAATGGCTGCCACATTGTCTGTTTTCGATTTCGACCATCAAGGACACAAAATGGCCTTTAAAGAGAGTCCACAACAGATCTCAAGTACCAGCCTTCTTCTGCCAGTACAATGCTGTCTCCCAGATCTACCAAATGACATTGATGTGACACTTCATGGTATGAGGGGTCCTTGGTGCTCTCTGAGCTTGCTTATTTCCTTGGAGACATTTCATTACCCAAACTAGATAACATCATCAGTGCTAATAAGCAGTGCTGTTTCCTTACTAGCACTGATGATGTTATCTAGTGTGGGTAATGAAATGTTTGCAAGAAAACAAGCTCAGAGAGCACCAAGGACTCCTCATGTCAACCCTGAGCTACAAATATTCTCCTTTATTGATACTTCATGATATTTTGGGAAGTTCTTCAAGTCCTAGGTCTCATTTGGAGACCACAAACCACACCACACAAGCATTGTCCATCATGGCTAATGGCCATCAATCTGCACCCTCATACTCCACCGGAGCTACAGATATTCGCCCTCACTGCAAACCATCATGTTGCTGTTGCGATTTCCTGTGTCGCTTCTTTTGTTATCAAAGCCACAAATGCCAACATATATCCATCAAGCTATCTTTTCTTCAGGGGAAAAATATAAATCAAGTTGTCTTGAGACCAGACTTATTCCATGTTTGTTGACACACAGCAATTAGCACTTTAATTGTCTCTTTTCTTGTAGATTTAAGCAGTTCAGTTAGCATTTTATCTAAACCTGGTGCTTTTCTCTTTAACAGTTGTTCTGCTGTCCCTCATACGGCCCTTTCTAGAAGAGAATATATTCTCTTTCTACATTTTAAAAAATCATTCTATTTGCAAAGGGCTTTAGTGTAGACTTTCCATCCTCTTCTGCTACATTTTGTTAACCTTCCTGTTTGCTTTATTAACCTTTATGTTTGCTTAATATAAATATTCCTGTAATTAAAGTGCCTCCTTTTCTTCCTCATTCCAGTCATCTGTTAATAGAACTACGTCTTTTTAGATGTTGCATTTAAATGTTGCATTTAACATCTCTTTCAATTTGCCAGAGGATTTTTCAACTTCTTCCATATTGTAAATAGACACATGTTCATTAATTCTAATAAATATCCTATTGTTTATCAGATTGTAGCTAAATATATATTGTGGAATCTTTTGACTTAAAGTGGCCATTTCTGGTGCATCTATTTACTTTTACTGTATTTAAAATATCCAATTTAGCACATCAATCTTTCCCTTAAGAATTTCAAATGTTTCTTGATTCATGCTTGTCAAATCCCATGCCCCCAGTTGCATATGTACCTGAGAAATGAGAAATTCCTCTTTAAATATTGGAACCATCAGGGACCCAGCTGCCTTGTGGCTTTGATCTAGTAGTTACTTCACCTTGAGATCTACTCATAAAAGTTCATTGTTCTTCTCCAGTAACCAGAAGAAGGCCTTACAATATGGGCAACCTGAACAGTTAGTACCCAAACCTACCTAAACAATTTAGCCATATTTATACACTTTTCTTGGCAAGAGTGCAGGAGTGAGTTGCCATTGCCTTCTTCCAAGTGTTAGTTTGGAATTTTCTTCTCTTGGGTAGATAATTCCTTCTCTGCCCTCATTGCTTCATGGATTAACCTTAGTTTCACTCATCCCGTAGCAGTTTTTGCTTGCTAAAACCGATGGAAAATTCTAAACACTGAGACCCTTGCATCAACCCCTTTCAGAATTAAGCAGAGATGGACATTTCATGAATGTGTACTAACTCCAGATACATGGAAGTATCACCCCTCAAAGCCTGGAAGGGGAAAATTATCTTTTTCCCTGGAGAAACAAGACCTCTGCAACTTCCTACCTCCATCTGGAAGTGATAATGTCTTATGAAAGGACTACCCCATCCCTATATAGGTAGTCCTCGACTTACAACCATTCGTTTAGTGATTGTTCAAAGTAATAACAGCACTGAAAAAAGTGACTTATGACCATTTTTCATACTTAGGTCATTGCAGTATCCCTATGGTCACATGATCAGAATTCAGCCACTTCACAACAGGCATGTATATATGACAGTTGCCATTTCTTGGGATCATGTGATCCCCTTCTGCCACCTTCTGACAAGGAAAAGTCAATGGGGAAGCCAGATTCACTTAACAACCATGTTACTAACTTAACAATTGCAGTGATTCACTTAATAACTGTGGCAAGAAAGGTGGTAAAATGGGGCAAAACTCACTGAACAACAGTTTTGTTTAGCCATGCAAATTTTGGACTCAGTTGGACTCAACTTATGACCACAATTGAGCCCAAAATTTATGTTGTTAAGTGAGATATTTGTTAAGTGAGTTCCCCCCCCCATTTTACCACCTTTTTAGCCACAGTTGTTAAGTGAATCACTGAAGTAATTAAGTCAGTAAGAAGGTTGTTAAGAGAACTTGGCTTCCCCATTGGCTTTGCTTGTCAGAAGGTTGCAGAAGGTGATCATGGGATCTCCGGACATTGCAAGTTTCATAAATATGGATCAGTTGCCAAGTGTCTGAATTTTGATCATGTGACCATGGGGATGCTACAACGGTCATAAGAGTGAAAAATGATCATAACCAGAGGTGATATTCAGCAGGTTCTGACCAGTTCTGGAGAACCGGTAGCGGAAATTTTGAGTAGTTCTGAGAACTGGCAAATACCACCTCTGACTGGCCCTGCCCCCATCTATCCTCTGCCTCCCGAGTTCCAGCTGATTGGCTAGGTCTTCTTTTGTTGCCCTGCACAGGAGAAAGGAGCTGGAAAGCAGGTTAGTGGAGTGGGGAGGGAATGGGGATTTTGCAGTATCCTTCCCCCTGCCACGCTCACCAAGCCATGCCCACCAAGCCACGCCCACAGAACCGGGAGTAAAGAAATTTGAATCCCACCACTGATCATAACTCACTTTTTTCAGGGCCATTGTAACTTTGAACGGTCACTAAATGAACTGTTGTAAGTCAAGGACCACCTGTATGCAAACCTTAGTTCTAAAGCACCCATATTTGTGCCAAGAATAATGCGAACAAAATATTTGATAGTTGAGAATGCCATATAGCCTAAAAAGAAGAATACACAGAGAGACTTTAAGGCAGCAAAGCTGGCGACAGTTGTCCATTCAGAACCCCTTGACTCAGCATTTTGGAGGAGGGTAGAGGACAAGCTCTGTGCAACCTTCCCTTCTAGATGAGGACTTTGGCCTGGCCCAGTCAATGAATGATGGGCTCAAGCAGGGTGGATTAATTAATGATTGTGACATGGTGCTGGCAGGGAAGCATTGCATCTAACTCTCTTAGCTGGACTCTTTCTGCTAGTAGTTTATAAAGTGCTTCAACCACCACCAGCAGCGGACTTCCGGTTTGAAGGGCTTCAGCGACAGACAGAAATCCGCAATCGTGCGCGGTTTCTGTCTGGGCTTGCCGCTGGAGCGCCCTGAGCCGGCTGGTTTTGGGGCTAAGCCACCCCGTAGAGGTGGTGAAGAGGGGGGAGACTGCCAGCAGGATTGAGGAGAGCCACATCTCTCCTTGTCAGGTGGCCATTACTCCCTTTCCCGAAGGCGGTTGTAGCGGTGGTCAGAAATGGCCACCACAAAGGAGAACTCAACCGGAAAAGAATGTGCAGGAGGAAGATAAGAAGTGAAAGTTTTGGCTGACCGGGTTAAATTGTAAAAGCAACAACTAAGGTACCCTGGAATTTAAACTTACAAAAAATAACATCGCTCCCAAAGAAGAGTCGGAAGCAGCGAAGGAAAGTGAAAAGGGAAAGGTTTGGCTTTTTTCTTCTTCTCTCTCCTTCCCTATACTGACAACTAAGAGACTTAAATAAGAAATCGGAAAAATCCGCTTTGACATCAATAGGCAATTAAGCTGAAAATAAAACAAAATGCCAAAGGGATAATAAAGATTTCTGGACATTACAAATTTTCTTTTTCATAAGCAGGAAGGGAGAGAAAAAGAATAAGGGCAGGATCTGGAAGAGGGAGGAGACTGCCTGGAATTAAAAAGAATCTACAGTAAAACTTCAACAAGACTTCTAAAAGATACATTTTAACTGAAACTTTGCAACTAAATAGTAACCCCAGGAAGAGAAAGTGAAAAAAGGAGCAAAAAAGAAACAGCTTGTGTGTATTTGGATTATTTGGTGATCTTTGGATTCTTGGTTATTATATTTGAATGACTAAAATCAATCGGGTGATTGTTTAAAAATTTATACAATGGCACCACTTCTGGATGAATTGAAAATGGAACTTAAAAAGTACAAAGAAGATGCACAAGAAGGGAAGGGTTCTTTTGGCTTTGTTTTTCAATTCTTAGAAATGGAGATTTGGAACTATGAGAAACAACAAGAAAAGACTGCAAAACAAGAAGATTAGGACAAAGAAGAAGCCATTTTTAATGAACAAGCAATTTTATGTGGGGAAGAAAAAGGAAAGCGGGGAAAGAGAATGGAGAATTTAAGACTTAAAAAAACAACCAAAAAAAAAGAAAATTAATTAGAAAAATAAGTATAATACTGGAAAGCAACAGAAAAGGGGAATACAGAAGAGAGAAATAGAGGTAGAAAGACAAGGGGGTAAAAGGGGGAGAGAGAAGAAGAGAGGGAAGAAGGAAAGGAAAAGAAGTTACAAAGGACTGGAGCAAGATATAGAGAAACAGGACCTATTTAGAGATAATGGGTGAAAATCTAACTGAAAAAGGGATTCTGTAAAGGTACATAAGATTGTATTGTTATATTAGTAATAGAAATAACTTTAGAAAATTGGAAACAACGTATGATTAAAATGAGGGATAAAATAGTGTAATTTAGTGAAACGTTTGTGAATAAAATAAGTGAAATCAAATAAATGAGAAAATTGAATTAGGAAGGAACGGGAACATTTTAATTAGTTAATGTTTTATAAAATATAAGTGAAGGGGGGGGGGGGAATTAACAATGGAAAGCTTATAATTCTTCCCATAGAAGTATGATATTTAATTGAAAAGTAATGTTAAAGATGTTAAGACTTTAATGAATATTAATATTAATGATAGAATTGAACTGGAATGGAATGTTGTTTTAATTATATACACTTATAATTTTTTTTCTTTTTTTAAGAATACAGTGTGCATTTTAAGAATGTACCAAGCAGAATCCGAATGGAAGTTATGTATTATGTTGAATGTTATAACTTTAGGGAAAAGATATAAAGGCGTCATACTCCAATCAGTAACTACAGGAGAAATTTTGTTTAATGAGAAAAGATAATAGATAATTGAAACAGGACAGACAAAAAATATAAATACAATGATTTGAATTGAGATGAGATAATTAAAATAAAATTGAGAAAATTAAAAGAGGGGAGAAGCTATGCAGAAAATGTAAAATAGTAATAAGATATGGAATAGAATATAAAAATGAGCATGAACCTGAATTTGTGTCTGTATGAAGAAATGTAACCCGGGATTACGCTACTTTCAAAAAAGATGTTTTATTTGTATTTTTTTTCCTCTTTGTGAAAACTCAAATAAAATTTACAAAAAAAAAGAAAAAAGAAAAAGAAACCCACCACCACCAGCTAGTGTCTTGAAACCTCTAGAGAAATAAATCACTATTAATAATTATTCTTGTGATGGTCTCAGCAATTCAAAGACTCTCACATGTATGTCAATAATGGAATATAAAACTTTGATTCATAGCTCTGTGGTGGATAATGCATTCATTGTTCAAAACCTCTATATGGGATAAGCCTGAATATTTCTAAGCACCACTGTACTTCTCTGGAGATTGAGTCAATATTTGTCAAAATAATAAAAGCATTTTTGTTGTGTGGACCAAAGGGGTGGGGCTTCCACTGAAAAAGTGTGACATCACTTTTGTCAGACTGACTGGTTTGAACCCCCCTCCCATGCCACTGGATCCAATTTTTCCCATTAGCAGTAATCAGCAATTTAGGTAGGAAAAGATATGTTTACCTAGTCACGGAATGGACTGTATCCACTGAATATGTACACATGTGCTTCTTTCCTCTCTGGGTTCAAATATCACATTAAACCATAGCTGATTTTAAACATGGTTTGTTGAATAAAGCATAATGATTCAATTCACACATTCTGTCTTTATGCCTACATATTTACCAGATGCGTCCTCCTGAAATCTTTTGTTTATTTCTAATTTTGCACATGGCCGTTGATTTCACGCTCAGTGAGCATATCTTTTCAAGTCAGTTTTTGTATTTTATTTTTCAGATGCTGCTTATTCCTGCAAAGAAAGCTGTGAATTAAATAGGCATGTGTCTGGTTAGGTAACTGCATCTGAGAACAAATCAAAGCCTAAAGTTGCCTCAAAATCTAAAGAGCAATCCAATTATGGAATAATGAAGCATATGTGATGTAAACTAGATAAAGAACAGGATATGTCCAAAATCATGTAAACAAATAATATAACCCATGGAATAATGTAATAAAAAGGAATTTAACATATGTGCATCAACATGTATATCAAATACTATTTTATTTAGTGTGTTGTAGCTGTATTTTAGCCACTTCTCACCAAGTCAAGGCTGCTAAGTCTAAACTGCATATATTCTGTTGACCAATAGATGGCAGTAAAGGAAGTGTACTGTACTTTCTCTCTTTGACACTATCTAGTGGTCATCTGGGTTAATGAACCCATGCTCTAGCAGCCCTAACTAAAATATTTTTTAAAAAGGAAGAAGACCAGTTTGGTGTGGTTTTAATGCATTAGGATGAAAACCTGAGAATTGTGAGTTCTATTTTTTGCACTATAATTTTTACTAAAACCTTTAAATGAGAAGGTAAAATCTTTTTTTTTTAAATATAGTTTATTAATTTTTACAATTAAAACCAGTCACAATACACACACAAATAAGCAAAAGAAAGGAAAAGAAGAAAAAGAGGAAAGGAAGAGAGGGAAAGAATTTGGGAAAGGAAAGAAAAGGAAAGGGGGAAGAAAGAAAGAAGGAGGTTACAAGGTTAAAAGTATTCTTATTTTAACAGTTTGCAAGATCTTCTTTTGTTTTCATAACCTTAACTTGTGTCATATAACCACACCTGTTGTACCCCAACATGAGTCCGCATTGCTGGAAGTGTAGGAAAAAAGAAGGAACCTTTTTCCATATGTGGTGGTCTTGTGCAGAAACCCAAAAGTATTGGAAGAAAATCAAAACTTGGTTGGAAGAAATCACAAAAGAGCAGATCGAATACAAACCAGAGTCCTTCCTACTAGGGATTTTTGATAAGCAAATTTCCAAAAAAGCTAAATACATAACAATACACATTTTAACAGCGGCCAGATTAGCCTTCGCTCAACACTGGAAACAACATCAAACTCCTTCAGAAGAAATGATTATTGAAAAAATCTCAAAATGCGCAGAAATGGATAAATTGACTTTGGCGCTAAAAACAAAGACACTTCACTATACTACGATAGCTGGAATTGTTGGTATAATTGGATTGACCAAAGATAAATTATATATCATAAGGCATAAAAGAAAAGTATCAACCCATAATAACGAGGTAGCGATATAAGTAAAAAACAGGTGTGGTTATATGAGAAGGTAAAATCTAATACAAACTTGTAGACAGTAAGAAAAGGAAAAGGAAAAAGAGAAAGGAAAAAGTGCAAAAAAAGAAATGAAAGAAAAGAAAGGAAAGAGTATAAAGTTTTCTGATTTCTGAAAAAAGATATCAAGGTTTCTGATAGTCACAGCAGTTATAAGTACAAATATATTTTAACATCTCTCTCTAAAATTCTTCATATTACTCTTCTTTCTATAATATATTCTGTGTAATCTTCAATACTGAGTGTGAGTTCTAATACAGCTTTAGACATGATTATGGAGATTCTTAGTCATCCAGTTCATAGTTGTCCCAGAAGTGTTTTTTCTCATCCAAGAAACTTCTTCAGTTCTGAACTGAAGAATTGAAGAAGCTTCTTGGATGAGAAGCTAAATGTCTTCAAGGAAAAACAAAGGAAGTCCAGTTGGTCTTTTAAAAAGCATCTTTGGGACTTTAGACATGACTTTCTCAGCCTTAGGAAGGAGGCAAAAGCAAACCACTTCTGAAAAACCTTGCCAAAAAACCTTCAAGGTCTTGTCTTGGAGTCAAGACCAACTCTATGGCTCAAAAGAAAACAACAAAAAAAGGAAGAATTTTTTTTTTTAAAGTAATAAGATACAATGAAATATTCATCTAGGGACTTGGCTAACTTAGGAATTTTGTCACGTGATCCAAATGAAAGATTCCTTCTTTTTTCCCATTTTTTATGTGCTCCCTCACCCAATTATTTTTAATTTAGCTGAAGCTTTTAGCACAATTTGACCCAAATCTCCTTTTAGAAATATTTTCATGTATACAAAGATACGCGGTGTGTGCCTTTTTTGTGGTAAAAGAGATTTTTTGAAAGCATCTATACATACAATAGGACTATACAGAATATCTATATCGTTGGTTGTCAGCTTTAGCAATCAGTTGTTGGTTTTAGAGTTTCTCTCAAGGATGGAAAATCTCTGTCAGAGTAAAGATTGAAGATAATGGTCAATTAAAGAGAGGTGTTTTCAAAGCCCAGGTTTGATGGAGGCTTGGGTGCTTTAATACTTTCAGGGGCACCGCTGAAGAGATTCGGAGGATGGGTTACCTTTGCCAGCTAAGTAATGGGAGGGCGAGGAGTCCTGTGCACAAAAGCCAGGCTCTTTGTTGTTTCTATATAAGCCTTTGCTTCTGATTTTTGCTTTAAGGTCGTTTGTTAAAAACATAAGCACCTTAAAGCATTTCCACCTCCTTTTTTTAGAGGGCTACCTGCTGCAAAAATCTGGGCATTTGTGCTATAGTTTTCTGTGTCCTTCTGTGCCTATTTAGTGCTCTAGATTTTTGCATTGCCCAGTGTGGGCTTCTATATCTGAATCTTCTAAAACCTACTGGATTAAGCCAGAAAAAGGAAATCCACCAGAAAACGTATTTGGGGTTTATATTGAAATTTAGGTAACCTAAAAAGATTATTAGCTGATTTTTATGAGAGAATATTTTCTGGAGAATTCCCTCACATGAAATCCACTGGATGTCAGCTTTGGAAGTCATATTGAGATTCGATGCTCACACGCTGCCACAATTGAGCTTGAGAAAGTGGGAGGGAGGAATTCATTTGAGTATATCTAGTTGGACAAAATACAATTATTATTTTTTGGTTCAGGGTCACTGAGTGTGGCACATAATGAAATGGGAATCTTACTTTAGGGCAGATGGTGATTGGACCATGTGATGTGGTGATGGCTAAGTGGGGATGGATTTGTAGTTTTGACTTTTGCAAGGAACCTGGAACTTTCAGATTCAGGATTCCACAGATGTGCCAGTTACTATCCAAATAAAGGTACCTTTGAGATATGTCTGATATGTCTGTCTCAAAGTTATTGATTGGAATGGAGGTTTGCTGGAACGCCGACAATGGAATTTGCTTCTAGATTAAATGAAATTGATTATATTCTACCTCCTGCATACCTGTAAAACAAACCACTCTGTTTTTAGTACACAAGAATGGAGATAGTGATAGGGGTGAAAACCACAAAAGCCCCACTGAATCAAGAATCAAAGTTAGTTTTCCAAAAACTGGGCCTGTGCATCAGTCTCAGCCAGCATGGCCATACTAAGACTGGATAATCTAGAAGTAATGATTGCTATTCATCAGGAGGCCACCAAGTTGGGGACATCTGTTTTCTGCTCCTGTGGAGACCAAAAGGTCGATCCCCAAGACCTCTTCTTAACACTGGAAGGCCAACACCTACCCCCATGCTTGATATTCATATCTAGACTGCCTCTGAATGTAGATATTCTGTTTGCCTTGCAAGCTCTGAGCTTATTTAGCATTCTTTAAACAAATCTTACTGAAGTCACTCTCTATCTACACCATGTTTTGCAGCAGGAAATTTCATAGCTGTGAACTCTTTGAAGTACTTTCTTTTGCCTTTCCTAAGTCAAAGGAAGGAAGAAAAGGGAAGGCACAATGTATAAAATTAATAGCAACATCTACTCCCAGTTACTCGGCAAGCAATTATACATTCTAGTTCTTGTATGGAACAGGGGAAAATAACCTATTGTTCATTTTTAAAATAAAGTTGCACATCTCTAACATATGATATATCTAAAAAAAATTTGTTTCCCAATATTAAATGGCACCAAACACTTTAATCTTCCTTGATAAGAAAATTATTCTTCATCATTTTAGTTATCTTACTTTGCATTCTTTATCGCTGTGCCGTATACATTTCCAGGTACTATACATTTGTCAGAAAGGAATGCACTTCTCCAAATGTGACCACACCATCCAATTTATACATAGCATTATAATTAGCATAATCTGTCATAATTTACTTTTTAGGCCCACGCAAGGCAACAGCATAGAATGTGCACTCTCACCTAGTGGATATGACTGACATACAGGTGCTTTCTGGACCGGTCCACTATGCACTAGCAATGCATAGTTGAAGGTGTTTGGCCATGCACCATCCCTTTCTGAACTTCTATTGGGTGTTGCAAAGGACCCAGCAGAAGTTCAGGAGATGGTCAGGTGTGGGGAAGGATGCTATATATTACAGGATTGCTTATAAGCCTCACAAAGGTCTTCTAGGGCAGGGGTCCCCAACCGCCGGTCCGCGGACCGGTACCGGGCATGGAACAAGCCTTACCGGGCTGCTGGTTGCTGGGCGCCGCCATCTTTTTGGTAAAAAAGCAATTTTTTGTCAAAAAGATGGCGGCGCAGCGTCGGTGAGCTTTTCCGGGTAGAAAGCCATTTCTACCCGAAAAAGCTCACCAGCGCTGGCGCCGCTATTTGACGAAAAATCACTTCCGTGACGCCACCGGAAGTGATTTTCGTCAAAAAGATGGCGGCGCCCAGCTGACGCCGGAACCGGGCCGCGGCGCCCAGCTGACGCCGGAACCGGGCCGCGGCGTCGAAAAGGTTGGGGATCCCTGTTCTAGGGGCTGTGGTGGCATGGTGTTTAGAATGCAGTAGGCTAACTGCAGTCCACTGCCAGGAATTCGATTCTGACTGATTCAAGTTTGCCTTCCATCCTTCTGAGATTGGTAAAATGAGGATCCAGATGGGGAGCAATATGCTGATTGCAAACTGCTTAGAGAGGGCTGTAAAGCATTATGAAGCAGTATATAAGTCTAAGTGCTATTGCTAGGTCCTTTAGAGCAGTGATCCCCAACCTTTTTGGCCGCGGCCCGGTACCGGCATCAGCTGGGCGCCGTGGCCGGTACCGGCATCAGCTGGGCGCCGCCATCTTTTTTGATGAAAACATGCTTCCGGTGAGCTTTCTACCCGGAAAAGCTCACCCGGAGCGCTATGCCGCCATCTTTTTGATGAAAAAATGCTTCCGGTGAGCTTTCTACCCGGAAAAGCTCACCGGAAGCACTTTTCATCAAAAAGATGGCGGCGCCAGCAAGCCAGCGGCCCGGTAGGACTTGTTCCATGACCCGGTACCGGTCCGCGGACCGGTGGTTGGGGACCCCTGCTTTAGAGTATTCTTGGAGGTGCTACTTTGCTTTCTGATAAATTGGTTTTTTATCACTGGCCATGCCTTCTATATCACAATTTTGTGAACCTACCGCAGATGCTATCACACCATTTCAAATGAGTTAGTGGCCAAGAAAGGTTCTCTGTCACTGCTTTATCTTACTAAAAATTATTTGGAAACACTTTGTTAGATCTCCAAAGCTCACCTTGGGGCAAGTTCTTTGAGAAGCAAAAACCAGACTAATTTCTGAGGCTTAAGCACTCCCATATTTAGAAAGGTAGCTTGAGTGTCCTGGTATGCTGGGCAGTTTGGGCTCAGCTTGTACCGTATCAACATGGCAAGAGGTCATTTCAGTCCATAACTCTGAATTATGTAAAAGTTAGCAATTAACTAAAGGAATTTCTGAGAAGGGAGTCAGGGGGGAAAAATGTTGATGTAAGAAGCAACACACAACTCTTTAGACTTTGCTCCTGTCTGGTGTATAAAGGACATAGTGTTCCTCTACTTTGTCTGCAAGGGGACTGTGGACCTAGCCTGTAGCCTTGTGATGTTTCCCCTGAGTATCTCACCTGCAGCAGGTAAGGGAACACAAAGGAACAAGAGCCTGAAGTAGCACCAACAGACATGGATTGAGCATCTGAATCCAGGCCATTCCAGGGCAGGTTCTTACCACTTAAGCCTAGCATCAAGTCAACGCAAGGTAAAAAAAAATACCTGTATCAAGGCAGGCATAGATCCAGCCCAGCTAAATCTTTCTGACCTTTTGGCTAACACGTCTAACCTCTCTTCCAAATAATGAAAAATCTTCCCTGCAGTTTAGATATGGCCTCAATGGCAATAAAAATGTAGGTACTAGTAGAAGCAATAGATATGTGGATAGATATCCATTAATCCATTACCCTGGATAAATGATTAAAATATATGGCTTCTTGGCTGCTGAACACGGGAAGCATCTGGAATTTCCTTGAAGCCAAGACGTCAGGACAAGCGTCACATTTATCATTCGTAGGGTCTGTTTCAGCTGGCAGGCTATGATGCTACCTTATGGGAGAGAAAATTCAGTGCAGTGCTGTCAATCCTCAGGAAAAGTCTTGCAGGCACTACCCTTTCCTGTCGGCCATAGCCTCCAAGGTACTCAGCTCAAGAGTCTTGTTCAGCCTCTCTCTTCTTTTCTTCACTACACTCTCTTCATGCTTTTCTGTATATTCTTGGGCCAGTATTAGTCTCTTTTCTGTTCAGTGTATCTCCCATGGTCTTTTTTTCTTTTTTCTTTTTGGTCCTTAAAAAAGGGGTCGTTAGGAGGTGCTTTCTCTATGGATAGAAGATCCTATTTACAGACTACTGTAGAAGTTCTTGGGGTCTTCTATACCAGTGGTCCCCAACCTTTTTTGTACCAGGGACCAGTTTCATGCAGAAACACTTTTTCAAGGACCGGGTAGGGGTTAGGGTTTTTTATTTACTTATTTATTTATTTTTATTTTATTATTTTTATTTTATTATTATTTATTTTATTATTATTTATTTATTTATTTATTTATTTTTATTTTTTATTTTATTTACTACACTATAATATCAACTCACCAAAATGTAGAATCAGTGGGAGCTTTGGGCTTGTTTTCCTGCAACTAGACGGTTCCATCTGGGGGTGATGGGAGACAGTGACACTAGAATTGTATCCAGTCTACTCCGTAGTCTTGTTTTTGTTGCTGTCAATGCAGAAAACCCCGCCTCACAAAGATAAGAGGTTGAAAATGGAAGCAGGACTTTCAGTGCTTTTGTGGCAACGTCAGGATGTTCTGCTTTGACTTTACTCCAGAATGCAAAGAGATTTGAAGTTGTTTCAAACATGGATTGAAGGCCACCATCATTTGCAATCTCAACTAGTTGTTCCTCTTCTTGTAGGGTTAAAGTTGATTCCCCTGGCTTGTTCACAAATGGGTTCCGGATCCATTCCTTCCCCAGCCTGGGGTCTTTTGCGATGGGGAAGTAATGCTCAAACTCTTTTGAAAGCTGCAACAGGTGATCATGCACTATAGAATCTATACAACTAGGTTCGTAGCCCAGTTTTGTACACAGCTCAAGCTACGTGCTTCAGAGGTACAGATACTGCAAAAGTTCCAGCAGGAGCCAGTACTGTCTCTTCATGGGATGGCACAGAAGGCCTCTTTTGCTTTTGTTTTTAGAGGGCCTGAGTTAATCTCATAAATGATACAGGAAGCAGAAGACCCCCTATCATTTGTGAGATACAGTTTCTTCAATAAACATTTCTTTCTCCATAGTTTTACAGATGAACCCAAATCCTAGAGAGTATTTGCTCTAACCTTGAGCACTTCCCCTCTGGCTCCTCAGAAAGCATGGAGACCCATGAAGTCAACGTTCATTTTTCCAAGATGTGGAATCCATACTCAGGTTGGGATGAAGCAGAGAAACCAGGTAAGGGAAATGAAGCTAGGGATACAGCTGTAAACAAGCAAGGGTACCAGACCTCTCATTTCTTCGTAACCTCATGTCACTTTCAAGTCAGGTTTGGCTCTGGTGATTTCAAGGACATGTATATGCAGAAGTATTGGCAACGTTATAGAGGTGTCTTTTCATTTCTTCTGGCATTACGTTTTACTTTCCAGTAATGTAAAGTAAATACTTTCTCTACAGGCTAAGTATTTCCTGGTGATATTAGCCAGGACCAGCCCTACTTAGGCTTTCAAAATCAGCCAAAAGGACCTAGGATTCAGGGGTGTCAAACTGGCAGCCCTTGGGCTGGATGCATCATGGACAGGCCACACCCACCCTAGCTCTGCGAATGGGAAAAATGTCACAAAACATCATATGATGGTAATGTGATCCTGCGAGTTTGACACATGTGACCTAGGTCCTGCTATTCTACATGGCCACTTCTTCAAAATATTTCTTTTCATCCTTTGTATCGTTCTATTCTGTTCTGTTCTGTTCTGTTCTGTTCTGTTCCGTTCCGTTCCGTTCCGTTCCATTCCATTCCTATTCCAATTCCAATTCCAATTCCAATTCCATTCCATTCCATTCCATTCCACTCATATTCTATTCTATTCTATTCTATTCTATTCTATTCTATTCTATTCTATTCTATTCTATTCTATTCTATTCTATTCTATTCTATTCTATTCTATTGCATTCCATTGCATTGCATTCCATTCCTATTCTATTCTATTCTATTCTATTCTATTCTATTCTATTCTATTCTATTCTATTCCTATTCCTATTCCTATTCCTATTCTATTCTATTCTATTCCATTCCAATTCCAATTCCAATTCCAATTCCAATTCCAATTCCATTCCATTTCTATTCCTATTCCATTCCATTCCTATTCCATTCTATTCTATTCTATTCTATTCTATTCTATTCTATTCTATTCCATTCCATTCCATTCCAATTCCAATTCCAATTCCAATTCCAATTCCATTCCATTCCATTCCTATTCCTATTCCTATCCTATCCTATCCTATCCTATCCTATCCTATTCTATTCTATTCTATTCCATTCCAATTCCAATTCCAATTCCATTCCACTCATATTCTATTCTATTCTATTCTATTCTATTCTATTCTATTCTATTCTATTCCATTCCATTCCATTCCATTTCATTCTATTCATTTTTAAAATGTTTAAACAACTTCAGATTAAAATCAAACTGAAGAAATCCAAATCGCAGCACTATAAAGCCAGACAAGGTGCCAAGACAAAAAGTTAAATATCAAACAGGAACATTTTGAATATCATAACATTAATAATTTTGTGGAAAGACTTTACATTGTGTGTGTGCGTGTGTGCGCGTGCGTGCTGTTTCTTTTAACAACTACAAGGATGCACTATTTCATTATTTCTCCTATCACTTGAGGTAGAACAACTTCATACCACCTTCCAAACAGATCCAATGGGTGGTGATCTTTGGTCATAAAAGGGCAACCTGGCCCTGCAAATATGGCGTAGATCTCTAATGCTTAGCTCTCTGCACTGCCAGTCCTAGACGATCAGTAGACAGCAGTAAGTAGATACCAGAAATGTTAACTCTTTTCATCATGTGGTGGTTGGTTAGAATTTGCATGAGGTGAGCAGCTAGCCCCAACACAGATTTACTTTTCCTCTCTAGATCTTTGTCATCAAACACAGTTAAACATCAAGAAATTTTAGCAAGAAAACGCTGTAAAATGGCTTTCTTCTCTAGAGTGGCAACTACTGTAAAACCATGGAGTCATTTTGTTCAAGAAGAATCACAACGAGAGATCAGATCTGTAACTTTCACAGGCTTCACATCTTTCCTGGAGAATAGCTAGATCAAAAATTATTTCATTTCACACCATATGACTCCTCCATAATCACAGAAAATGGGAGTGTTGTGTGTGGTGAAGTATCAGGTAGAGGTCTAAATTCAGGGATTTTCCCAATATTTTAAGATCCAACATGTTCAAGTAAAATTTATGTATTTTATTTTATTTATTTATTTATTTATTTGATTTGCCAATTGTTTACAAGATAATAAGTATAAATGTATACATAGTTGTGAATACATGAAATGGTTACATATAAGAAAAATAAAAGAATAGGAGAAACAATAGGACAGGGACGGTAGGCACGTTGGTGCGCTTATGCACGCCCCCTTGCGCTTATGCACGCCTTATGTACATTGCACGCTTATGTACATTGCACTGTTGTTCGTGCATTGGCCTAGATCCCAATTTCTTTCCTTTAAGGCAATATTTTTACTGTTTGAGGAATGTTCTGCATGCCAGAACTCCAACAGAAATGATTGGGTGCTGGGATCATTGATGTCTAATGATTGAGAATGTTGTATGCAGTCTACTTGCAATTGTTAACATCAAGTGTTCCTGTTAGATACTGGATTGTGACATGGGTTGTGGTGAGAAATGGATTTGTCTCTCTTATGACATTCTGTTATTTTAAAAAAATTCCTCAGAAGCTATGTGTGCCTGTATTTTGCAAGTCTAGGACAAGTGTACATATATAGACAAATGTTAACAGGTCCTCTTGAGAGGAAGGAAGGGAAGGAAGGAAGGAAGGAAGGAAGGAAGGAAGGAAGGAAGGAAGGAAGGGAAGGAAGGGAAGGGAAGGGAAGGGAAGGAAGGAAGGGAAGGAAGGAAGGAAGGAAGGAAGGAAGGAAGGAAGGAAGGAAGGAAGGAAGGAAGGAAGGAAGGACCATTTCTGAAAGACAAGACAAAAAGTTCACTGACTTTAGGGCAATGAGAAGTTCTTTAAGGAATACACTTGTGTTAATCAGGAAGAAATAAAATAGGATTAACTGGAAATGAGGAAATCTTTAACAGTAATGGAAATCTTTTGCAGAACAGGATCTATACACATATGCTCACCCTTATTAGGAGGACCATGGCCAAGAAAACCATTATTTCTCATTAATGAAGAGAGATTTTATGTGCATGGGGGATACTTCCATCTTAATCCTCTGTCCAGCAAATTACACAAAAGCTGATCTCAACAACGCGAGAGAACTCTAATATGGAATCATTTTATGGACAAAGATTCAAACAA